>NW_026067941.1:9740079-9760875 GCF_014885135.2 Alexandromys fortis | reverse complement strand
TGATTTCTTATTAATAAAGAAACTGCCTTGGCCCATTTTATTGGATAGAAAATTAGGTAGGCGGAGTAGACAGAGGAGAATGCTGGGAAAAAGAAGCTGTGTGAGGAGTCGCCATGGTTCTCCCGCTCCAGACAGACGCAGGTTAAGATCCTCCCTGGTAAGCCAGCTCGTGGGCTACACAGAATATTAGAAATGGGTTAGAACAATATGTAAGAGCTAGCCATAAGGAACTGGAACTATCCGGGCCAGGCAGTGTTTGAAAGAATACAGTTTCCGTGTAATTATTTCTGGCATAACCTAGCCATGCGGGCGGCCAGGTGCCGGGGACGCAGCCCTGTCGCTCCTATTTCAACAGGTGCACAGCCTGTACCCCAGGAGACAATGCCCTGGATCTCTCCATCGCAGATGACAGGGGGACCAGAGTCGCCCTGGTCAGAAAGAAAAGACCATTACCATATGCTTATGTGGATGTGAGAGAATGGACTCCATTATGGTTCTTCTTTATCATGGGGCTGACACAGCTGGTATTGACACCCTGGAAAGCAATGCAGACTCCCTGCATATCTAATTATAGTTTTTTCTATTCTTGCTCATCATTTCTCTATAACCTCAAAGTTCCTAATTGGCATATAATGTCAAAAAGGCCTTAGGATTTTGATTATTACTTTCTACTTTCCTTGGCTTCTTGGCAGAGTGGTAATATCTTGTAATGTAGCTTCTTTGACATTTTCTTTTATGTGATATTTATACACCATCTTATGTACATATTTGACTCTTGAGGCAACCATCAATATCACGATGAGAAAACCTGTTTGTTTTCATCATAGCTTTTGTCATCTCACATGAAATCTTCCAGACAAATGTGCAGGCTTCTCAGCCAATAGAAGAAAAAAGAGAAAAAGTAATTTTTTTTTTGAGCAGGAGTAAAAGAATACTCACATCACAGGAGTCCTTTCCACCCTCCAGGAAGCCAGGGCAGAATATGTTGCTGGTGATCTTGCCTAGGTAGGAATTTTTGCGTGAACTGGAAGAAAGGACAGGGGCTTCCAGACACTGAAGTATCTGTGTGTTTGCCTGTTGTGAGCAAAACTGGGAGAACACTCAGTATCTTCCATGAAAAGTTGTAGCCTCCAATGATCTTGCCATCATCATCACTAGCAGGGAGAACAACTGGGAGCAACTGGGAGAGAATTAGCACAAGAAGTCTTGTCTCAAAATTAGTTTTCTACATGAAGTTGGTACAAACCATCAGAAAAGGCATGTGTCCTCCTGTTGAGTAAAATATGGGTATAATGTTTTAAAATGTACCATTTTTAACTTCAGCATACACTCTTTTGATATCACTGGTAATAGAATCTAAATTGCAATAGTTATTTTCATATGTTCATAATATGTCTGTCTGCCTGTTTGCCTCTCTTTCTCTCTGCTTGCCTGCTCTGTGTGTATGTGTCTGTGTGTGCATGTATTGTGCATGTAGCATAGTGTTCCTGTGGAGAACAAAAACAACTTCTAAGAAACTACTTTATCTGTTTACTGTATGGGGTCCCAGTATCTATCCTGAGACCTAAGGCTTCGGGGCAAGCGCATTTCTATAGGGAACCATTTTCTGTAGACAGAAATTTCTGTCCCACCCAGTCCCACAGTCATGCAGTCACAAATAAACACACAGAGACTTATATTAATTATAAAGAGCTTGGCCTATTAGTTTAAAGCTTAAACTTATTATTACCTACCTCCTACAACTTAAACTAACTCATAATTCTTGTCTATGTGTAGCCACATGTCTTGGTACCTTTTCTCAGAAAGGCATTCTCATCTTGCTTCCCCTGCATCTGGCTGATAACTGCATCTCCTTTCCTCTCCCCAGAATTCTCCCAGTGTGATTGCCCTGCCTATCCTTCCTGCTTGGCTACTGGTCAATCAGTGTTTTATTAAACAAATATGAGTGACAAATCTTTACAGTGAACAAGATTATTAACCCACAGCAATTTTATAGCTCAGTTACTTCAATTTACTTTTTGATCTTCTTTATACCTAACACAAACAAATTATTCATTTAGTTAATTTATTAGATACAGTTTGTATACATCATTTAATCACCATCCTATGTTTTTCTTCCCCAAAGCTTCCTTTTATTCCAGTTAGCTACTGTACATATATCAATGCACTTAGCAATTTTGAAAAATAATATTTTTATTATTCATACTAAATGCCATACATTTAAATAGTTTTTATTATTGATATAAGCCCCCCAAAATCCTTATAATTAGAAAGACTTTAAAATATCTCTGGGCCATGCATTCCAATATCTTCCAAACATTAGAGAATTTACTAAATCAAAACCCATTTAAAATTGTATGAATTATGCTTTAAATTTAGTTGTATTGACCAAGAAAAAGAAAGCTTTCTGTTGTTCACTAATAAGTGATAGTATAATACAAGACTGATTTTATTAGTAAACATTTTTTTGAGATACAGCCTAAGGCTTTATGCATGGATAATAGCATATCTCTTCCAATTATGATAACTCCATTAAATCAGCAGACTTTGATGTTCCATGGAATCAAGATTTAACGTTCTGACCTTCTTGGAGCAGATAATGACTTCAGTTATTTAATACTACTTCATAAAGAAGGAAAGACATACATATGTGTCATGTGCCCCATCCTTTCTTTTCTTGACTAACCCATAGAACACATGAATGCAGTAAATAATGTTGCTTGATCACTCTTAGCTATTTGTAGTTGATACTCAAAATTGCCTTTACTGTTTTTCCACCCACAAAGCCCAAATTTGAATGTATGACAGATAATTAGTAAAATGTTCTTTGAAAGATTCACCAGCAGCTCCCAGCAAAGCAAGGAAAGTGAATATCTTCAGGGCCTCTCCATTTGACTGGAGTCAACATCAGGATGAAGGCTTTTCATTCACAGCCATTGTATAACCCCTAGTTTTGGTTTCAACAGACAGGACCAGAGTGCCCTCCCCAAAAGCTATATCATTGAACACACACAAATTTAGAGTTCTGTTCTGTAATGGATGATAGGTGATTCAGCACCAATTTCCATATCTCCTTTCCCCCAGTTTTCCATAAAGGTAATTGGAATGGAAGTCACAACTCCAGATGACAATGCTGTCTTATAGTAGGAGTGCATACAGTAGAAAGATCACAGCACAGAGCTCAAGTTTCCAGAATTTTAGACGAAATTTTAGGAAACCAGTTCTCTTAAGAGTGTGTCTTGTTTAGAAGGACAGCCTTAAACTCATCACCTCCTATGTTTATTTAATATTGGTCTTTTAGAAGTGTATATCTTTTCTTAAGGTTTGCCTGAGATGCCACTTTGATATTATCTTCCTATTGTTAGAAACAACCGTTTTGTATGAATAAGAAATTTACTATTAGTTTAAATTATGCTGTTTAGAAAATAGAAGTTTAAAGCATGAAAATAGTTTCACCTACATATATTTTATTAGCATTTTTGTCCTTTCTGTGACTATAATTATACAGGAACTAAGGAGTAATGGTTTTATTCTGGATCCTGGATTGAGGGTATAATATATCATAAGCCATGGAAGCAGTTTACAGCTGATGGTTACGATTGTGTGTGCTCTTGTTCTCATCTGGGCAGATCAGGAAGCAGTGACAGCAAAAGAAGGGGAACTGATCACTCCCTTCATAGCCTTTCTCCCACACATCTATGACTGCTAGTACTGGAGGATTTGAGCCTGATCCATCTATTTTCTGTAATCTGTCTAGGCTCTCAGTGGTGGTAGCTGGAAATCAACTCAGGCACAAAATCTAGGACCTATAACCAACCTGTAATTCCTGAAAGATGCCCTGGGTCAATTGTAGCTCAGAGCTTCTGGAGGTGACCACTAATGACTGGTATAAACTGAGGCCCATACCATGAGATGGAGCCCATATCTGACACTGCTTAGATGTCCAGGATCCAGAAGTTGGATGGCTCAGAGTTCTAGGATATAACCAAACAAGACTACCAAAAAAGGGTATAAATGATTCTTAATGATATTTTACTGTGTTATTAGAATGGGGGCTTAGCTCCACAGTCATCAATGAGGCTTCCTCTTGCAGATGTGTTGAGAGCAGTTACAAAGACTCACAGCCAAATACTAGGTGGAGCTTCAGGAATTCTGCAAAAGAGGATGCGGAAGGAGTATAAGGAAAAGAAGGGTTGAGGGCACCAGAATACATGAGTAAATTAAGAATCAGCTAATCAGGACTTATAAGGGCTCACAAAGTGTGAAGCAACAAACTGGGACCGTGTATGTTGTTATCATTCTGGGATTCTTTAGCTTGAAGCTTTTGTGGATTCCTAATAATGGGAGTGGGTGCATATGACTCTTATGTCTGTTCATGAAAACTTTTTTCTCTTACTGGGTTGCCTTGTCCAGACTTTATATGATGATGTATACCTAGCCTTATTGCATTTTGTTAAAATTTAGTTTATAGTTATTCAAAGTAAAAAAAATAACATCACTAATTGTTAATAAAATCAACACAATATTATAATTAATTGTAATTATGTTGTTTTACCACTAGGTAATTCTACAAAGCATAAAATGGCCTTGAACTTGTGATAACTCATAATCTCCCTGAATTTCAGGTTCAGAGACTAAAAATATGTGCCACCATGTGAGGCAAAAGTTATTTCAAATTAAAGAATTATTCATTTCTAGAATTTTCCATGTATTGATTTTCTTTCTTATCCAAAGGTAACTGGGTCACTACTTTTACAGATATTGAAACCCCATGTAAGTGGGATTTTCCATCCCTTATACTTTGTAAGGTTTAGATTATTGAAAAGTAATTAGGTATCATTACTATGCTTTTTCTCTTACTCTAATATATTTTAAATAATAAAATGATTACTTGCACCAGGAAAACAACCTGTCCCATTAATAATGACACCATGATAAGTCAGAACTTCTCTACATCAAAGCAGCCAATATGCCAAGTTATGTTGCTATGATAACTTCTTGGAAAATTGTTCAAATGTCAGCAAATCAGTTATCAACATATTTGGTTGAGAATCTGGAAAGTTTTAGCTGTTACGTGTGACCTCATACCAATACATTTTCCTTTTAGGAAGACTAGTTCCAACCAGGTGGGTTTTCCACTTCCATTCCCACAACTTTCTGGGGTAAAGTTAATTAAGTCTTGAGTTATGTTCCACCTGTCACAGAATAGGATTCTAAATTTAGATTTGTGAGTTTCCAGTGAAATCATTTTTTGGCACCTGAGACCACAGTGTCGTTGACAGGCATGAAGGTATAAGTACTCATGAGAAAAACGTCCGTCTTATTGCCTGGTCCTGACCCAGTGAGCAACCATGAAGATTTTCTTCTTTGTTCTACTCGGAACTGTTGGTGAGTCTTTCAAATTAATGAATCTACAAGAGTCAGAATTGTAAGTTTGTAATTTGTTCTGGGAAAAACAACAACGTTCATTGAATATAAGGGCTGACAACAAAAATTCAAAAAGTAGAGACATGAGTGTATAGTGCCTATGCTTATTAGAGATTAAATCTCACTTGATAGTGGAAATTCATAGTATCAAGAACTGATTCTCAAAGGTCGTCTCATAAAGAATCAGAAGGTGTTTTGAACTTCCATGTAGTTTCCAGAAATTTAGAACTGAAGAGAAAGTATAGTATACACACACACACACACACACACACACACACACACACACACACGCTTCCATTGACTTCCAAGAATTCAGAGTGAAAGTAATCTGTACTACTTAATGGGACCATGATCACCAAAGCCTAAGTCCCCTGAACATGAAGCTGTACTTATTTACCCAGGAAATCCCAACAGATGCAAACATTTTATTCTCATTGATAAAAATCTCGGACTGTGTTTTCAGACACTTTTTAAATGAAAATTTTCTAATATAAACTCACAAGTCAAGCAGTTGTGATAAAAATGAGTGTTTTAATACTACTAAATTATTTTTTAATGCTACTAAAATTGTATTATTAAAATTTAATACTTTTCTATATGTAATGCATTTGTATACTTTTCTAGAAGTTTCTTTCCTAACAATATTTGAAGAATTGAATAAAGAACAAATTTTTTTGAATAAAACACATATAAGGCTGTAAGAAATCTCAATAGATATTGGGGAAATATGAAAATGCTGACTAACTTGTTTGATGTAGGATAGTCAGACAATAATAAAAATAGATTCAAATAGACTTTTATCTTTCACTTGTGTTCTTGTGTTTGTAGACAAGAGGGTTTTGTTTCATTGACATAAAAATTTCACTTGTAGTTTGATCATACTGTTCTGAAACTCACTGTAGACATGTTAGTCTAGATCTCATATTCTAGAACTCATAAACTGACAAGTGGTATGGTAATTAATTGTCAACTCCAAGAAAGAAGTTGATTAAATACAAAATCAAAGTTGTCATTTTTCTGTAGGATGGAATATTCTCCAATAGCTTTTAAGGGTTTTTTTTATTATTAACTTATGTAGGTAGATTTTCCATTTTAACATTTCATCAACTTCCACAAGCATACACCCAGAAAACTCCCAGAAGGTTTCGGTTGTTGTTGTTGTTGTTGTTGTTGTTGTTGTTGGTGGTGGTGGTGGTGGTGGTGGTGGTGGTGGTGGTGTGTGTGTGTGTATGCATGCCCACGTGCTGGTGTACTCATCTGTGAATGTGAAGGTCAGACATCAACTTTGTATATCTTTCTCTCATCCTCTACCTTACATTTTTGGGACAAGGTCTCTCACTGAACTTAATAGTTTCTATTTTAAGCTAACTGTCTGACCAGTGGATTCTAATTAATGTCTCTGTCTGCAGTTGCTCTCCCTCCAATCCAGGACTGGGGCTATAGAGCCTGTCACTATGCTAGACTTTCATGAGGATGCTAGAAAACTGAACTCAGGTCCCTGGCCTGCACAGCAAATTATGCCTACTAAGTCACCTCTCCAACCCATATTGCAAATCTTTCTACATATTTGCATGAAAATTGATGAGGTGACAGATTTAAATGGTTAAATTGTAAGTGGTGGTGATAGAACATTTGTTTTCTAAAGAGCCTCTGAACTAAGTTGGTAGGTATGTATATGAGTTACAATGTATGTGTTTATGAATGGAGTATGTAGTTGTGTATATGTCATAATGAAAAATTAATCAAACAAAGTATATTTCAATAGTACTTTCTTATTCATCACTATATAAGTAGGGTCCATGCTCACGGTGCAGAGAAATGAATAATCATAAAGATTACATAAACCCAGTTATATTAGCCACTTTACTCACTGTTGTGAAACAACCAGACAGGAACCGCATAAGGAAAGAAATATTGTTTTGGCTCATGTTGAAGAGGGTATGGTCAGCCTTGGAAAGCTGTGCTGGAGATGATTCATAATGGTCACGGTGGGAGGGTTAAGGCAGTGGGCTCTATGATACTGACAGTCTGGAAGCAGAGAGATATCACTGGTGCTCATCAGGCTTTCTCCCTTCCCCCTTTGGTTCAGTCTCCCTACCTCACAGAATGGTGCCACTCATGATTAGAGTGAGTCTTCCTTCTGCAGTAAAACCCCCACAGTAATAACCTCACAAAGACACAGAGGTGTGTTTTCCAGGTGGTTCCAAATCCAATCAAGTCATCAAGAAAAGTTAACCATAACATGGCTATGCCTTGACTGTGTGATGCTGGAGAGCATTGTCATCTCTTTTGACCTTAGTCTGAAATAAGGCTTCTTGGTGCATGAAATAATATGATAGGGCCATGTAACAGAGAACTCCTCGCTTTTCTCCCACAGCTTCCTTCCTCACTGAGGAGAATGATGAGAGGATCGTTGGGGGCTACACTTGTCAGAAGCATTCTGTCCCCTACCAAGTGTCACTGAATGATGGATCTCACATATGTGGGGGATCTCTCATCACTGACCAGTGGGTGCTGTCTGCTGCGCACTGTTATTCTCCGTAAGTAGCCAATATTTACATCCTTATGCTCTAAAATCACTTTATCCTAAAGGCCTACCAAGTTCAATTTAGAAAAAAAAAACAGATTTATGCTTGATAGATTCTCTGAGACTCATTGATCACCCCACAGTTTTATTAGGTATGGTATTAATTTATTATGAAAGCTGTAACATAGGTGTAGACCCTTACAGTTCATTGCTGTCTTCCTAAATTACAGTGCAAAAGAGAGAGGAGGATGGTTAATGATAGATCCTTAGAAGAGTTAACCAATCTAAGCCTAATATTACAGATCAATCAGAACAAGACTACACACCATGTTAAAAAAAAGGACATGATACTTCCACTGCCACAAGACAAATAATAATTTGATCTAGTCCCTATATTTATTTCTATTTCTCTTACTGTTGCCTTGGGGATTCTAACAAGTAGAGAGTTAATATTTACCAATATTCTTTCCACATGGAAATACTCTGTAAGATATGCTTGGTTTCTATTCCTATGCTTCCCAATTATAAGATGATGGTGGTCTACATGTCTCTGCAAGCAGTGACTCTTACTAAAGAATTCCGTATCCCATGCCATGATTAGTTGTGTGTGCTTACTTCAGTGATTCAGTGCTTAAATAGAGAGCTATGTTTATTCTCATGACTGAGGGTGTTGGAGAAAGGAAAGGGTATTCATGTTGGATACTTAAACTTATTAAATTGTTTCTTTTCTTTGATATTATGGTATATAATTGCACGATCTTCCATTCCATTTTCTTCCTTCATATCTTCCTCCCATATATCCCTCCTTAGTTTCTTTCAAACTCATGTCCTCTTTTTATCATTAACTGCTCTTACATATGTGTGTATATATAACTTGCTTGGTCTCTATAAAGTTACTTGTATGTTTTTTTATATTTATATGCATAGTATGTTGCTATAATGTTTTCAAGGTTGATCATTTGATATTGGTTAACAAATTCATGGGCTTGTCCCTCAGTAGCAGTTACCTAAAGTTCTGTGTGTAGGGTTGAGGCCTCAGGGCCTTTCCCCAGTACCTTAGCCTTCCTATTGGTGTCATCCTTGTTCAAAAATATACCCACAAATTCCCACCAGCATGACTACCTAAACATGCGCTGAACAAGGATACTAAAACTTGTAATCTTTAAATCCAGCAATATACAGGTGCGTCTTGGGGAACACAACATTCATAAACTTGAAGGTGGTGAGCAGTTCATTGATGCAGCTAAGATCATCCCCCATCCTGATTATAGTATACGGAGTGTTGACAATGACATCATGCTGATTAAGCTGAAATCACCAGCAACCCTAAACTCTCAAGTATCTACTATCCCTCTGCCAGAATGCTGTCCATCAGCTGATATGGAATGCCTTGTGTCTGGCTGGGGCCTTCTGACAGGCAAGTGTCTCTGTGATATATAAAGTAGTAAGTGTGAGTACTGGAAATGAATAGTGCCTTAGTGACCATAATAATGATTACACACAGAAATAATCACACAGACACTATATTATTTAAATTACTGTTTGGCCCATTAGCTCTACTTTTTTATTGGCTAACTCTTACATCTTAATTTAACCAATTTCCATTAATCTGTGCATCGCCACGAGGTCGTGGCCTACCAGCAAAGCTTCAGCACATCTATCTCTGGTGGTGGCTCCATGGCATCTCCCTGACTTGGCCTTTTTTTTTACCCAGCATTCTGTTTAGTTTTCCCTGCCTTTCTCTGTTCTTTTGCCCTATCACAAACCAAGACAGTTACTTTACTCATTAACCAAGAAATGCAATACATTGACAGAAGGACCTCCCACAGCAACTGATGAGTTAAGAACTATAAATAGAGGAAGTATCTGGAACAGAGGCCATCGGACTCCATGCTGACTGAAGCCTCTGCACTTGAGAGCAGTGGTCACTGATATTAAAGTCAGAGAAAGAGTTAAACTGATAAATAAAGCTATTTAGAAAACCAAACCAAAAAAAAAACTTTTCTACATTATACTTTGTTTTTAGATTTTTATTTTCTATGTTTTATGTATGCATGTTTTTGCACACCATATTCATGCCTGGTTCCCTTAGAACCAGAAGAAGCTTTGAAAACAAGTGAAAGACACTCTATCTCATGAAAAGCAATAGAAAATAGGAAATAAATATTGAGTCAGTATAAATAATTCAACTTCACCCTTAGAATCTGCAGCTGAGATTCCTTCACTTCTTCAGTGTCTGGATGCCCCTGTCCTGTCAGACTCGGTTTGTCATAAGGCCTACCCACATAGAATCACTAGCAACATGTTCTGTCTTGGCTTCCTGGAAGGTGGAAAAGATTCATGCCAGGTAAGATTCTTGTTGTCTATCTCTATCACAGTGGTCTGCCTCCCTTACCTATCATATTTCCCCTAGGAAACAAAATAGTAAATCTGTGCCTGGCTCTCAATCTGGGAGGTGAAGAGAGACTTTGAGAAAACATATGCTGGTTTTCCCTTTGCAGTGTGATGATGAATATTATGGGATGGGTAAAAAGCCAAAGAGCTGATGCTTTTTAAACACAAGCAGCCTTGTATTGTGGGATGAAGTCCTTATGAAAGAGACAGAGCTTAGGTGTTATATTAGATCTCTACAGCCCTCAACATTCTGCACCCTTCCATACAATGATTTCAGAAGAGGTGAGGACACAAAAATGCACAGAGTAATGTAAACAGGGATACTGAATAGATTGGAAACTGGATTTTTAAGGATAGTGAGTGTTTTGTGGAGGATGAGTAGCCTACAAAAATAATCCCAGGATCATGGAAGAAAATTTTGAATCCCATTCTTCCTCAGTGTATAACCAAGTTTAAATATCTTATCATTGTTTCCCAGATGGACTCTGGTGGCCCTGTGGTCTGCGATGGAAAACTCCAGGGTGTTGTTTCCTGGGGTGATGGCTGTGCTCAGAAAGGGAAACCTGGTGTCTACACCAAAGTCTGCAACTACCTGAACTGGATTCATCAAACCATTTCTGAAAACTAAGTGCCTTTATATTTTCAGGTGTCACACCCTGGTGACCTTTCTTCTGTCTCTACAATCTATGTGGAAATAAAACCTTTTTCTTTGCTTTAACCTTTTGAAGCTTGATGTTAAAGTGAGAAGTCTGGAAAAGGTGAACAAAAGTACTCGATAAAATATTGACAAATAGAATCCAAGAACACATCAAAAACAATCATCCACCATGATCAAGTAGGCTTCATCCCAGAGATGCAGTAATGGGTAACCATATGAAAATCTGCCATTGTAATCCAGCATACAATCAAACTGAAAGGAAAAACTAAACACATGATCATCTCATTAGACTTTGAGAAAGCTTTTAATAAAATCCAAAACCACTTTATGATGAAGGTGTCAGAGAGATTGGGAATATGGGTAACATACTTAAAAATAAATAATAATAAAAGCAATACGCAGGAAGCCAATAGTCAATGTCAGATTGAATGAAGAGAAAATCAAAGCTGTTCCACTGAAATCAGGAACAAGACAAAGCTGCCCACTGTCTCTATATTTATTCACTATAGTACTCAAATTCTAGCTAGAGCAATAAGACAACAAAAGAAGACTAAGGGGATTCAAATTGGAAAGGAAGAAGTCAAACTTCCACTATTGGCAGATGATATGATAGCATACATAAATGACCCCCAAAATTCTACTACAGTGCTCCTACAGCTGATAAACACCTTCAGCAATGTGGTAGGTTGCAAGAGTAACCAAAAAAAAAAATCAGTGGCCTTCCTATATTCAAATGATAAACAGGATGAGAATGAAATCAGAGAAATAACACCCTTAACAAAAGCTAAAAATAATATAAAACAAATTGTGTAATATTAATCAAACAAGAGAAAGACCTGTCTGACAAGAATTTGAAGTCTTTGAAGAAGATATCAGAAAATGGAAGGATCTTCCATGCTCATGGATAGGTAGGATTAATATAGTAAAAATAGTAACCTTACCAAAAGCAATCTACAGATTCAACATCATCCTCATCAAAATTCCAGCACAGTTCTTCACAGACTTCAAAAGAACAATACTCAACATCATATAGAAAAACAAAAATAAAAAGCAGCTTGGTATTGGCATAAAATCAGATGCACAGAACAATGGAATAGAATTTAAGACCATGACATTAATCCACACACCTATGAAGACCTCATTTTTGTCAAAAAAAAAAGTCAAAATTATACAAAGGAAAAAAGAAAGCATCTTCAACAAATAGTGTTGGCATAAGTGGATGTCAGTAGGGAGAAGAATGTAAATAGATTCTTATCTATCACCCTGCACATAACCCAAGTCCCAGCAGATCAAAGACCTCAATATAAATCTATTTACACTGAACATGATAGAAGAGAAAGTGAAACTAGCCTTGAATACATTGGCTCAGGAGGCTGCTTCCTGAATATAACACAAGTATCACAGACACTGAGACTGACAATTAATAAATCGGACCTCCTGAAACTGAGGCGCTTATATAAGCAAAGTATACCAACAATAAAACAAATGGTAGCCTACAGATTGGTAAAAGATCTTCACCAACTCTCCATTTGACAGAGGGCAAATCTCGAAAAAATATAAACTCAGTTATAAAAAAACAATGACCTCATGAAATTTGCAGGCAAATGGATGGAACTATAAAAAAAAATCCAGGTGAGGTAACCCAAACCTAGAAAGACAAACATAGCATGTGCTCACGCTTAAGTGGATATTAGGAGTAAATTATATGATAACCAACCTAAAATCCACAGCCCTGGAGAGGTTTGATAAGAAGGAGGACTCAGAGAAGAATGCATGAATTTCCCCAGGAAGGGGAAATAGAAGACATCTCTTGGGTAAACTGGGGGAACGGGCAGGGGGGTTGGGAGAGGGAACTAGAGGGAATGGGTTGGGCATACTGGGTGCAGAAGGCTGGTTAGGGTCAGAACGGAGATGGGGAGTAAAGAAAGAGAACTCTTTATGGGAAAGCATTTCAGGGTTAATGAGAAACCTGCTGGCAGGAAAACCCCCGGGAATTCATAAGGATGACCCCAGCCAAGACTCCTAGAAATAGTGAGAGGATGCCTGAAATGGCCGTCTGCTGCAGTAAGATTGGTGATTACCCTGTAATCATAGAACCTTTATCCAGTAAATGATGGAAGTAGATGAGGAGTTCCACAGCCAAGACCATTGAAGTCCTAGCACTCACAACTCTAGCCCCGGGAGATTTAATACACTCTTCTGACCACCATGGGCACCCTTACATATGGAGCTTTACACGGGGAAAAACATATATGTAGGACAATTAATAAAAACCCAGAGATGGATATCAGTGGTTCAACCTGAAGGTCAGAAAAGCAAAACAGCCAACCACTGGCTCTTACCTCTACCTCAGTCTGAAATGGTGACCCTGCCTTGAGGAATCTCAAAATGAGACTGTGCCTGAGAGCTGTTTCCTCTCATTTTATATTCCTCTCTAGGACTGGGATTAAAAGCGTGCACCACTATCACATGGTTTCTATGGCAAACTAGTGTGACTATTGGGATTAAAGGTGTGTGTTACCTTTGCCTATAAAACTGACCAGTGTGGTGGTTTTACTCTCTAATCTTCAGGCAAGCTTTATCTATTAAAACACAAACGAAATATCCCTGCACAAATAAATATACCTAAAATAATGATAATAATACTACTAATAATAAATATACATGTTCTTTCATAGTGCTTTAATCTTTTATGGCTTGTTTAAGCTCTTACTTTGTATTTCATTTTTGCTTTCCTATTATGAGATCACATCATCTAATTATTTAACATAGTTCCGTATCTTCAAGTTACTAAAAAAGTTGAAATATAGAGGATTTAATTTTTGAATATGTATTCTGTGTATACTTCTTAAATTTATCTCTTCTTGAACTTTTCGTTGAAAATCTGAGGCATTAAATAAACCTAGGTGGTCATTATCCACCTATTTTACTTGCTTTTCTGATTCTAATGCTTATTAAATAAATTTTAAAAATAAAATCCTCCATGAAACGTCCTAAGTGGTTGTTTTATTTCCATTTTGCAATTCTTACCTAATGGTCTATGCCCTGAGTTTTGCTTTATGATATATAAATTGTTTCAAACCCAAGGTAAATAGAGATACAATTTACAGCTCATTATGCCCATAATCCACAAGACACTATCGCTGGAACTCCAGACGTATCTCCTGTCTGTCACACTCATCATCAGAGGTCCCCTTTTCTCTCTAGTCCCCATTTCAACGGCACCCCTACTGCTACCACATGCCTACCATTGCCTATCCTGGAGTCTGTGTAAACAAATTTCAAACAGAAGTCACACAGGAGGGGAAAAAAAAGCAAAAACAAAAGAAAGTATGACGTTTTTACATCTGTCGTAGCCTCCGCTGCCCACGGTCATCCTACGGATCCATATTCAGACATGGACAATCACTATACCCCATCATACCCACCGTGGTCTGAATCTTAGGGGTTTCGAGACTTGCTGGTCTCCAAATTGATCACTTCTCATGGGCAGGGCAGCATCAAAGCTGTTTGTGGAAAGATGAGATTGGCAATCTAGTCTGTGTCTGGTGGAATATTGATTTCACGGCTCTCATTTCCAAGCGTTTGCTTAGCAACGTCCACTAGAATTCTCCTGTTACCTAGAGACTCTTCATTGAGACTAGGGGCACTGAGCAGGGAATCCAGGTCCTCAAACTCAGCATAACCAACACCTTTCAACCGGTCTTGATTGCTGGGTTAACGTGGTAAGCGTATATCTGACATCTAATCATCTAAACAATTCCTTAATGGGATTGTCTGTCATCAGAGGGCAGGTTTCCCAGGCAAACAGGGTGTAGGGTGGCATTTGGGAAGATGGCGACAGTTGACACTGGGCTCTGGAGCAGTTTCAGGGAGCACCGGGAAGGATTAGGTCGTGGAGGTACCTAATATTCACTGTCGTCGTTATAGCCACGAATTGTTGACACAACTCCGTCCAGTCCCGCTGAGTGGTGTGGGAACATAGGCCCTCCTCCACCAGTCTGACTGCCCTCCTCTGCCAAGAAGTCTGCTAGGGAGAGAGTCTTCCCTTCTTATCCGTCTCTTTTGCTGAGGCCTTCATGCTATGCAGGTATTTTAAGGCCATTTTTTAAAATAAGAGCCCTACCACATTAAATATATTGATCTAACACAGCTACATTTCTTTATTAAGCCAACAATATTAGAGAATGTACTCATTCAAGTTTACCCTAGTTATACAAACTTTGAAATGCATTTTTTACATTTCTGATTTACAGGCTGTTATTTATTTTTAAATCACGTAGGGCTACTTAAACCTTGTAAAGAGGACATTATTGATTTTCTGTTTTATCAAGATTCCTGATTTTTTTTCAGGTCTGTAACTACTTAGGAAATAAATTTTAACTTTAGAAGACATTTTATTTTTACTTAACACATATAAATAAATATTAGCTTGTATGTATGCCTTGCATGATCTGTGTTTTTGATGCTCTCCGAGGCTTGACAAGACCTGTGTATTGTCTGGGAACCAAACCTGGGTCCTCTGCAAGAGCAGCAAGTGCTCTTAAGTGCTGATCCATCTTTTCAGGCCCAAGAAATTAAGTATCAGTGTAGTCAGTGTTCATCAAAACATCTTTTCATGTGAAATCCTTTAAATAATAAATTTATAAACAAGTATAATATTGCAGAATTCTTCAACATATCTATGATCAGATACATGCATATCTGGTGTCTCAATTTTATTATTTTTTATTTTATTTATTAAAATATTATGCAAAGATTTAGGGAATTTAGGGTACATGGGTTTAACACATGCAAAGTGAACAATGTGTGTTCTGTTTTGTACAATATACACTGTTTGTGGACCTTCAAAGTACAAAATGACCACTATATTTTTTTTTGACATTTTGATGTCTGAAAATCCTGTTTTTAAAATATTTGAACCTGGTCTACATCTATGTGCCTTGACTAAGCAACCCTTTGTCGCTGCCCTAGGAATAGGAAATACAGTTGCATATCGGGGGGTTGCCTCTCCACAGTCACTAACAATGCTGCTCATATTCTTGTGCTCTGAACTGCTTCAGAATAACAAGAAATGGCCAGGTACTGTGTACTCCAGGCAGTACTACTCTAATAACTAAAAGGGTTGGTCACTGAGAGAGTACAACTCTAAACAAATAGAACTCATTCCAATTTATTTATTTTCAATCTCTTCAAAAGGAAATAAAGGCAAGGTTTATGGTTTAAAGTCCTATTATTGACAAATTATGTCATTTTTTAAAGCTGAAGCAAAGATTTAAATACATTTATAAAGGGATAATAAGAACAACTTGAAAGTCTTGACATAATATGTTCATAATAATTATTATCCTCAACGCTGCATGGAGAAGCAACAGTGCTGTTTTGTAAAGTGGAAAAACTTTCTTCAAAGTTTGGACCAAGGCTGACCTATGCTTTTTGCCATCTAGTAACAAGAGACAATTAAAACCAAACCACAGGATGTTTTATCAAGTGATTTCTTCAGAGAAAACTGTTCAGACAAAGTGGGGGTGTTGTTATAAGTGACGTCACACACACCCCTGGTGACACACAGCTGTAATCCCAGCACTCAGGAACCAAACACTGGACAAGTGCTTAGACTGGCATTGAACTTGCTGTCTATTCCAGGGTGATCTCAAATGCAATCCCCCAATCGTGAAAAATCAGCATAAATATAAAGGATCAGAACTATCCCAAGTCTTCTTATAAAGAATGAATCAGCATTTAGTTGTTTGCTGTGCCTAGAAAACTAACAAAGTACATCATTGTGAAACAACTATCAGCTACATACCAAGGGTACAGGGTTTAATATGGTCCTTTGGGCAAAAGCTTGCAACAAAAATCTTATATTTTTATCTGGGAATCCAGAAACACGCATCTTTCTACTGTGAACTTAGTAGAACTTATTTCCTTTTGCAATGACCAGTTCCCACCAGGTTTGCAACTTCCATTTCTATGTCCTTCTAGAAAATTGGGAAATACTTACAAGTGGTCCTGCATTATCTTTCATCATTCACAAACTAAAATCTCTCTCTCTCTCTCTCTCTCTCTCTCTCTCTCTCTCTCTCTCTCTCTCTTTCTTTTTTTTTTTTTTTCTTTACAGTGAAATCTTTTTTTTTTTATCTCTTGCCCTGGGGGTCCAGTGCAGAACTAGTGAGCAACCATGAAGACCTTCGTCTTTCTGGTTTTCATTGGAGCTACTGGTGAGTCATTCAGAAGAAAAGCATCAGCTGAGATACATATTGCACGTAACTGTGTTCTTTGTGTTTAGAAACAAACAATGGTTATAGAATAAAAGGCCTGAAAGCAAGACATTTGGTATGTAAGGAAATTAGTAGGCAGGTAGCATCTGTGTTTATAAAAGACTAAGTTTATATCAGAGTTAATGGAGACTAAGGGTCCAGTGTATGAGACATAGAGAAGCAGAATGTGTACTGAGCATCCAGGTAGACTCTCTTGTACATGGAGACTGCACTTTCATTTTTCAGCTGCCCAGACCCAAATAATCACACAGAAACTATATTAATTACAACATTGTTTGACCAATGGCTTAGGTGTATTCCTAGCTAGCTCTTATATCTTAAATTAACCCATTTCTATTAATCTATGGATCACCATGAGGCTGTGGGTTACTGATAATGTTCTGGCATCTTTCTCCTTCAGTGGCTACATGGCATCTGCCTGACTCCACCTTCTTTCTCCCTGCATTCACTTTAGTTTTACTGCCTACCTATATTCTGCCCTGCCGTAGGCCAAAGCAGCTTCTTTATTAACAAATGGTAATAAAACGTATTCACAGAATGCGGAGGGGAATACCACAACACGCTCTAAATTAGAGAAGACAAGGAAACAATAGTCCACATAAAAGTGTTAGCCCTTATCTCTAAGAACAGTTGATTGTTAAAATTAATCTGTGTTCACTGCAGAGGCTGTGACCATGTGAGTCTGAGTTTCCTGAAGACTGAACAGCTGGTTGCTTACCAAGGACAAGGGACCTGACATGGCAAAGAATGCACATGTCACAGATTAAATCTTAGCACACCAGTACTTCTATAATCACCATAAACATATACAACCAACAAGTTACTACACAGGGTTTTATTTATTTGTATGGATGCAGAGTCTGCTTCTATATTTAAAACAATATTTATATACTAAATAGTGGTTGCAAGTCATTTGTTTTTTGGGTCTCTGCTAAATGTGAATGCCCTTATGTGTGTGTAAAAATGTATATGCAAAAATACAAGGATTATGAAATAGAAATACACGTACCTAAAGGTAAATGTTTCTTTCTATAAAAAGGTTTATATAAAAGGCACAACATAATAAGTTACAAAAATATCTACATTGAAATAAAATACAAACTAGAGAACAAACAACTACCTGCCTGAAGTCTCACATTTTCTGATTTGATGGTGATAAGTGCGGTCACCTCATATGTGGTTACTTTGCCTTGATTTCATGAGTGGAATTCCATGACAGAGTTTCTGCCTCTCCCCTAACAGCTGATATCCCTGCTAATGATAGTGTCGACAAGATTATCGGAGGCTACATGTGTGAGAAAAACTCTGTCCCCTATCAGGTATCCCTGAATGCTGGCTACCACTTGTGTGGGGGCTCTCTCATCAGTGATCAGTGGGTACTGACTGCTGCTCACTGTTATAAGCCGTAAGTATCCAATATTCACGCTCCTAAACCTAAGGTAATTTTTCCCTTAGCCCTACAAAAGAATAAACAAGAAAAAGGCAGACTTATATTTAATGAGTAAAATGATTTTTATGTTTATCATTTACTTTGGGGGAGGCGCATGTGGAGGTCAGTGAACAAGTTTGAGAGTTTTTTTTTTTCCTTCTGCCATGAAGGTCCCAGGAATAAAACTTAGTTCATCAGGCTTAACAGCAAGCACCTTTACGTACTGAGCCATTTCTTTCAGCCTACTTGATGGATTCAAAAGGGAAAAATCAGAAGTTAGATGTATTAGTAGTAATAATTGCCCTTGGATTTTTACAAATGTTTTTCTAAATAATGCAGTAGTTTAAAAACATGAATATATATGTATATATAATCTCAATAATATTACCTCAACTGTGATTATAAAAATGTCATATGGAGTAATAAAATGTACAATATTTCTATTATAACATGAGAAAGGAGAATTTGTTCTGTGCTCTAAATATTTTCTGTCCCTGACTCCTCTCACTTCCCTATTAAACTTTGTGATTGCAACCAGAAGAGAAATATTAAGTTTGATTGCTATTCAGTCTTCTCCATTCAATCCATCCAATCATCTCCAATCCTATTTCACCTCCAACTGTTTTGTAGTGGGCACTTTCCTCTCTCTTCTGCCTCGAACTTTACTGAGATAGTGTGTTGATGGAAGGCTACTAGTTTGTTTCCCAACTGCCCAGACCCAAAATAATTACACAGAAACTGTATTATTATAACACTGGTTGGCCTATTAGCTCATGCTTCTTATTGGCTAGCTCTTATATCTTAAATTAACCCATTTCTATTATTTTATATTTTACCACAAGGCTTGTGGTTTACTGGTAAAGTTCCCGGGCATCTGTCTCCTCCTGCAGCTACATGGCATCTCCTTGACTCCTCCTCTATCTGCTTGGAATTCCTGCCTTGTTCTATTCTGTTAAGCCACTGACCAAAACAGCTTTATTCATTAACCAATATATATGGGCAATGAAACATATTCACAGCATACAGAGGGGGATCCCATATCAATGGTGGTCTCTAGTTCTTCAGTAGCAGTGACATATAAAGAACTAAGTATGACAAGGATAAGAGTAACCAGTGCTACCTAAAGTGAAATGAGCTGAATTCTTGAATAAGATGGTGTTTGTGTTTATGTTCATAATTAAAAGTTGGAGGAGTGGAAAGAACTCCAAGAAGGATTCTTGGAAAACTGTTAATCCTTATAAATATAGCCAACTACAGGTCCGTCTGGGAGAATTCAACCTTCATGATGTCGAGGGTGGTGAGCAAATCATTAATGCAGCCAAGATCATCTCCCACCCCAAGTACAGCAATGACACTACCGATAATGACATCATGCTGATTAAACTGAACTCACCAGCCACCATCAACTCGCAAGTGTCCACTGTCTCTCTGCCAAGATCCTGTCCATCTGTGGGTATTGACTGCCTTGTGTCCAGCTGGGGTGACACAGTTAGCATTGGATGTAAGTGTTACCTAAGACATAGGTCCCAAATATGAGCATCCCCAGACATGGAAGGCATGAAGGTAGTCACCTGGTCCAAATTCGGATTGAAAGTATGTCTCCCTGAAGATAATTTTGAACACATGCAATCTTGGAATATGTTATTCAAAGTATAAAACAAAATTTAATTATTAGAAAGATGTCAATGAATTTAAGTATGATTGGTGATAATCATAGCCTTAAATACTGGGATGAATATAACATTACAAGATTCAGGTCAGCCTGGAGAAGGCAGCTTTAAAAAAATGTCTCTGGACTTCAAATCTGTCACCACTAACATTTGTGTCAAAGAAAAAACTTGTTGGTTAGAACTATTGGACTGAGCTCCCAAGGTCCCAATGAGAAGCAGATGGAGGGAGAACATGAGCAAGGATGTCAGGACCACGGGGGGTGCACCCACCCACTGAGACAGTGGGGCTGATCTATTGGGAGCTCACCAAAGCCAGCTGGACTGTGACTGAAACAGCATGGGATAAAACCGGACTCTCTGATCATGGCGAACAATGAGGACTGATGAGAAGCCAAGGTCAATGGCAAGGG
>NW_026067941.1:9620217-9739890 GCF_014885135.2 Alexandromys fortis | reverse complement strand
GGGAGGCTGGGAGGAGGCGGAAACTTTTTTTTCTTATTCTCAATAAAATTAAAAAAAAAAAAAGAACTATTTGGAAAATCTTCCAGTGGGGAAAAAAAAAACAATCCTTCCGAATTCCAAGGCTTAGCCAAATTGAAAGAAACAGAAAGTATTGTGAGGGAGAAGGGCAGACAGGAAAGAAATATCATGGGACACTATGGTTATCTTTCCATTTTTGCTCTTCACTCTACAGACAGCCTATCTTCACATCTTCTTTGTCTGAATGTCTCCATCCTCTCAGACTCTGTTTGCCACAGTGCCTATCCACATAAGATCACAAGAAACATGTTTTGTGTTGGCTTCCTAGAAGAAGAAAAGGATAGTTGTGAGGTACGTTCCTTTCCCTCCTCTGTCAGTCAGTCTGTCTCAGCCCTGCCAATATATCTCTCCATATAAAATGCAAAAGGCTATAACTTTGCATCTGAGAGTACGGAAAATGGTTCAGTGCATAAAGCACTTGCTTCATGGGGACCGGGGCTGAAATTTGGGTCCTCAAAATCCATGTAAAAGCTTACAGTCACAGCATCCACCTGGGAGGCAGATGCATGGGAAGCAAAGACAAGGGATCTATGGAGCAAGCTGAACAGTAGAGTGCCAGGAACAACAAGTTTAAGTGCAATGAGAGACTCTGTCTTGAGAAATAAAAATGGAGAACTGTGAAGGGAGAAAGCCAGTATCAACTTCAGACCTCCATAAAATGCTCACACAGTGCTTGTGCTTCTCTATACACATGTGCTTACAAAAAAAATATCAAACATGTGCACACACACCCCACATATACATGCCAAAATAAAAGTCAAATAATTTTTTTTCTGACGCTAAATCTAAAAGTTGGGGAATAGCTTTAGGATAAACTGTCAGTTTTCTATTAGTGATGTGATTATTAAAATCAGTGTTAAGATTGTCCAGACAATACATATAAGCAACTTTTTGAGATGTATTGTAGGGAACTCTTGTGGAAATGCAGAGCTGATGGGGCAGTCTTAAATCTCTCCAGTCTTCCCCTTCTATAGCTTCTACAGGACTGTGGTAGAAAGAAGCAGGACCATAAAAAACATAAATGTACTAGTAATATGGTAAGGATGCTGTGTGCTGGATTTTCAGAAGTAGAGTGGGTATCAGTTGAAGGACTTGAGAAACAGCCCAAGGATAATGAATGACCACATCAAACCTCATTCTCTCCTGTGGGTATCAACAAGAATGATTGTCTTTTTCTTTTGTTTCAGGATGATTCTGGTGGCCCCTTGGTCTGTAATGAAGAGCTCCAAGGTATTGTCTCCTGGGGCACTAGCTGTGGTAAGGATAGGAAACCTGGTGTAAACACCAAAGTGTGCAACTACCTGGACTGGATTCAACAGACCATTGATGCCAACTGATATCTCCTGAGCCACCCACTCATATTCAACTTCACTTTCCTAGTGTGCCTGGAATGGGTGTGGAAATAAAAACATTGTATTCTGCCACACATTTGTCTACATATTGTCTTTGTTTGGTAATGATGAACTTTCTCTTCAGACTTGCTGAGAGAAGGGTGTCATTTTCTTCAGTGATGCAGCTGCTGATAAATTGCTCAGATTCCAGTAGGTTTCTTTGCAGAGCAACAACTATAGTTAAAACCAATGAGTTTTTTAAAAGACACCAACATAAGAAAACTTTTTGTTGTTGTTGTTGTTTTTGAAGAAAGTTTTCATCAGGATAGGAGAATAAGAAGATAATGGGGATGGAAACTCAGAATGATATTATACAGACTAAACAGTTTATATTCAAGAATGTATATCTATAAAGCATACATATATGCATGCAATAACAATTAGCAAAATGAGAAACTATGAACTTGAAGGAGAGGGATGAAGAGTATATGGGATGGTCTGGAGGGAGGAGAAGGAAAAGAGAAATAAGTACTTTATTTCAAAAATTAGGAGAAAATATTAAAATAGTATATACATGTATAAAATTGTCAAAGAATAAATACAGGTCAAAAGGAAAAAACAACAAAAATGAGAAGGTGAGCAGAATGTTGAACAATTTTATGGAATTTGAAAGAGTCTTTTGTCATTTATTTAACCTAATAACTCACTGTTTGATGACATATGGGAGAATCTATGAAACATTGCTGCTGCAAAAATGAATCTGAGGACTGCTCCCACTGCATTTTTTTTGAAATAAGATTCTCAACATATCAGAGAAACGTTGCCAAAATGAACACTTAGTTTTACCTGCCATGTAGCATGAGTTATAAAACTCAGAACATGACACCAAAATACAAAGTTAAAAAATCAGTTGACCAAAGTAATTGAAATAGTTCACCATAAAGACAGAACAAAGCCCAGACTCCCAGACTGTCCTCATCACCTTCAGTGACAGGGTGCTGCCATTTTCTTTTTCTTTTTTTCAACGTTTTCCTTTGTGTTGTAATAGGAGCAGCGGGGCTGCGTTCCCGGCACACAGCCGCCCGCACAGCTAGCTTTACCCGAAATAATTACATGGAAACTGTATTCTTTTAAACACTGCCTGGCCCATTAGTTTCAGCCTCTTAACCCATTTTTAATAATCTGTGTAGCCCCATGAGGTGTGCTTACCAGGAAAGATCTTAACCTGTGTCTGTCTGGAGTGGGAGAACCATGGCAACTCCCTGAATCTGCTTCTTTCTCCCAGCATTCTGTTCTGTCTACTCCGCCTACCTAATTTTGTGTCCTATCAGGGCCAAGCACTTTTTTTATTAATTAACCAATGAAACAACAGATAGAAAGATGACCCACCTCCATCATTTCCCCTTTTTCTGTTTAAACAAAAAAGAAAGCTTTCATTTTAACATAGTAAAATTACATATAGCAAAACAGTTTTCAAGCAAGAATTATAGTTACAATATTTATATCTATTTTATCTTTTATCATAACTAAGGAAAACTATAACTATCTATTCATTCTTCAACTCCATCAAAGACTCCAGAAGGATATAATACTACCTAAGTAAACAAGAAATAAGAAAACTCTAGAAATGACAGAGACATCTCGCTGCCTGGACAGTCAGTCACCCAAAGTTCTTTTGTACTGTTGGGGCATCCATCTTTAGCCTTTGGGCCCATAGTATCCAGCAGACATTTTCATCAACAGGAAATTCCAAAGACAGTTCAGTCACTTTTTGCTGTGTCCTGCAGAATGTCTTGTAGACTCTTTCATGAGTCAGGAACCCTGAAAGACCATCTCACCTTTAGGCAAGTTTAGCAGTCCTCTCTCTGCGGGTTCTTTGTGTCCAATTTATGCATCAGTCCAGGCAAGAGCAGTTTCTTACCCAAATAGTTATCAAACTCCATAAGGAGCCTCTTCAATGTCCATCTTCCTCTTGAAGTAGCTTGGTACTGCCAGGAGCAGACATGTCTCATTGTCATGAAAAGCCCTAAGTTATTAAAACTGATGGAGGAAGGACATTGGTTAATTATAATAAAGAAACTGCCTTGGCCCATTTTATTGGTTAGAACATAGGTGGGTGGAGTAAACAGAAGAGAATGCTGGTAGAAAGAAGCTTAGTCAGGGAGTCGCCATGATTCTCCCACTCCAGACAGATGCAGGTTAAGATCTTATCTGGTAAGCCATCTCGTGGGCTACACAGATGATTAAAAATGGGTTAGATCAATATATGGGAGCTAGGCAATGCGAGGCTGGAACTAATGGGTCAGGCAGTGTTTAAAAGAATACAGTTTCCATGTAATTATTTCGGGCATAAGCTAGCCATGCGGGCGGCCGGGTGCCGGGGATGCAGTCTTGCCGCTCCTATCACTACAAAAACACTTAAAATGCCATATTTTGCAGTCTTTGAAAGATGTGAAGAATGCCTATCTAACTGAAATATTTCTATATATCTAGAAAATCTAACTAACATGACTACAAGCTTTACTATCATCGATGATTATCCATTAGCAACCTATATTTCCTAAGTATACATTACATTTTAAATGAACTACAAATCACAATACCTTAATCAATATCAGAAATACATATACATATAACAAAATTGACCTTAAAATTCATACCAATGTAAATTATTCATATCTATATCATAACCCCTTTAAATGTAAAAGAATATTTATAAACAATCTTTGGGAACATGGGCGCAGTTTTCTCTCTGTTTTCTAACCTTCTCCTACCAGTACCCCTTTCTCCAAAATCTTGTTTTCCAAAGGTATATTAGCATTTCCATGGCTTCTATGTTAGATGTTTGGTGGAATTTCCAGGGACTAAGTCCTAACTGGAGGAAATACAGCAGCACTAAAGGTATAGCTTTGTAAAAATTTCCATGGTCCCCAGTCTCACCTACCTTCTACTGCTCTCTGTCCACATGTAGATGAGTGCCCTCTGCCACATGCCCCCATTGCTGTTATGTTCTGCCTCACGTGACCCAGAAGGAATGTAGCCCAAAAGTGTTGACCTCAGAAATCATGAGCAAACATAAATTATTCTTCAAATTATCTTAGATATTGATCCAAATAATGGAAATGTGATGATCATACTACTGGAGTAGCCATGGTCTCTGGCAATGATCTATCCCTAATCCCATCCCATGAAATGAGCCCAGATTCTGCACTAAATTAACCAAGGATATTTTTTTTTTTTGCTTTGGCTACACTATTTTTTATTGGTTTTTATTGAGCTCTACATTTTTCACGACTCTCCTCCCTGCCTCTCCCCTCCCCTACCCCCTTCAACCTTTCTCTATGGTCCCCATGCTCCCAATTTACTTAGGAGATCGTATCTTTTTCTACTTCCCATGTAGATTAGATCTATGTAAGTCTTAGTGCCCTCATTGTTGTCTAAGTTCTCTGGAATCGTGGTTTGTAGGCTGGCTTTCTTTGCTTCGTGTTTAAAAAGCACCTAAGAGTGAGTACATATGATAATTGTCTTTCTGTGCCTGGGTTACCTCACTCAAAATAATGTTTTCTAGCTCTATCCAGGTTCCTGCAAATTTCAAGATGTTGTTATTTTTTCTGCCGTGTAGTACTCCATTGTGCAAATGTACCACATTTTCCTTACCCAATCTTCAGTCAAGCGGCATTTAGGTTGTTTCCAGGTTCGGGCTATGACAAACAATGCTGCTGTGAACATAATTGAGCACATGTCCTTATAGCACGATTGAGCATCCTTTAGACATATACCCAAAAGTGGTATTTCTGGATATTGAGGAAGGTTGTTTCCTAATTTTTTGAGTATTGCCACACTGACATCCAAAGGGGCTGTACAAGCTTGCATTCCCACCAGCAATGCAGACATGTTCCCTTTTCCCCACAACCTCTCCAGCATAAGTTGTCATCAGTGTTTTTGATCTTGGCCATTCTTACAGGTGTAAGATGGAATCTCAGAGTTGTTTTGATTTGCATTTCTCTGATGACTAAGGATGTTGAACATTTCCTTAAGTGTCTTTCAGCCATTTTAGAGTCCTCTATTGAGAGTTCTCTGTTTAGGTCTGTACTCCATTTTTTTATTGGATTATGTGTTCTTTTGGGAATAGGCAGGAACCTGGAATCCAGAATAAAATTTTAAATGGTTAGTGCATACACACTTAAGATCTAAGTTTCAAAGGTGGTGGTTATCTGTGCTTTGAGTCCAGCCCGAGAATGGATCTCTCTCTCTCTCTCTCTCTCTCTCTCTCTCTCTCTCTCTCTCTCTCTCTCAGACACACACACACACACACACTCGTGCGTGTGCATCTTATTCTCTTATTGTCTCTTAAGTCATCATTATCTCACCAATCATTACTGTAGAGAAAGGTCTACAGTAAACCACATGATTCCTGTGGCTATCTGCAATGATCCAATGGAAAAGAAATAATGAGGAGTAGGGCCTGAGAACAGATAACACTGAATAAGTAGAGTAGATTTAAACAAGAAAATATAGCCCACCCTAGTGTTGGGATAAAAATAATAATAATAATGCATAAGTCAGTTCACAAAACAGCAAACTCAAGGGGATTCAAAAGCCCATACATCATACAGTTTTGAAGGCAATGGAAGGTTTGGGAGGATTAGTGTCCTGATTTGTCCTCACCAATGAGATACCTCTGGTCCTTCCTCCTTTGAAACACTCCATCACGGGAAGGCCACATTTCCCACCTTACTTAAGTGTAATTACTTCTCAAATGGCCTCTTTTTTGTACCATCTTATCCAGGGTTAATATTTTAATATGCATATGCCAGAGGAACACAAGAGTACTGTCCACAGGAGACTCGGTATAGACAGTGTACAGGAAAATGGTTATATAATTACTTATGGGATCAATTCTGACTTATAAGTCATTTGACTCAAGCTTGCCTTCTCTGCTTTCTTCAGTATCCTTGAAAGATGTGAGAATGTTCTGATTAAGCCCATTGGAAAGAGCATTTTTGACCATCAGAAATAACACATTATCCACTAGACACAGGCTGGTGAATGGCAGCAGAAGGCACATCCAGATAGAAAAGAGGACTGCTTGCTGCAGCAGAACTCATATGAGAGCCTGCCTGCTTGTGCTTCCTCCCCAGGACAGTGCAGAAAGGTAGTTACCTGACTCTACTGCTCTTTGTTCTGCCTTCTGTCTTTAATATGTATAAAAACAAGTTCTGAAATAAACTCTGGGCTGGTCAGTATTTACTAACAAACCTCCCAAATCTATCTGGTATGGGAGAATTGTCTGTATTCTGTCAATCATGTTTTAAATAAATGCTGATTAGCCAGGCAGAAGTATAGGTGGGTCAACCAGACAGGAAATAGAGGCAGGGTGATGAGAACAGGAGTATTCTGGGAAGAAGGAAGCCCATTCCTCCCAGTTCTGCCCAGACCACCGAAGAAGCAAGGATCTCAGGAAAAGCTTAGTCTTGTCAAGGAGAATCAGAAGAGTCCTGATTTTGCCACTAACTTCCATAAGAACTATAGGCTCCTCAGCACAAAAAAAAAAGAGGGGAGAAGTAAAAAGGGTGTTGGTAATGGTTGATAATGTACTTTATGCATCAATGTTCTGAGAGCCTCTGGAGACACCAGGGTGACTCTGCAGAGGCAGAGGTGCCCAGGGAGGCAGACTTAAGGTCATAAGCAAGGGGTGAGGAAGACAACAAAGAACTGCCATGTCACAAAGAGGGGAGGGAAGAGGTCAGCAGGTACATCTGATGACTAGGGAGGGCTTTAGTATCAAACAGGAAGCACCAAGGTCCTGTCTTGGTCTTCTCCTTTCTCTATACCCACATCAGAGTCAGATCCTGGTGACTCCCACACACCTTGATAGATCAGATCTTGAGAAAACAGTTTGAAGATTTCTGTAAGGCCTTTGCCTTTTCCTCCTGCTACAAGTGTTTCTCCTTCAGCCACTTGGATCAAGGTCCCAGGTGTCCAAATTGGGACAATTTACTGTGTAATCTGCGCTGGTGAGATCATAGCTTGCCATGAAGATTTTTTTCATCCTTACTCTCTTGGGTGCAGCAGGTGAGTTTGAAGTCTGGTTTCTACCTAGGGTGAAATCCAGAGAAGTGTTCCAGTGGTTGCCAGGTAGAGTAACCACCTATAGCTTGTGAGATAGAGTGTAAAATGGGGAATCATCTTAAAGATGAAATTAGCAGCTGGAGGAAAACGAAGAAAAGACTCTTATTCCTCATATTTTCTTACCAATGTACTCTGTGGGTCCCTTGGATGCCTGGGAGCATGTTAAGTGCCCTGTCTGCCAAGGCTTTGTGTAAACATCCCTAGGAACTCCTCAGTAGGCACTTGAACACATGATTACTGCCACCGTGCATAGCTACCATTTCTTTTTCCACATCAGATGTTAGGAAATATGTGGATTCAGGAGGAGAGCTGGGTTAATAAGTCAATAAATTTTTAGTTTCCATGCTTTTTTCACTACCAAAGTCAAAAAGTCCTTAATTATGCCCCAATTACTGACAAAAGTTAATGTTAAGAACTAATATTTAAAGTACTTATTGATTTTGTTCACTTTCCTAATACACAGAGCTGACAGAATTTCTGATCAGCATCAGATGAGCCCATCTTTTAGTATTAGATAACTTTGATATAACTCCATCTCAATAAAAATAATAATTACTTTCCTAACATGTATATCTTGTATGACATGTTATTTTGTGTGAAATTTTTAAATGTCAAAAATAAAAGCCTTGATAACTTTGAAAAACTTTGGTTAGAGAAAACTAACCAAATCTACCTTACTAAACTTTTTGTTTATGTTCCCTCCCTTAATCCCTCATTCTGCAGAAGCTATTTTGGGAAACATTCAGGACTTAGATGAACAGTTGCCAGTTGATTTCAACATTCCTTACATGGTCTATCTGCAGTCCAGGCCAGAGCCTTGTGTGGGGACTCTCATTGACCCTCAGTGGGTGCTCACTGCTGCTCATTGCTCCTTACCGTAAGTGGCTCCTCAATCGTGGGATCTGGGAAGTATCTAGGCTATGGGAGTTGGTCTGGAAAGCAACCTTCCATACTTTTCATGGAATTAGATAATCCAAGAAGATTGAATCTTCTTCCATTTTTATGCAACTCAGTAAAGAAATCAATAAGAAGACTTTTCTCAAATATTCATCTATAAACGTTCACCAATCATTTGCTATATTGTTTAATATAACCATTGAGGAATCAAAATAAATAAATAAGTTTTCTTCATAGAGGTTACATTCTGATACAGGAATATAAGTGATCAAAAGTAAAGAACAAAACAGGACAGCAAGGTGTGGAGAGTGGGAATGATGTATAAGTTGGGCATGTTAGGCCTCTGAAGATACAGAGCCAACAGGAAAGCACAAGTCAGCTAAATGAATAAAGCCTAGAAATATTCCAGGGCAAGGGAACAACATTCAATCTCTCTGATGTAACAAAGGTATAAGGGTTTAAGCATGCTGAAGAAGCAGTGTTGGCTGAGAGTATGGGGTAAGGGAGGGGATCACAAGGATGAAGTCAGAGGCAGAGATCACACATCCTGAAGGTAAAACAAAAGAAAGCAAGGAAGATCTGTATAAAATAAAGCATCTCTTAAAATCTATTTTTAATCATTTAATTGCAGTGTAATCACAAGTAAAAACATAACACAGCTAGATAAATAAAGTCACTCAAGCAAACACTACTCAGTTCCAAACTCCACATGTCTCTTTGAGCTTCATTTAGAATGGTCATGCTAAAGTCATGCAGCTTCACATAGGGCTTTATGACTTCATTATCAGTTACATCGTAATGTACTTACTCTCAACAAAAGAAAAGTCATGTCAGAATCAGAAGGAGAAAAAATATTCTCTTTTACAACTCATGTCATTTCATTCGTCCTCCATCACTTGCTACTCCTTCCTATTCTCTCTAAATGTCATCTCATAACTAGGTGTACATCTGCTTACACGCATGCATGATTGCAGTTTAAGCGAGGATCCATATATGAGGAAGAACATTGTTTTTTTTCTTTCTGAGAATCTCAGTATTGTAGGGTGTCAAGAATCCCCTGAGGGTATGGCGAGATAGCTCAACAGTTAATGGCATTACTGCTCTTGCAAGATAACCTGATTTGATTCCCAGTACCCACATCACTCATCACCACATGGCTCACAATCAAAGTTCCAAGGAGATTTGATGTCCTCTCTGGCTTCCACCAACACTTTCACATAAACAGTTCACATACACAACAAAGGCAAAGCACTTCATTCCCATAAAATAAAAGAACATGTTTACATTTTTAGAAAAAGAAGAGAATGTTGAAGAGGGAGTCTGACTCAGAGCTTCAGCTCCATTTCAAACTTATTACTATTAGCCATCTGGTTATGCAAGACAAGTTTGATTCAACAGAGCTTGAAGGCTTGCTTCTGCATTAGGACAGATAACACAGAAAACAAGCAGTTCGCATGATGCTGGAACTGGCGTTCCTAATTAGACCATCACTGTGAACTGTGAGCTTCTCTTGGAAGGGAATGCCTCTTTTGATATGTTGCATGACTAGCCTCCTTGTGACAGAAGCATCTGAATTTGCCTAGAGAATGTAACATGGAATGATGACTTATCTCTACAAAACTACTCATGGAAATTTGAGAATCTAGGATCAAGGTAGAAAACACATGAAAAAATAACTATGTAGTCCGGAGAAGAGTATTGGATAGATTAGGAATGCTAGGATCAGTAGTAAAGGTTCAAAACACCTGCCTGAGCAAATATGGAGTATACTCTGGAACTTCAAGTCAAATGTGGTGACTTCTCTTCCAGTGTTCAGATTATAATTAGAGTAGGAGCTATTGAGTATGCTGTAGATATTGGGATCTCATGCTGGTCATTCCATATGCATATTGATTATATAGCAATCCTATAAACTATTCTCTTATACACAACATTAGTTCATTTTAATGAACTTCAGCTGAAAAGCAAAACTAATTTGATTGGATAAAGTGACTCCTGACATTATGTGACTGTTTTCTCTTCCATCCATCTGCTTTTTCTTTTTCCCCCAAGAGCTAAAATTCGACTGGGAGTTTATCAACCTAACATCAAAAATGAGAGAGAGCAGATATATAGTTACTCATTGACGGTAGTCCATCCTAATTATGACCCAAATACCCGGAAAAATGATCTGATGCTGATAAAACTCTCTTATCCGGCTACTATAAACACCCACGTGGGAACGATAGCCATAGCTATGGAACCCATGATATTTAATGAAACCTGCTTTATACCAACATGGACCTGGAATAGCTACAAAAACTGTGAGTGTTTGACTTCATCTTGGGGAGGCCAGGGCTAGGGAAAGATGTGGTTGAATATACTTGATAGAAAAAGGAAATATAAAGTTCTTGATCCTGTAGTGGTTACCATCAAGACTTCGTACTCCCAGGAAGTAACAGATAAATATACGGGGCAGCTACTCTGACAGCCGCAAATAGGGTGAGCAGTAACTGTTCTGTCTCTAAAATATTTGAGAATTGAGGCTAGCAAACCAAATGCAAATGACTTAGAACATGGAGTCCTCATTGATAAAGACGGTAATGAAGGTGGAGGGTGGGCTTCTCAGTGAGGATTGCTGAAAGCCTACCATGGCTTCTTAGAAGGGAGGTCAGAAAAAGCAACGCTTTTGTGATAGGTGCTTGAAAGAGTAATTTTATATACATTTGTTTAATGTGATAAATTGTAAAGATGAGGAAACAGATGCCCAAAAAAGGTTGTAGCAGGAATTTTTTATTTTTTTTAATTAATTAATTTATTTAAGATTTCTGTCTCCTCCCCGCCACCATCTCCCATTTCCCTTCCCCTCCCCCAATCAAGTCCCCCTCCCTCATCAGCCCGAAGAGCAATCAGGGTTCCCTGACCTGTGGGAAGTCCAAGGACCACCCACCTCCTTCCAGGTCTAGTTGGGTGAACATCCAAACTGTCTAGGCTCCCACAAAGCCAGTACGTGCAGTAGGATCAAAACCCAGTGCCATTGTTCTTGAGTTCTCAGGAATTTTGGAGTCCAAGAGTTTTGCTTCTTTTTCTTTGTGGACATTCATAATCGCCATACAATCGCTTCAAAAAATTGTGGATTAAGCACAGTAGCTAGAACTATACATCTAGTGATGGACAGATAAGAGATTTGGGGATCTATTTCTTCACCATGAATATTTTCCATGAGGAACTATAGGAAAGATTGGAGTATCTATAGCTATCTACATTGGATAATCTCAGATTAATTGATTCTCAAACTAAGTGCTGGTCACAAGGTCACTTGTCAAAAGAACAGCTCTGGGTCTCATCTGTCTTTTTTTTTCCCACAGTCAGTGATCCTGACATCCTGACATGGACAAATCAGTACTCTCTCTCCCAAACTGAATGCTGGCACATTCTCCAAAAACAGAAACAAGAAACAAGGATGAACATCATGTGCATAGGGCGTTCACCTAATATTATAACTTCAATTAAGGTATCTCTCCTTTATCCAGAAAGATACTACAGGGTCTGTTAGAGGAGAGAGATAGTGTTGGGAAATGAAACATCACATATTAAGACTTTCCACAGGTAAAATCCCTCTCCATGACTGCTCAGTCTATGATGTCATTCCCCTCTCCATCTTAGAGTAGAAAAGATCTAAGGTAGACCATTTGTCCTTTCTTAGAGTAGAAGAGATCTATGACAGACCATTTGTCCTTTCTTTTACTTGCACTCTGGTTAGATAAAACTTGAACTGCAAAGGGAAAGAATAGAGCAGATCGAAGCAAAATTTGTCACCCCTTTCATAAAATAAATTCATTCTTCCAGATTTTGCTACTGCTATATACCGTGTCTTAGAATTTACTCTTGATCCATAACAACAATGTGACATTGATATCTTGTCATCTCTTTCTGTCAGGAAGTCTCAGCTGCTCCAGCCATCTGCAGTGGGAGGCTTCACGGCATTTTGTCCTGGGGGAAAGCAGGCATAACCAAGGGAAGTGAGGGCTTCTTCACTGAAATTCATCCTTATGCAAGATGGATCTTGAAAACAATGCATTCCAACTGAGAAGCCATACCACTCAGTGTAAAATAATGCAGTCTCTGCAATGAATTAATAACTGTCCTCAAAATCCAAAGCATCCAATAAATGACAATGGAAACTTATGACTCCTACTTTTTTCATAATGTAAACTTTTAATAATGAAAAATTTAGCAACAAACTATTTTTTTTATACAAAATGACCAATTACCAGTTTCTTAGTAGATTCTGAGTGTGCTAAGAGAAAGATATGACTATGAAGTGGCAGATGTTAAGGGAACCTACTGTTGGTTTTCTTGTTGTTCTTCTTTAGTTTTGTCTTGTTTGCTAAATGGTCATGTTGTCAAACTGCATTCTAAATATGTTATACCAAAAGATTTATACAGCCCTCAACCTCAGTCACAGAAGCTCCCTTTTTTCTCTTAAATGAGACCCCCCTCACACACACACACACACACACACACACACACACACTCATTAGACTTGAACAAAATCAAGTCATTTAAAAATAAGTGTCCTACAATGATAATAATGTCATTATCAGATAATGAAAATATAGTACAGACACAGCAGAATTCTCCAGCTGTGAAAAAATGAGGTGATGGATGCAGTGATTTAAATAGTAATTGCCAAAAATATTTTCTGGGCCTTTGAGCTTTGACTCTTCTCCTTCTTCTATTCCTATTATTCTTGGACTTCCCACAGGGCAGGGAAACTTGATTGCTCTTTGGGCTAACGAGGGAGGGGGACTTGGTTGGGGGAGGGGGAGGGAAATGGGAGGTGGTGGTGAAGAATCAGAAATCTTTAATAAATAAATAAATAATTAAAAAAATAAAATAAATAGGAATTGCCCACATAAGCTCATACACTTGAATGCTTGGTCACTAGTGAGTGGAACTATTAGGAGGTCTGGCCTTGTTGGAGGAAGTGTGCCACTGATAGTGGGCTTTGAGGTTTCAAATCCTAAAGCCAGGGCCAGTATATGTGTCTCTCTTCCTGTCGAACCAGATACAAAATTCTCAACTACCTCTCCAGCAACATGTCTGCCTGCATGCTGCCATGTTGTACCATGATGCTAAAGGACTAAACCTCTGAAACAGGAAGCCAGCCCAATTAAATGTTTTGTTTTATAAGAGCTCCTGTGGTCATGGTATCATTTCACGGCAATAGAATAGTAACTAAGACAATGGAATTTACAGGTAAATGGATGAAATGGAAAATATATTGAGTGGTGTAACTCAAATCCGGAAAGACAAATGTTGGATATTCTCTTTTAGTTATGGCTAACATAAAAAGTATAAAGGGGCCATAGGTATGGGAATAAGAAAGTCTAAATAAGGGAGAGTAGGATATAGGTGCTATGAAGGAAAAAGAGAGGAAATGAAAGACTCTTAAGTCAACCTATGACAGAGAGAGGATAATACAGAAGAAGAGGGATGAAGAAAAGTTAAAAACATTTAGGGTGTTTGATAAAAACATAAGGAAAAATTATCTTATAAACTCACTTTAAATGCAGGTATGTGTGTGTGTATATGTGTGTGTGTGTATGTATGTGTGTTAAATGGAGTTATACCACATGTAGTGATAATGCTTCGCCCAAAAGTCATACACTAACAAAAGTCCCAGTGTCAGTCAAGGGAAATGCCCTTTTTAGCTATCAGTTGAGATTGGGGATGGGGATTAAAGACTCTTTAAATAGCATAAGCTATTGTCATTCCCTCCCAGAACCTGAAGGAAAGGTCCTATTACTGAAAACAATACACACACCTGACACAGGACTAGTAAAAATCAATCTAGAACAAATCTATAAGCTTCCTCATGGAGGACTAACTCTCATAGTATCAGAAGAGGTGATGCAAGCTACCAAAGGAGAAAAGCAATCAGCAGTTCTGCCTAAAGTTTAAGAACCACTATAATGACAAACCAAGCAAGATATTCCCAACAGTGAAATGGTGGTGTTTTTATCTTGGGAGTAACCAGCAAATGTCAGGTTTAGCCCATCATGTTGGTGAGACTATAATTGGAGAGTCTAGCATTCCAAGGAGACTCAATATCTGGCGCTTAGAATCTTTCTTCCTCATCTACATCAATGGTTCCCGAGTCTTAGGTGTGGGAATTATAGAAGTATCCAATGGGACTGGACATCTATACATTTTGTTTGGTTATTGTTTTCTTATTGAAAAAATATATACAAGTAATATACAAACTGACCAGGTTGAATCTGTGTATTTAGAGATAGATAGATAGATAGATAGATAGATAGATAGATAGATAGATGATAATTAGTTAACAAACGAGGTCATGAATGTGAAAGTGAACAAGTAGAGACATACGGGAAGGTTTAGAGAAAAGGAAAGGGAAAGGGGAAATATGCAATTACTCTGTAAGCAGAGACTGCATGTTCATTTACCAGTCTCCCAGACCCTAATAATCACACAGAAACTACATTAATTACAATTCTGTTCAGCCAATAGTTTAGGCATATTCCTAGCTAGCATTTTAAGTTAACCCATTTCTTTAAGTCTATGTATTGCTACAAGGTTAGGGCCTACTGGTAAGGTTCCAGTGTCCTTTTCCTTTGGCAACTACATGGTGTCTCCCTGACTCCACCTACTTTCTCTCTTCCTCCCTCTCTCTCTTTCTCTCTCTTTCTCGATATAGATTTAGATATAGATCCAACTATAGTCTCATCAACACAATGGGCTAAACATATATAAATATTCCATATATATATTCCATTTCCTGCCTGGCTTTATTCTGCCCCACCATAGGCCGAAACAGCTTCCTTATTAACCAATGGTAATAAAACACATTCACAGCATAAAGAAGGGAATTCCACATCATCTACCATTTTCTATCTAAATAAAGAGGAGGATTTTAACTTTAACATAGTAAAATTACATATACAAAACAGGTATCAAGCAAGAATTAAAGTTACAATATTTCTTTGTGTGTCTAAAGTTTCATATCTAATTTATCTTTAATCATAACTAAGGAAAACTATAACTCTCTATCTTCAGCTCCATCAAAGACCCCATAAAGATACAGTATTACCTAAGTAAACAAGATGTACATTGTAAGCAACTTCCAAAACTCTAGAATTGACAGAAACATCTTGCTGTCTGGACAGTCACCCAAAGTTCGTTTGTAACATTGGGGCATCCATGTTCAGCCTGCAGGCCCATAATATCTGACAGACTTTTCCATGAAGCAGGATATTTGAAGATCTGTTCTGCCTTGTACTGGCAAAGTTTATCAGTTGCTTTCTTCTATGTCCTGCAGAATGTCTGGCAGCTTCTTCTATGAAGCAGAAACCCTGAAGACCATTCCGCCTTTTGGAAAATTCAGCAATCACTTTTCTGTAGGTCTTGCATACATTTTATCAAGACATAAAGAAATATTTTTTAATTTCAAAGAGTGCTATTAAAATAACGTTTAATGCTTATTCTCATCAAATGGCCTCTGATTTTGTAATATGAGGACTTTCATTTTGGGACAGACTGACACCACCAAACTAAGAGCCATATCTACATTTTTAGGCCTTTTGTTTTCCATCCTTTCCATTGTACTAGAGAAAGGGTCCTACTATGTACAGATGGTCTCTCAGACTGTGATGTGGATTCTCCCTGACATTTTTTGAGTTAATTTATTTTTCTATATCTCCTTTACTGACTTGAATTTATTTCTTATGTTTATTGAGACATAATATTGAATATATTAGTGAAGTAGAATACTATAATCAAATACTTGTATACAATGAGCAATGATTAAATTAGGATAACTTCAACTTCCTCAAACAATATATTCTCCATGTATCAAACTATTGAACTCTTCTAGTTGAATTTCATTATAGCATAACTTACCATAGTTATAGTTCCTTCCACTGGGCTATAGAGCAAAAGAATTTTACTCCTATGCCATTGTATTTTGGCATCTGTTCTGTCTCCTCTTAGTTTCTTCTTCCCTCACTCAAACTAGACAAATCTCACTCAGACTTTGGACACCAAGCCCATGTTTCCTAGACCTTCTTTCTTATTCAGAACTTCTGGATTTGTTTTGTTTTGTGAAAACCTCCTCTCTATTAGTCCTTTTCTTTCATTATTGGAATTCTTCTAAGCCCTGGTTCATCTTTCCAGAGATTTCGCCCCATTTTTCTTACTGCTTCCCATCCTTGTGGTTATAAATTTTCTCTGTGGTGTGCAGCTCTTCCTCTCAGAGACACTGCTTTTTGAGTCTCTGCCTTACTTAACCTCCACATCGTGGGATCACACCTGGTGGTAAATCTCAATACATGTCTTTCCTGTGGACTGTGTCCTGGGAGGTCAAAATGTCATCTCTTTTACAACTAAATAACAAAAATCTAACAAAACATCAGCACATGGTATATATTTGTGTTATTTTCCATTGCTATATACAAATCTTTAACACAGACTTAAAGCCTGAAACAGCATGTTATGACCTCTGTTTCCCATGAGTTCAGTTTAGGTACAACTGAGCAAGGTTCTTTCCTCAGTTTCTGAAAAAAAAAAAAAAAAAAAAACTTCAGAAAAAGCAATTATCCATCAATTAATCAATCTCCCAGCAAAATTTATCTTCTGTTCTTATACTTCACTGGGCTCTGGTTTTCTGCTTGCTGCTGGTTGAACACTGATACAAGTTCTTAGACTGAACTGCTTAGAGAGGTCGGCAACAGCTGGACCTGCTCACCATAGCGTCACAACACTGGACTTCATCAAACAAGCATGGAGACTCACCTGTGGGTGTTTGCAAAACTTGCACAGCATATAATCTGTCCTTATGCATTAACATCATAATCATCATGTGACTATACTACACACAGGGTTTATTATCTGTCTTAATGCATTAATATCATTATGTGGTTGTGTTCCATCACTTCTGGAGTGTTCTATTAGATGCCAGTCAGAAGGACTGCTCATGTTCAAGGGAAGAGGGCCATAGAGAGCAGGACATAGAACTTAGAATCTATATGCTTCAAGAGTCAATAGATTTTTGTCAGGTATCGAAGGGCCTCAGTTCCTCTTCCCCTCGATGATGAATACCGATGCAACTCTAAAGCATATTCTAAAGGCTTGTGCAAGAGAGCCTTCACTGCTTTATTCCTACTCATGTCCCAGCTATTCCTTAACAATCCTTTTCCAGTACTTGATTATACTTTCACAAAGAAATATATTGTTTCAGGGACTCACATCTTTGCAGGATAGTGTGTGTGTGTGTGTGTGTGTGCTAGTGTGTGTGTATGTGTGGGTTTTCCTGTGTGTATGTGTTTGTGAACATGTCTGTATGTGTGTGCTATGCATGCAAGTGAGTGTGTGGGTGTATGCATGCATGTGCATACATTAGAAGACCAGAATAGGAAAATGGATGTCCTCTAGCTAGGCCTCACTTTGTACTATGCAGATCTACAAACTGTGACAAGTGTTTAGTGGCATATGTATTATTCCAGTGTCATGCAGAAAGAAATTCATTGACCTAAGAATTCTCTGTATTATACCAATCTACAAGTCCTCCCAAACTTTTTCCATATCATCATCTAAAGGGATCATACAGAATATACTCTTTTCAGAATCACATAATTCACTTAGAGATTACACTTGCTCTATGATTTTTGATGTTTGTTATCTGTTTCTAAAATCATTGAACTAGATATTTATGAATAGGAAGGTACCACACTTTGTTTATTCGTTTACCTATTGATGGACATCTTGGCTGCTTCCAAGGTTTAGCAATTACGGATATACAGCTATCATTGTGTAAATATTTTCAATTCACTAGATAAAAAGGCTGAAATGTGATTAGTTACACATATGGTAGAGTGATACTTAGCTTCTGAGTGAACTTCTAAACTCCCTGAACTCCAGCATCACCTTATTTTGTCTCTATGGAACCAGGGTTAAAGGAGATAACAGAGGAAGGAGAAAAAGCCAAATGAAACAAAATACCCAGAAAAAGATCATGAGTCCCTTTTGTGAGTTTGTGCTGGCCAGTTAGTCCAGAGCATGGGGCTTGCTCTGAAATGTGGTTAATAAACCTTTGGCATTTCATTGGCAAAGAGAGAGAGAGAGAGAGAGAGAGAGAGAGAGAGAGAGAGAGAGAGAGAGAAAGAGAGAGAGAAAGAGAGAGAGAGAGATTTTTCCTTTCCCAGAAGGTATCAGTTGAAAATAGCTTCCTGGTTAGGGGTAGGATTTTGTGTTTACTTCTTCTGGGTGCTGGTATTTTGTCTGGTTTAAACATCTATGAATCTTACTCATGCTGTCAGTCTCTGTGAGTTTATATTGCATTGGCTCTGGTGTGTCTGGAAGATGCTGCTCTTTGGGAGTCCTCCACTACCTCTTGTTCTTCCCCTCTTTCCATACCCTCTTCCACATAGTTCCCTGAGCCTTGAGGGGAAGGATTTGATAAAGACATCCCATATAGGACTGTGTACTCCAAAGTTTCTCACTTTCTTAACATTTGCCATTGTGGTTTCTGTCTTAATGACTATCTGCTGCAAGAATAAGCTTCTCTGATAAGGGTTAAGTGATGCACTGATCTCTGTGTGTAACAATATGCCATCAGAAGTCATTTTATTACTATATTCATTTAGGAGAATAATAGTAGTAGGTTTTCTCTTAATGTCCAGAAACTATTTAGTCTCAGCTTCCTGAGAAACCTCCACACTGATTTCCACAGTGACTGTATCAGTTTGCACTCCCACAAGAAATAAGTAAATGTTCCCCTCCCCCAACATTCTTACTAGCATGTATTATCATTTGTTTTATATCTTGACCATTTTGACCAGGATAAAATGAAATCCCAAAGTGGTTTTAATATACATTCCTCCCAGGGCTAAGAATGTTGCATATTTCAAGATTGTTTATCAGCCATTTCTATTCCATAGTTTTGGGAACTGTCTAAGTATTAGTTTCTTATAAGAAAAATGATCGGTTCTCCCCTCCTTACTGTACATACACACATACGATGAAGGCCGAGTGAAACTTCAAAAGAAGGTAGCCATCCCTCAGCCATGAGGGAGAGCAATCATTGGGAAATTTGTCAGTAATTGGAGAACTGAGTTACAACCTCCACATCTATAAGAAAACTAACGTTCATTACTCAAGCCACCCAAATTGTAGTATATTTATTTTAGCAATCCAAGGAGAGCATTCAACAAGGTCACCATCTTCTCAGATTTTAGGCCCACATTCAAGTCTGGTTGCTTGTTTATTGTTAAATTTTAATATTTCCTTACATTTATTTGGATACACACCTTTTAGGAGAAGTGTTTTACAAATATTCTTAGTCTACACCACACACCAGCTCCTTCTAACTCTGAATACCTCTGTTAGTACCAATTTGCTTCACTGCCTATCACTTCTTCCTGCTTGGGAATGCCTTGAAGGCAGAAAAGGAAACCTTATAAGTATGTATCCCCAACAAACACAACATTTTCCAGTCCTAATGATATGTGTATGGTTTAAAATGATGGTTGGTTGTTTAGAAATACAAGAATTAAAAGTATCATGATGACTAAATTACTTCAAAGACACACTGAGTGCCCTGTGGAGGGGTTAATGTCAACACCAGCATCACACAAATGGGATGGCATCATAGAGACAGGAGGGGTCTTTAACATGCACACAGCTCAGAGGGCAGCCTGCCTGCACAAATACAAGAGCAGAGGCCTGTGGAGACATTGTGAACATCTCTCTGGAATTAAGTAACTTCTTCAAAGGGGGACAGAACTCAGATCTAGACAGCATGAGAGAGCAAGTTTACAATGAATTGTTCCTTCCCTCTGACACCATTCTCTACTTTGACAGGAATTCCAAACCTGCCACAGAAATAATTCATTGATATTTGTTTTTCTCACCTAGATCTCTCTATTGGTTTATCATCTGTATTTCATCTTCTTCTTTCTTCTTTATGATTTACAGGGATACATAGGTAAACTCCATCTCATAGAAAGGCTTTCAACATCATGATCAAGCTTGCCTGCCTCTGCATTCTTTCCACCCTGCTTGGTGAGTATCTGCACATCTGTGTGTATTTTCTAAAGAGTGGTCCTTGAGTTGGCATGGAAGGAAGATAGGAAAATGCTGAGGGCATCTTTTCAGATGTAGTAGATGACTGATTATCTCTCAGAACTGCCACTGTCCCTACCCAGTTTCCTTACTCCCTGTGACACCTGCCTTCAGCCCTTCAAGTTGATTGCTTATGTGATATGGGGGAGGCATGGGGACACACCTGCATGAGATCTATTCTGCATTAGGAGTTGATTCTGGATCTGTCTGGAACATGAGAGATATCATGGTGCGAAACCAGGAAGTAAAGGCCCAGATTAAGAAAGGAACCCAACTAAGGAATATAGCAACAGACTTAAAGCTGAACATTTCCTGGCATGGTTTAGCTTCACACCCCATGTTCACTGTGTTGGGACAATGTTATTTGATCTGTCTTTTAAATATACCTTAAGTCAACACATCTCACTACATCCATTGTTCATGATCGTCCAAACCAACATCTTTTGGCTGGAGCATCCGTTTATCCATTCAATAGACCCTTCATTTCTACATGCTCTGCTTCAAAGGTTTCTACAAGGAAGCTGTCATAAGCACCTTATTTAAATCCTTAAGTGGTCCCACCTTCATTTAGAATACAAATCTGCATAATCCCAACATTGCACAGAACACACTACACCTTCTATATCACTCCCTACCACCACTTCCACCCTTAACTCATACCATGTAAGCTACATTGGCCTCAGTGATATTCCTTAAGCACAACCTAGGTCTCTTAATCTCGCTGTAGCTGCTTCCTCTGTCTGGACTCTCTTGCCCCACATATCTGATGATCTAACAGCTCTGTCTTCATGGCATTGTCCTTTGCCTGTTTGGTCAACCCTGACCATTGAATTTTTTTTTTGAGGCTTCATGGGCTGACACATACCCCAAACAACTACTACTGATTATTTTCCATCTTTCACTGAAGTAACTGGATCCCTGTGGCTTTAATGACTATCTAGCATGCCAGTTTATTTACTTGGGTTTATTATTTTTAATGTGTTTACCAATTCATATGTTTGAGAGCTGGGCTATCTGTTTTATTTCCAGGCTCCTCGAGTTTCTAAGCAGAGTCTGGCATATCCTAGTGCTTGACACTGGTGGAAGTAATTACTCCCTAGTTGTCCTCAGGCTCTGCAAGCATTAGTCTTGTCTTGGTAATGACATTGCTCATGGTAGGAAGAGAAGGATGACTTGTGAAAGTCCTTTTATTAGTTACCATTCTCATTGCTACAATCAAAGAACCGACAAGAAGGTTCATTTGACTTATGAGTTGCAGTTATAGTCTATTATAGTGGAGAAGGAATGGGGGCAAGAGCAATTTCTAAACTGGCAGCAGAAACATGACGCTGCTTGCTCACACCTAGGCAGATCAGAGACTGGACAGGAAGTGAGATAGGTTATCCGTCTCAGAGCTTGCTCCCTAGAGATCTTCTTCCCCAAATATCACCACTAGCTGGCATTCAAGCTGACTGTAAGGGGCATTTGTACAGTCAAATGTTAGCAACACTCTAAAATGTCAAAATGGTATAGTGTTTAGCTAGTTTAACAGTTTCCACTGAATTATTTAAAATAAGAGATTGTGTAATTATTTTAAAAGGCATTTCTTTATTACTTTGTATGAAAAATAAGGCGGAGGCCCATATACTGTGGTAAATTTGTGGAATTCCGTAGACTACTCTGTGGGGAAGGTGCTCTCCTTCTACCTTTGAGTGCTTTCTGGGAGAATCAAACTCAGACTGCTAGGCTTGCTCAGCAGGTGTTCTACCCACTGAGCTTTCTTACAGGCTTAAGAGACTCACATCTCAAATTGAGGAATATTTATTTACAACTAAAAGGATAAATACTTTCTATTTTATAAAGTAGGCGTTTGAAAAAAAATAAGCCATCTTAAAAAAAATGATTCACGTTGTAAAGTGCTGAAGAGGAGGGGACAATAACTTGAAGCTTGTGAAATAAATTCCCCTAGTTTTTGGCTTTGTTATTGTTGTTTGGACATTCTTTCTCCTAGGAGTTTTCTCAGTGATTAATGAAAAATCCCATTCCTCTCCTCCCAGGTACATCTGCCTATAATCCAGACCATATAGCTGGTGCCACTCCCCCCTACTTGGTCTACCTGAAGTCTGATTACTTGCCGTGCACTGGAGTCCTGATTCATCCTCTTTGGGTGATCACAGCTGCACACTGCAATTTACCGTGAGTGCTCAGAACCTCAGACCCTTTTGCTCTATGAGGTCTCAGGTTAGATCTAGACCCAGCTACTTGCGTATGACTCTCAATAAATGGGATATGGAAGATAGACAGGGGATGTTCTTCAGGGAAGGCTAGTTAAGATCCATATGATTGCGGAAATATTGATAAAGTGCTTTTATGAACACCCCCATTATTCTAGGCATCTTCAAGTGATTCTTGGGGTCACAAACCCAGCAGACGCCACTGAAGAGAATGTCATGGTGACCGGTTACGAGAAAATGATCCATCACCCATACTTCTCGATCTCTTCTATTTCGTATGACCTCATGTTAATCAAGCTGAAAACACTGATCGAACCCAGGAACCATATAAAAACGGTCAAACTGCCCCAATACGTCATCCCCGAAAATACCATGTGTTCTGTCTCTACCTGGGCCTACAATCTGTGTGACACCAGTGAGTTCCGGGCACTAAGTGATGCCTTCTGACTTTGCTGGCATTGTCTCGGGACTGGACTCTCCTCTGAGCTTCTGCAGTTCTGCTTTCATAGGATTTTCTTCAAGCTTCTGAAGTCTCTGTTTCCTGTTCCTCCTCCTCACTGGGAGACTTTCAAGCCTTTTCTCTACTATACCTTTATATCTTATAAATTAATATTTATTTACAAGTAAGAAAGAAATGGTTTCAATGAGAATTTATATGTCTAGGACTAACTTGATGTGTAACACAACTGACTTTTGTCTCAGAGCTTCAGTCTTCTTTGCTCTAAAATGAAATGTAACTTTTTATCAAAAGGTTTCAGATCATTTCAAGCAATGAATGAGCTCAAATTCTTGAAATCTGAAAACACAAAAATTGCTAGAAGAATAAATTTTGAATATTCTTAGCAACACCAGAAAATAATTACCTGGGTTTAACTGTGGGTTACACTTCCCCACAGAAAAAAAAAAAGTACCTTATTTTGTTCTAACTCATAAAGTAAACATTTCTGAACTAACTCTCAAAAGAAAAGTGGGGCTGTGAAATTTTTGTTATACTAGAAAGCAAAACAAAGGAGCTTAGTGTTTACTTTGCAAATTGGAGTCATGTTTTCAAATAAAGATTTAGAAATATTCAAATCAAATCCCAAACTATAGAACTTTTGCCTAAGAATCCCTAACAAGAGCCCCTGCAGATTGACGGTACATGTAATGGTTCTCATTCCATGACAGATTAGAAACACTTCCTTTTGTCGTTGTTGTTTTGGGTTTTTGTTTGTTTGTTTTAGGATTTTGTTTTGCTTTGGTTTGGTTTTATTATTAACTAATTTATTTTACATCCCAATCAAAGTTCCCCTCCTTCCTCTCTTTCCAGTCCCTTCTCCAACTCCCCTTGTGTCTGCCTTCCCCCATTTACCCATCCATCTTCGGAACCCTTTGTTATGGACATGTTTCATTGGCAATTCTTGTGAGACTTTGATGTAAAAGAAACAACTTAAATTAGCAACCAGAAGGCATGGTGTTAAATCCTACTATACCACTTAGTCTGGTTGGGTTTCCTTTCCTTTTACCAGTGTCTTGGGTGAATTATTGTTATTATTATTATTTTTTACCAAATAATTATTTCTACCCCCTGACAAATTAGAAATTCGGTTCTATATTTCTAAACTCCCTCAAGTTCTAAAACTTGTATAACAAAAGACGTTCTCCAAATGTTAAAACTCCCAAAGAAATTTTAAAGCAATTTGCTTCATTTTGTTGCAGGACTGTCTTGCTTATACAAACCACCCTCCTAAGGAAATGGAATAGACATTCTGACAAGTTTTGAAGTTGATAATCTGCATGCTTAGTGTCTAAACCTCTTGGCTCCTTTCTCGGAGTTTGAACTCTTTTCCTGATAGTAGAACAAATGTTGAAAGTAGAGGAAGCAAAAGGAAATGTTAGTCCTTAGGAGAATTCATGACGAGCATGACTTTTCTCCTTCCTCTAGCCAAAAATCCTGACTCACTGCAGACTGTGAACATCTCTGTGATCACCAACCCCGAGTGCCGTAATGCCTATAAAGCCTATGACATCAAAGAAAACATGATCTGTGTGGGCATCGTGCCAGGACGAAGGCTATCCTGCAAGGTAATGTATTCTTGATGCCTTATTTTTCTTACTTAATTCCTTCTGCCAGAAAGATGACCCGTTTTTCTCTTCCTGACAGGAAGTGTCGGCTGCCCCAGCAGTCTGCAACGGTGTGCTTTATGGAATCCTGTCCTATGCAGACGGCTGTGTTCTGAGGGCTGATGTTGGCATCTATGCTAGCGTCTTCCACTACATGCCCTGGATTGAAGATACCATAAAAAAGAACTGAGCTCCCTCAACAGGAAGAATTAAGAACCTTGTGATAAAAACTTGTGCCCACACACATCCAATCTCACAATTAAAACACCTGGGCTCATTGGCCTGTGATAGGCACTCCGGGTACTTCTTCTGTACACTCAGTGATTTATCAGCCACTCCCGCACACAGCCCCATCACTGAAAATGGGAAACTCAAAACTTGTCATTTCTAAATCCAGCTGATAATAGAGTTATTGAAGGGGGCCAATTCATGATCATTGGGGGACCTGAAACTCTCGGCTACTAGCACTAAATTAGGTGTGTTTTCAGAAAGTTAAACACATTGTTCTGACAATGAATGAGCAGATAGAGGAATCAATCCAAGTAAGGACTGAACATTGTGGACTGCAGAGCGGTATTGCACTAGGTCCCATATCCACACAACTCGTTTTTAAAATTTATTATCTTCATCCTGACTGCAACCTCCCCTCCATCCTTGCCTCCTACTCTCACCCCTGCCTCTCCCCATGAATCTGCCCCTCCTCTGTCTCTACTCAGAAAGGGGCAGGTCTCCCGTGGGTATTAGCAAAGCATGCCACTTCAAGCTGCAATAAGACCATGCACTTCCCCCTGTGTTCAGGGTGGACAAGGCACTCCAGTATGAGGAATAGATTGCCAAAAACCGCCAAAGCACCAGGAGCAGCCCCTACTCCAATTGCCATGAGATTCACAATAAACCAAGCTACATAACTGTCACATATACGCAGCAGGCCTAGGTAGGTTCCATACAGGCTTCCTGGTTGTTGCTTCAGACTCTGAGCTAGATTAGCTGTCTCTGGGTTTTTCTGTGATGTCACTGACCCCACTGGCTCTACAACCCCTCCTCTGTCTCCTCACCATGATCCTGAGTTCCACCTAATGACTACCACGAGACTCTTAATATCAGACATATATAAAACTCAGTCACTCATTTGGAATATCTACTTGCAATATAAGAAGTTAAAGTTCAAAGTTCCCTGGAACTTATAACAGCTAAATGGGAATGCAGAACCAACTTTCCTGGTGTAAATTTGCCTCTTCCTGTAGTTACTATTTTGAGGTGACTATTCCGAGTAGTGGGTTTCATCACAATTTCCTCACGCGTCCATGTTGTCATACATTGTTCTCATCAATGCTGACTGCATTACCTACCTCAGGAGCTCTACCTCATCCGGGTCATCCATCACGCATGCATTCTTCTTCCTCCTCAGTTCACCTCCACAGCTTCAGTCACGGCCACAGAGTTTTAACTGACAGGTTTCCATGGGGATTTCCGTTGACCAGCTGACTAAAGGTTTAAAAAGCAGAAGCAAAGACAATCAAGCCATTCCAAGTGTAGATCATTGGAGCTTTTCAGCCCAAAAGGCTCAGAAGCAAATCTTGCCCCCTCAGGGGATCTAAAACCTCCAACCTGTCTAAGCCTCACCTAAGAGTTCCTGGAACCAAAACTATGTGTCAACTGCTAAGTGCAAATATGAGAGTTTCACCATCACGTGTTCTCTAAAGTGACATTTTAGCTATGGGAGAGAAGCAAGCACAATTGAGCTCATGAAGTCTCACCATGCAAAAATGTTTCTCAGTTTCAGCAATGAAAACATGAGCAGGGCACACTACTGTGGGGGTGTCTGAATTCCACAGACGTGGGTATCATCTGTCTGTGCTTCTGTAAGCTCTAAGACTTCCTTTATTAGAGACAGACAGTGAGAGGGGAGATAGAACGCCTAAGTTGTGCAGACAATTCATGGATGTAAGTGATTAAGGGCAGAAAAGAATAAAAATCCTCAACATGATTCTCTGGTCTTATGTTTTATGATGGTTTAAGATGAGACCAGTGACACATCTGAGTTGTGAGAATTAGACAACTCACCCAAGTTGTGCAGAATAGCTTTAGCACGTTGAAGGCATTCAAAAATCTGTAAGGGCTGATTGGGAATGCAGCTTACTGTTTTCTTATATCTTTTGTCTTAAACCATTTGGGACTTTTTTTTTTAAAGGAACTGGAAATGTACAAACTACAGATGAAAACAAGCCTTTGGTGTCTACTGATGTCCATTTTGCTACATTTGCAAGTGGCAGAATGCATATGGCAAAAAGTTAAAAAACTAAGTAAAGAATACATTTAGTTCCTAGGGCCCTTCTGTAAGATGTTACTCACATCCATGAAGATGTGGCCCCATCTCTAACACTACTGCACTTGAGATGAGTTTTAACATAAATCTAGGAGAGGACACAAATATTCAAATATAGCACTTGATTAGAGGAGAGATTATTTTAAACTCCACAAAATAAGAATGAGAGATCCAATGGATATTCTCATATAATTTGACTACATATGCTCTTGATGCATTTAATCCAAAATGATAGACAGAAGAGAAATTAAATGTAAAAGAGGAGAGGGATTGTTGCTTCAATTTCTAAGGACTGAGCTAAGAAAATTACAAAACAAATAGTTTGTTGTTGGAGCTATTTTTAACTTTCTTGGTTACCATCATCATGCAAAATGTATCTGACAGTTCCCCCATTACCAATGGATATAATGGGCTCTTGCTGAACTGGTGACTGACTTCATTCTAAAAATCTTCCCCCAACTCCTTACATCTCTGTCTAATCTTCTCCCTTAATGTTCATTCTCCGAAAGATGATGCTGCCTTCACATCGCGACAAGTGAGCTCATACTCAAGTGCCAACAACCTCAGTGAACTTGTAGAATTAGTTCTTCAGAAATATTTCTGATTTCCGAGATTTTGGAGCCCAAAGGAATAATAATGGGTTTGTGATTATTTTTTTTTTTGAAAGGAGGGAAATAGAATGATTTGAAGGTGTTTCAGAGGCTTTCCTTACTCATGGCGGTGAAAGCCTGTCTATCCCTGACTTGAATTTCCACACTCTCTGAGTTCAGTCCCTTTTTCTCATAGACAGAAACAGGAGTTTATTACATGCAGGTATCCATGACGCATGGGACAAATGCAGAGTGATTATCTTGGCCTCTTCTCCCCTCTACTTTGCAGCATACTCACCTGACTTGCTCATACTGCAAAGTATGACCTCCACATTCTGTCTGACCTCACCCGCTTTTTCTAGTGCATCTCAGGAAAGAGGCAAAGGTGTTCCCAAGGATGCCTTCCTGTCTAATTTCCTCATCCTGGCAGAGGCAATGCAACGAAGCACTGATAACCATGGATTTAAAGGCAGAATTCCTTTGTTATGTACAAATGGTTAACAAGTGTATAAAAAGGTGTTCAGTTCTCCAGCACTGATAATCATAAAGGAAATGCAAATCAAATTACAATGATATGATTCTTCATCCCAGGAAGAATGACTCTGCTCAAAAACAAATTAGATAACAAATGCTGGAGGGGATATAAAGTAAAAGGACTCCTGTAAACTATGAATGCATATGCAAATTCATAAAGCCACTACAGAGAACAAAATGGAAGTGTCTCAGATTTTTTTCAAATACAAGTATCTCATGAGGCAACGACCACGCGGGCATGGATCAAAAGGAAATGGAGCCAATACGACAAGGGACACCTGAACTCCCATGTTGTTTGCATCATTAGTGCTATAGTCAAGAAATGAAAACTGTTTCAATAAAATGAACGGATCAAACTATACAGAACATATCCACAACATAATACCATTCAGTCACACAAAGAATAAAATGATTACCGGGGCTGGGAAAGTAGGAAAGAAAAAGAGGAGGAAAGAAGTAGATCGGTGTGGACTGAGCTCTGTTTATACAGGAGGAAGCCCCATGTGCTAGCAGCGCACAGTAGGGTGAGTGTCAGAAGTTACGCACTGTGTATCCCAAAAACCTCAAAGGAAGAACTTGGAATGATTTTACTACAAAAAAAAAAAAATAAGTGATTCAGGATGTAAATATATTTAGACGTTACACATCTCAAAATATACATGAGCCTTGAGTCATCACATAGTAGTACCTCAGTCACATTTATAAGCTTAGTGTTTTAAAAGGATGTTTTTCTAGGTCTAGGAGCACAAACTTATAATCCCAGCACTTGGGAAGCTGAAACAGGATGAAGAAGAGTTTAAGGACAGCCTCAGCTCTATGAGGCCAGCCTGGGTAACATGAGACCCTGTCTTTAAAAACTTAAAAATTAAAATTAAAGGCACATTTTCTGCTGGCAGTGTACCAGTGTGGCATCAAAATCTGCACATGTACATGTCCAGTGCAGTGAGCAATTCTAAGATTTTGTATTCACGCTGTTGTCATAACTGGATGTCAACAAGTAGAGGAATGCAAATAGATCCAAATCTATCCCCAAACACAAAACTCAAGTCCAAATGGATTAAAGACCTCAATATAATCCGACCACAGTGAACCTGATAGAAGAGAAAGTGGGGAGTAGCCATAAATGCATGGGCACAGAAGACCACTTCCTAAATATAACACCAGTGGTACAAACACTGAGAGCAACAATAAATAAATGGGACCTCCTGAAACTGAGAAGCTTCTGCAAAGCAAAGGACACAGTCAATAAGACACAAAGGCAGCCTACTAAATGGGAAAAGATCGTCACCAATCCCACATCTGACAGAGGACTCATCTCCAAAATATATGAAGAACTTAAAATTTCATATTCTCAATCCATGGTTTTACTGGGGAAAATACTAAGAAAGGGATCCATGCCAAAGTCTATAGTGATATGAACTATCCAGATAGCTTTTACTCGCAGGTAGCCCAGTCTCATCTGAGCTGAAAGTTCTTCAACTCCAAATCTCCCATCTGTGGTTCATCTTTAACTCACCCCATCAACCACTTGTCTTTTACTAGACACAAGCACCCCTATCTAGTCCCTCCTGTATGAACCCATATTCCCTTCTGTTATTTAGTTATTTAAATAGATAACTAAGTCTAATTAGGATTTTGACTGTGATTTTTTTTCCCTAGCTGGTCTGTCTGTCCTAAATTTTTCTCCTGATTTTGACGCAGAACACGTGGAATGTGGGTGTGAAGTCATGTGGTCACCGGGAGGACATTTTGTTAGTCATTTCCATTTACTGTGTGTGAGTGTGAGCATGTATGTGAGAGAAGGTGGGGAAGAGTAGAGATTGAGTCCAGGCCAAGGCCACAGAAACGCAGTGGAAACTACTGTGAAATTCCGGGAATTGAAAGAGTCCTCAAAGGGCAGCTGGCACCACTTCCGGACGAAAAGTTTCTGGTTTTACCACAGACAACACTCTAGAAAGAATGTCGGAGAGTTTTGTTCAAAGTGTCCTTCTCAACAGCACAGTTTTGGAAAAGTTCAGGAACAGAAACCCATGGCCGAAACTCTGGAGTCAAGCATGAAGCAAGTCATGCCATAGGCAGATGAACGTCTCAAGATCTGAAGGAATAGAGGAGAGCCTAATGTGGGAGCAAGGAAGCCCTGTTGGGTCTACCAAATAACCGTCGGCATCCTGAAGAATTATAAGCCAATGGTGCCCCCTAGTGGAATGATCCCTTCATCCTCTACAGAGCTGGGGAAACAGTCCTCCAGTACCTGGTTGGCCAAAAACGTAGCTTTAATTTTTCTTGGTGATTCCATACTGCCATAGCTCCCAGTTGTTCACACTCTACTTTAGATCTGGCTCAAGATCCTATGCTTCATGTTAGCTCCCTCCTGTCTTCTCCCCTCTCATTCTTCCTCCCCATTCCTCTCTTCTCTTCTCTTCTTCTCCTCCTCCTCCCCCTTCCACCTATCTGCCTGCCATGCTCTGAGATTCTACAGTCCTCTTGATTTTTAGCATTTTGCCTGGCTTGATCTGCTCTTTACCCTGGAGGTGACCTCACTTAGGTTGCAAATCCAGTTCAGACTTGGCCTTTCTAGTACAACATTGGCTGAGCCCTAGACCCTTGTATTTTTCTGAGGGCCTTATTTTCTGAAAGATGAGTTCAAATTAACTCACCAGTGAATATACTTCTGACTTAGAGCAATTGATGATCAGTATGTCTCTATCTCTCTGCCTCTGGCAAGTGTGTGTGTGTGTGCATGTGTGTGTGTGTGTTTGTGTGTGTGTGCATGTGTGCTCGTGTGTGTGTGAATTCTGAATATTGAACCCATGTCCTCGGGGTTTTAGACTTGTGAGACAGATGCTTTATCAAGTAAATTGTTTCCCCAGCTCAATGTGATTTACTTTTTAAATATTTTCTTTAGGCAGAGTCTTCATGAGGCTTTTTGTTTTTGTTTTATAACTGTTTTGACTAAACTGATAATTGGCAAGGAAAAAATTCTGGTTTTAGTAGCTTCAAGCTGGAAAGTCTGACATAGGAGGGAGATTTTAGTTTTCATTTGCAATTATTTGCTATGTTAACTGGCAGGTGAAATAATATTTTATTTAAAATGTCATAATAAACACAAAATAAATTGGACTAACAAAGGGATACAGAGAACAAATTAAGATAGGGTTTTTTGAGGTCAAAGTGGGTGTACTAAAAACTTGGGCATCATGGAAACAAGGGTATGGTTTCAAGGATGTGGTCCAGTGGTTCTCAACCTTCCTAATGCTGGAATCGTTTAATACAGTGTCTCATGTTGTGGTGACCCTCAACCATAAAATTGTCTTTGTTGCTACTTTATATAGTTTTGCCAGTACTATGATTCATAGTGCAGAAACCTGTGTTTTCCAATGGTCTGAGAAGGCACTTGTGAAAAGTTGTTCTACCACCAGAGGGACAGCGACCCGCAGGTGAAGAACGACAGGTGCAGTCGGGGCTGCACATTCATCAGTTCAGCCCACGCTTATCCGAGCTCTTGAAATTTCTCTGGATTTTAACCCAACCCTACGCTGGGAATTGACACTGGCATCCCAGTCAGCCTGTGTTTCACTCTGCATATTGGGGAGAGAAGAGCTAACGTCTAGCAAACGTTTCCATGCTGCTCTTCATCAAATCATACTGAAGACCTCACCGGGACGGTGCTGCTCAGTTTTCACAGCTGCCTTCTGGGATGGCCACATTTGCTGCCTCTGTCCAACAGAATCAGAAACAGAAGTGTAGGAGGGATAAAGGATGTCTTCCAAGCTCACAGGTGTGTTGAAATAGGAAGCGGCGGGGCTGCGTCCCCAACTCCCCGGCCGCTTGGCTAGCTTATGCCCGTAATAACAACACACAAACTGTATTCATTTAAGAACTGCTTGGCCCATGAACTCTAGCCCTTACAGGCTAATTCTCGCACCTGGACTAGCCCATTTCTAAATGATGTGTGTAAGCACCCCAGGTGTGCTTACCAGGAAGATTCTAGCCTCCGTCCACCCTGGGAGAGTGTAGCATGGCAAGCATGGCGTCTCTCCGGGAGCAGAGCAGAGTCTGACCTCACTTCCTCTTCCGCCCAGAATTCTATTCTGTTTATTCCACCCACCTATGTTCTAAGCTATGAGGCCAAGCAGTTGGTTTATTATAATTAACCAATTACCTTCCTCCATCACAGGTGGAAGCCAGAAAGTCTATGCTCTGAGCTCGTCGGAACCTGAGGTTAAGTTATGGTATGGCTCAGGCAGAAAAAGAACAATGATAAATCAGGAGAGTCCACTTCCTGCTAAGGCAAAGGGATGGGGAAGTCTGGGTAGAAAGGAAGTAGGTTCAAAAGAGCTTGCAGAGAAGCAGGGGTTTGAAGGCAGGGTGTCTGTGTGTGTGGTTTTTGTTCCAATGCCACAGCAGAGCTTACCACTGTGTCTGTACTGCAGGTGCAAAACAAGGTTCTGCCCTGGGTCATGTTAGCCACTTGAAGCCTCAGCTCTGTATCAGTGAATCGTGTGGCCAGGTAATCAGCACCCGGGAGAGATTTGGCCTCTTTGTCCCCAGAACTCCGCAGAGAGACCAGCCACTGTAGCTGCTGTTGGAGATCCTGCTGGTACCAGCTCATATAAGGGTACTGGGAATTCTTCAAGATACAGCGCAGGGTCACAGCTTGACCACGACGTACCAGAGCCCACCTAGGTTTCTGCTCCAGCAAAGTTACCATGGAGTCTGAAACACAGACAGGCCAAGATGAAAGTAGGCAGACTGGAAAACCCCATGTGTAGCCAACTAAGCGAAATCCTAAAGAAAGTCTGAGTTACACAGACACAAGGCTGCCAAGAAGAGAAACCTTGACCAGGGAGAGAGACTGTGCCAGATATTGACTGTCTTAAAGGAATTAGGGGCTGCTTTTCTTCATGCTAATCTAAAGCAGCAGGCCTCTCTTCCTCCCATTCCACCCTCTGGCTTCCTCAGTTACCATCTGACCTGTAGTCACAGAGGCCATGCGTACACAGAGGCACAGAATGAAAAAGTGCCACATCCCTGTCCCCTCAGGCTCTCTCCAGCAGAAGAGGCTCAAAACCAAGTACGGTTGCAATCAGGAGCCTAAGCCCGGGGACTGAAGTTCCAAGGGCATGACTTCCTCAGGAAACTGACTGCAGCTCTTCTCTGAAGAGCAAACCTCAAGCTGAAAGACTGCACCGTTTCCTGTTGTCTGAGCTTGGCTATTCTCTCTCTCCCACACCCCTGCACACTGCACACTCACTGAGTAGCTCAGGGAGTGACTGGGCCCTGCACCCTCTCAGGAGTGATCAGATGTTCCTGGAAGTGGTCTGAGTATGAGTCTCAGATCTTTCAAAGGATTAAAATATCTCCATATAACCAAGCAATGGTGACAGAACTGAACAAAGACAACTCTCACCCACAGGCTTCAACTGCATGGGGAGGCTGCTTCAGGGTTATATTAGGCAGTATGACTATGGACGCTCATCTTCAATCATCTGTCTGACTCCAGCAGTGCACATGCAAAACAAAAACCAGAGCTTTGTCCAAAGTGAAAGGAAAGATTCTCCTTTTTGTAACTGGCCTGGCAGAAATAAAAATATTCGTAAAAGGCACTCATGTCTATCAACCTGACTTTCTTTGTGGTACGAAGGACCACAAAAAAAAATGGGAATTTCTCAGGAATCACATTCTGGGAGAAGGAAAAGGCACCAGCCAGAGCAGGAACTTGTCTCCAGAAAAGAGATTTTACACAGCTCTAAGGAGGCGAAGGAATGGTGGGTCAATGGTGGGTAGGACCATTGTTTGACCTAAACTGTTTATCCTTGGCTCCTAAACTTCTTTCTCATTTCAGAAACCCAGCTGCTTGGAGTTCAGTGGGTAACTTCTTCCCTTTTCCCAACGTATCCATGCGAAATAAATATTTTTCTACTTTTCATTATTGATTTGGCTCCTTTAATTGACTTATTGAGGACAGGTGGACAACGTCAGTGTGGAGTACGGACTTTAGTTAGGTCTCAAACCTGCACAAATGACTTTCTGAGATGCCTCCAAATTCTCCCAACATCCCTTAGCTCATATCTGCTTTGGGGTATGACTGGCATTTTTCACCCCCCTATTCTAAACTTCTCCAACCCAGCAGCTGGACTGCCCTTCCCCCAGCTATCCTTCCCTAAATGATCCAGTCATTTTGCTACCTGGCCTGTTCCCCTCCCCTTCCCTTCTCTTCTCATGACCAGGCTCAGGGTTGTGTTCACTCTGGACTCTCCCAGGTATCTCTGCTTCTGGCCATGTTCTCCCGCACATCTACAGTAAAAATCATCTCCATATTTTGGGAATAGTCTTGTCCTCCTTTGGATTTCTTTTATAATTAAGCTTTGCCCCTCAAGTTTGATAACCCTTCATTTTTCTAGAGCATTTACTTTTGGAAGAATGAGTTCTCCAAGCTTCTATAAATATCTTTTAAAAAGTTGAATAGGCTCCTTGTGAGCCATAAGAGCCAGGGAGAAGAGGGTGTAGAAGAGATTCCTTGGGTCTGAAGTCACTGACTCCTAGCTCTTCCCAGAGAGCTCTGTTTCTTGCCTAAGGACAGAATTCTGGCCAGACAAGCAGACTGGATAAGTGACCCTGTGCCCTTCTCAGTTTTCTGAGCTGTCTGTCCTAGCTTCCCACTGACCCCTCTTCTGCCTAATCCTCTAATGAGATTGGGATCAGAGTGTCTCCTACAGGCCTGTTATCTCCCTGGCTAACCTTCCTGCCTCCCAAGGTCAGTCCTTCCAGGGACCTGCCTTGTCCTCTCTTATCTAGCCCAGCTTTCTGTACTGAGCCAGATTAAGCCTCTTGCTTCCAGATCAGATGGCTAACTGTCTCTTCCCAGCCTCTACAGGACCAGTGTTGGAGGTCATGACAGCCTCCTAAGGCCTTTTCTCCACCACCACTCTCAACTACATCTTAATCACTACTCAAGTGCACACAACAGTAGCCAACAATTTAGCAATATTTGAGCTCAACAGGCAATTGAAAGACTTTCATGCACTTAGTAAAGATACACGCAGTTCAGAAGGCATCTTCTCACCCTTCTTTGGACCGGACTTCTATGTGTAGATGTGTGGCCCAACACAATTTGGGGGTGTCCTAAGGGTACGTGTCTTCTCTGTCATCTAGTGAAAGTCAGGGAATGGGGGATTTATGAAAAGATTTATCTCCTTTGTCAGCTGTGTCAGACACCAGGAGACTTGCACAGTAAGTCTCGCACAGTGCAGATGTCTGTTCTTCTCTGAGAAGAAATCAGCAAACAACACTAACACCCACCACTGTGACACAGGATCAGGACAAAGCACTCAGGAGTCTGCTGATCTGTGAGTGTCCGTGGCTCAAAAAGGTCATAGAAAGAAGGACGATGAGGCAGGCTTCCTTGGAGTCTCCCCATTCACCTCCATCGCTGACAGGGTGTGTGGCCACACTCCACTGGTGCTGCTCCTCATGTTTCCACTTACTTATCTAAAGATTACATGTGCAATGATTGTTGTGTCTCTTTAAGAGACACGCCATGCCCACTTCCTCCCCCATCCACTGAGGCAGGCTGCTCTTCAGCTTCTGACCTGAGCTCTCTCTCTCTCTTTTCCATCTTCCTCTCAGAGAGACAGCTTTGCTACTGCCTCTCTCCCCACTTCTCCCCCTTCTCTGTCTCTCTTTCCTCCTCCTCCTCCTCCTCCTCCTCCTCCTCCTCCTCCTCCTCCTCCTCTCTCACTCTCCCCTTCTCCTTTTCTCCTTCCCCTCCATGACCTCCTGAATAAATATTCAACCTCACTCTGCATAGCGTGCTTATCCATGTCTCTGTCTCTTGCCTGCCTGCCATGTGTCTCCCTGCCTGGGACCAGCCACTGCTCGGGGGACTGATAGCCATCTCTGCCTGGGACAAGCTGCTCTCAGGGCCCACTGCCTACAGCCACATGGCCCGCTATCACCGTTTGGGGACCTACAGCATTTCTGCTGCCTACTGCCACCAGGGATCCTGCAGCATTTTTAATTTTTTAATTACAACATGAACTGGAACTGTTATGTAATTAAGAGACCCAGGATTTCATTCTGCTCTATTATTAAAATATTCCCTTTGTGTGTTATGTATTTTCTGTAATGCCAAGGCACTTAAAAGTGCAGAAACTTGGCTAATCCTGGAGGGGAGAATAACTGAATTGTGATTTCTTTGAAAAGCAATTCATGTTTGTAGTATAAAAGAGTGAAGCTCAAAGCATCCCACAAGCAAATTCACATCCGTTTCTCATTCTCTTTTTTTTTTCTTTCCCTCACTTCTAGCTCCTCTGTATGAGTTGCTGAAATCAAAGCTGCCCCCGGTTTGTCCACCTAGAAGTCTTTCTCCTCCATATGTTCTTCCTAGTATTAGTAACACAGGTCCCTGCAGGAGACTGAAGTCATAGCTCTTCCCCCACCCCAAGACCTTCCTCTTGGACAGTACCAGAAAATCAAAAAGATAAGCTTAAATTCTGCTTCTCCCATTCCACACAGGGATACAATGGGAAAGGGCATAAAACTGCAGTAGGGGAGAGTGTAATTCAGAAGAATAACATTTCCTGAGGATATTAGTATGGTAGAGTTGGAGGAATGGGGGAGAAGTAGCTGAGAACCTCATTGACACTACAGGTTCTCACTGGGCATGACCCTGCCATATAGTTGGTATAGAAGACTGCATGACTCTAATGTCATATTGGATCTCTGACCTAAAGAGAGACAATTCCTCTCTGTGTCCTCCCTGGATACTTCTGACTCCGGTTATGTAAGCCACACCACACTGTACACAGTAGATAATCAGATCAGAAGAAGCCTAGCCTTTCCTTCCTCCATGGCACCGTGCCTGGCACAATAGAGATACATATAAGTCCAGAGCTCTTCAGTGTCCATCTGCAGGAAATATGTTTCGGGCCCTGGGAGCCATGGCCTGTGTTCTCCTCTTCAGGCTGTTCTTATTCTTGGTCCTGGCAGCCTTTACCCAGGGCAAGCGCCTGGGCCCTATGTCTCCCCTCCGTTATTCCAGGTTCCTAGACCCTTCCCGTGCTGTTTTTCTGCGCTGGGACTTTGATTATGAGGCTGAGTTCATCACATTTGAGCTCCAAGTCCGAACAACTGGCTGGGTTGGCCTGGGCATCACAGATCGCTACACTTTTGTGGGAAGTGATCTGGTAGTTGGAGGAGTCCTTCCTGATGGCAATGTCTACTTTTCGGTAAGTCTAGGGATGAATAACTCCTGATGATAAATTAGTTCCTGTGTTGGGTTGAGGATGCTGCATGTCCGTAGTCTCCAGCTTCCACCCCAAAGATGAGCTCCTTTTCTGGCTTGAGGAAGGCTATGTCTAGAAAAGAATTTCATTCTCCAACACCTTCAAGCACATTGAATTCTGGTTGAATGTTTATCTCCCCTTACAAAGATGATCTGGCATTGTAATTTACATCATTTAGGCCAGTTACCTGTTAAGACTTTTAAGAAAGAAGAAGTCTTATACTGTAAGAGTCTAATAGCACTTGCCTGTTAGGTGCAGAGTAAACACAGGTCACTGGAGAAAATTCAAAGCTATTAGAGACAGTTTCTGTATCCAGTAAACTTTAGGCCTACTCAGTATGAAATTGTCTAATAATAGCAATGACAGAATGTGAAGCAATATCAGCATTGTCATGCTTCCAAATTCTCTTCATTTTAAATCCCATAGCATCGCTGAGGGCTGAAGTGGAATTCTATAACCCAGCAGTTCTCAGCCTTGCTAAAGCTGCAAAACTCACATATTCTAAGCTCACGACCACCTTTCTGAACTACACTTACACAGGGTAATGCTATCACAGTATGAGAAAATGTATAATGACAGTCTCATTAGAAAGAATGAATGGTACAGATCATTCAGAGAACAAGTTAGCCTCTGAAGGCGTCAATGAAGGATTGTTCGAATTTATGAAGCTCAGATTTGAAGAGAGAATAGTAAAGCCATGTGGTGAAACTCCAGCAGACATTTCTCTGTCCCCTCTGAAAGCACACCCATTTGAACAGTGGAGATAGCTGGCTTCTGCCATTTTAGCATACACCTGTTGTCCCAAAGCCTAACTGTTTAGGATCCTGGTTCTTACTTCTTAATGACCACTGGACCCTAGGACCAGCACCTTTTGGATGAAGACACTCTGGAACAGGATGGGAGTCAGGATGCTGAACTACTAAAGCTCACAGAAGATTCTGTCTCTACCACCATGCGCTTTTCCAGGCCCTTCCGATCCTGTGACCCACACGATCTTGACATTACGGTAATATATGGAAAAGAAAAACATATTTAGTCACAACCATTTTCTCCAAAGAAGATATAGTCGCCTCAATTCATGCAGTCAGTCACAAGTTCATGAGACTATTATCCTTTAGACTTCCTGGGTACTGTCTGATTGTGTCAACTCTTGAAAACCCAATCATTAATTGGCATGGTCCTACCCAATGACTAAGTGCCCATTCTCATCTCCCTGTCTTAAAGGACTCTCACCAATTCCATTGAACATCAGAGTTTTGATTTTAAATTTAGTTCAACCCTCTTATTCTGCAGGTGTAAAATTGCCAAACAAGAAAAATAGGAAGGGGTCAAGCATGACAAATGAGTTAACCTCAGTCAGAGGTAGAGCTAAAGCCAAACTAATCTTGTCTCAAGTTATTCCCATTCCACTGTGCAGATAAGCGGCACATATAGAACCCTGGATATAGGTTATATGCAAGGTACTTTTGAGTACCAAGCGCTCAATGCTCGTGGTTCCCATAGAGTGACACCATGAGGGTCCTGGCTGCCTATGGCCTAGATGACATACCGAAGATGAATCGGGAGCGTACATTTGTCAAGTCAATCTTCTTGCTACAAATGCTACAATACGATGATCAAGATGCCCCTGAAGACACCATCATCCATGACTTGACGATCAGTAATGTAAGACCTCACCACCACACTGCCTATCTGCCTCCACCTGTTTCCCTCTCCCTGCTCATTCCAGACCCCTTATCTTGAACCAAGTACCCACACATTTCTGAGAGTAACTTACCCTGAGTCCTCCTTGGCTCTCTGAGGAGGACCCATCTAGCCCTAAAATGAACCCTGTTCCCTCGCCTGTCCACACTCCTGCTTTGGGGGGAGCCTCACCTCCATTCCACTGGACTTTTGTGCACCTTTTCCCAGTTCCTCATTCCAGAGGATGACACCACATATGCCTGCTCCTTTCTTCCGCTCCCCATCGTCAGCAAGAAGCATCACATCTACAAGGTACGTGAGGCAAACGGTGAAGTCTGCCAAGGCAGGGAGGAGCCTGGAACAAAGTGATGGGCCTCTCATAGTTTGGAGATTCAAAAAGTTGCTGTAAGGAAATAACAGAGAAGGAGATGTGGAGCAGAGCCAGGTGGAGTTTGGTAGGGTGGGAAGCCGCATAATTTTTTGGGACCAGGACTAGAACTGCCAGCACTATTTTATTCATGCGGCAGATACTCTGATGGAGGATAGTAGATAGTAAGTTTTTGAAAAGAACAATTTCAAGTCCCATCGTGACTCAGAACTGTTAGTGTTTAGGAATGGAGTGGTCAGAGCAAGGAAGGTATGTAACTGTGCACAGTCAGAAAGTAGGAAAATTCAAGCCAGAGTGAAGTCAGTCATCTAACTTGCATTTGAATATTTTTAATTTAAGTCAAGTCCAAAAATATAATTTTCTAAGTTCCAAGGTATAGGGGGTCATTTTCAAAGGAAAAATTCAAAGGATGTGGCTACATATATACAAATTATGAATTGATTAAAATCACTAAAGAAAGTCAGACCCCTTGGAACGCCACTGGTGACTTAGCACTGTGAGCTGTGCTCCCAAGAAATGGATTCAAAGAGACAGGGGTTAAGAGAAGAGTCTAATACAGTTTTGGAGAGAGAAACAGATAAGAAGGAGAAACTCAGAGAAACGGAGAACGGCATAGCTTTTGGCGGGGGGGGGGGGGGGGACAGAGAATAAGAATTTGACAGAAAATATTGACTATCACCCACCCTCCCTTCTCTGTTCAGTTTGAGCCCTTGCTGGTGGAGCGCAATGAGACGATGGTTCATCACATCCTCGTGTATGCATGCGGCAATGCTAGTGTGCTCCCCATGGGCATCGGTGAATGCTATGGCTCGGACCCTGCCTTCTCCCTCTGCTCCCATGTCATCGCAGGCTGGGCTGTCGGGGGCCTTGTGAGTCCTGAAACAGGGGCATTTTGTGAAAAAGGGGTGCATGCTATTAGGCAACAGGCTAATTGAAGAGCTGGGGGCATAGAAATTCTGAAAGAAAGCTTAGAAAACCAGAGAAGAGCCAGAGGTTGGACCCAAGCCTCTTGTCTCTGGCCTTTCTCCCATCACTGCCATGTTTTCCTATCTCCACAGAGTTATCAATTTCCAGATGATGTTGGTATTTCTATTGGAACCCCCTTGGACCCTCAGTGGATTCGACTGGAGGTTCACTACAGCAATTTTCAGAACCTTCCTGGTGAGTATCTAAAGGACTTCTGGGAGGGAAGATGGTGAAGTCAACTGAGTCTTCTGGATATGGGGGACATGTGGCATACATGCTGGATCCTCTAAGTCACAGCCCGTTCCAGCCTTCCTGAACATTGTGACCCACCCCCGCCTTCTGAGACTATTTCTTTCTACTCTAGGCATACGTGATACCTCAGGGATTCGGCTATACTACACCTCACACCTTCGCAAATATGACATGGGAGTCCTGGAGCTGGGCATCTCAGTTTTCCCGATTCACTTTATCCCCCCGGGAGCTGAGGCTTTCCTGTCCTATGGGCTATGCAAGACAGAGAAGTTTGAAGAGGTAAAGCTGAGAAACACGCATTCCTTGAGGTTTCTTGTTCTCCATCAGAGCTCTGGTCTAATCCCTAAACTCACAAGCCTGAGCCACCAATTTAAAGAATGTTTGGAGCCCAGTGCTCAGAAAAACAACAAACCCAAATTATACAAGAGAGGAATGAGTCAGGGTATTCAGGGCAATAAAGGCAGGATGGTTCAAGGGAAATAGCAGAGTGAGTGGGAAAACCTGGAAAGGGGATGGACAGAACGCAGTGGTCAGAAGGCAGGGAAAAGGGCTAGAAATACTGTCTTCTGGTCGTAGCCAAACCAATGCAGCCATGACTTCAGAGCAGCAGTGACTGCCTGCAGTGAGCAAACTCAAGACTGGTTCCATCAGCTGTCAGATGTATGGGGTCCTACTTTCTCCTGCTAAGCTACTGATTTCTGATGGGTCAAAAGAGAAAGTCAGTCATTGGGTTTTCACTGCAGATCCGGCAGGATCCAACAGATAGTTCCAAACCCATGGTCTCACAGGTGATTCTGGATAAACTCAATGAGTACTCCAAAAGGAAAAGAAAAATTAATGTGAATCTCAGGAGAGAGCTTGTAGGGAAGAAGGTGGGTAATAAGGTTAGCAAAGAGATTTAGAGTGGGGAAGACAGTTATCAGAATACACTTCATACGTGAAACTGTGGAAAAATAAACTCAATAAAATTTAAAGGCGAAAAATTAAGATAGCAACTCTTAATCAGAACAAGAAGAAGATGCTATCAAGAGTCAAGGGAAAAAAATAAAGCTAGAGGTCAGAGTTCTTGACCAATCAGGTGTACCTTCTCCTTGTTACAGATGAACGGGGCCCCAGTATCTGACATATACGTATATAGCTACCTGATCCACACCCACTTAGCTGGCCGCTCCCTGCAAGCTGTACAATACAGGTAACAGAAAAGCTAAAAACTTTCTCTTCTGGGTATGGGAGTAGTTTCAGATTCTGCATAGTATTCTATCTGGTTGAGAATGAGGGGCTAGAATAGAGATGAGTGGAATAGGCTGAGCAAGAGGAATATTTTATGTTTATTTCAAGAGCTATTTGCATTCACTGAACAAACCCACATATTGCAAATTTATTGGTCAGACCCTCCCTGCTTCATCTTCTCATCACTGTCTTTCTGCTCCTCTCTCCTTCTAGAAATGGAACCCAACTCCAAATAATATGCAAAGATTATTCATATGACTTCAATCTGCAAGAGACTCGAGACTTACCTCAGCCTGCAGTGATTAAGCCGGTGCGAACCTAAGAGGGGGCAACGGCTGCAGTGAGGGAGAGAGCAGGATCATAGTTCACTGTTAAGCCAGAAAACAGTAGGATTGTCTGGGTCTCTCTTTGGCTTACTCTCAACTCTCATGTTTCCCTGTGAATAGGGGGACGAGCTGCTGATCGAATGTAACTACCAGACCTTGGATCGTGACTCCATGACTTTTGTAAGTGTCTTTCTCCACAGCGGTGCCATTGACTGTAGTCCTATGGGAGAGCTGCATCCTGGCTTTAACTATCTGATAACTCCGATTGTTACAGCTTATACCTTCCTCTCTTCTGTGAAATTTTTTGTGTTCTTACATTTCCATGCATCCAAGATTGAGATTCCCTACACTCTTCTGTCAGTGACCCACTAAGACCATGAGAGGATCTGTTAAAGCATCTCTGTCTCATGTCAGCCAGGAAGGTGCCAACACCATTAATGAACTTGACCATTACTGCCCTGGGTTTAATGTCAGCATAACCATTTCGCAGTTTTATGATCTAGACAAAGCATCAAAATCATGTTTACATTCTAAATTCATAAAGAAAGAGTAATAATACTAGCTCATAAAATTATTGTGATATGCTGGGTAGTGGTGGTGCATCCTTTTGATCCCAGCACTTGGAAGGTAGAGGCAGGTGGAGCTCTGTGAGTTCAAGGCCAGCCTGATCTACAGAGCAAGTTCCAGGATAGGAAAACCAAGGCTACATAGGAAAACCCGCTCTTGAAAAAAAAAGATCAAAAATATTATTGTGATAACTGCTTAACACATATAGAAGAATGGATCATCGTGTCTCTTGTAGTAGGTAGATGCTTACTTAGAGCTAACTATTGTTACTGTGATTGTGAGGAAACCCGACAATTTTATATAGGGATGAATTCAATGCTTCAGAAATGGTTGCATGCTTTTAAGGAAGAAAACATGGCCATAAATATAATTGTAAAACAAGACAGAAAACATCAGAATGGAAAAATGGGGATGAGAGTTTAGAAATATTTCAGGGAACATAAAGTGATATAAGGAACTTGTGATATCAATAAGTGAGTCCTCAGAACTGTGATCTGTAAGTCTACCCCTAAATAAATAACCCTTTATTATACTCAAAAGAAAAAGTGAGTCCTGCTCTAGGTACATAGCGATGCAGAGTTCTAGAGAAGGATAGAAATGAGAAAGTCATCCATCAAAAAGGAATGCAGGATGTGTGCATGAAGAATGATGAGCTTGCATGGATGTTAAGGAATGAGGGCATACACATGAAGTAACTGAATGAGGTTGAGGGATTTGAGACTGCCAAGAGTTCTTAAAGCATCTTCTCGAAGACGATGCTTCCTGCCTACAAGTCTCAGACAGCAGGGTTGAACTGTCAAATTATATTGGCATGTCAATAATAGAAGGGAATAATAGGCTGAGATTTGTTATATGCAACCAACTAATTTGTCATCAAATAGATTATCTTCAAAAGACAATAAGAGGCCACTGGAGTTCATTGAGAAGGGTCATGAGAGGGTACAAAATACATATTATATTATATTTTATTACATTAATTATATTATATTATAAGCAAATGATATGACGCTGGACAGAAAGAGATTGCAATACAGGCAGGTGGGTGACTGACACTAAGTGCAAAGCAGGCAGTGTACCCCAAACCAGGGTGAATGGGGTAGTTAGCAGTGGAAATGTAGAGAATAAGGAAGATACATGGAATAACTTTTTGAGAAGTAATATCAGCATTTGTTCAATGACTGGAAAGAAAACAAAGCATAGGAAGAGATGTGGCAGGGCATACTGAGCTGACCTCTTATGTTTGGGAAGAGGAAAAGGTCTCTGGAATAGTGACAACCTTTACAATGTGTTGCATGCCTATTCCCTCTCTACATGCTTTTATATACTTGTTTCTCCCTCTCTCACCTTTTCCAGGGAGGTCCCAGCACCATTAATGAGATGTGCCTTGTCTTCTTCTTCTACTATCCCAGAATTAACATCTCCAGTTGCCTGGGATACCCTGACATTATCTATGTGACCAATGAGCTGGGAGAAGAAGCCTCAGAGTGAGTCATTCTGGAATCTAAAACCCACAAGTGTGGGAAGGGATATTGAAAGGACCTGGGGAAGGAGCAAAAGAAGTGTCATTCATTCCCCCCAAGCTGGTGAGCTAGGAGCCCTCAGGGGATGGCCTAATCATCCCCCTGCAATCCTCACTCTTGCTCTTTCCAGTGTTTGCTCAAAAAGCTCTGACCACAGGAGTTTTGTGCGAGAGTTTCTGTATTAGTAAAGGCACAGTAAAGAGGAGCAGATGACAACTGACCCTGGAAAGTCAGATACCATATGCACAAATTTCTCTATCCTGCTGCACTTGAACACTAGTTTACAGTCATGTTCAAACTTTTAAGTAAGTACCCACCCTTATAAGACTCTAATAAGAAGCAGAAAAAATCCTTAATAGACACACTACAACTTCAGGGCAATTGCAAGTTCTCTGAAGGCAATTCATCAGCCTTCCAGACCCTATGGCACCCACATGAAGATCCACATCCTTAAAGAACAACCTCTTTTTCGATGTCCTTAGTTTTCTCTGATATGTTGCTCTTGCCAAACTCACTAAGAATATCAGCTTAGCTATACAATGTACATGTAGTTCTTGCCAGCGTGTTTTCAACCTATTTTGTCAGAGGGGCATTTCACCAATGATTACTCCCAAGTCCCTGTCCTAATAACTCTTCCATCCATAGGAATCCCATGGAGAACCTGATGGTCCTGAATAATGTTGAATGGACACCAGAGAACATTAAAAAAGCAGAGAAAGCTTGCAAGGAGTCCCAGCAGACAGTGCTGATCAAGACTATTGATGTGCGTGTCACAGGAGACACTACCTTGCATGGTTGGGAAGATGGGATTGGGCAAGACAAAGAATGGCGGAAGCAAATGGCAATAATAGGAATTGGGGAAGGGACTCAGAAGAAGCAGAAAGACAAGCTGTTGCTGCCCTGCATTGTAGATATGGTTGGAGCCTCTCAGTTAGCTCATAGGACAGGAATGATAAAGTTTCAATGAAAGGAAAAAAAGAAGGAATTTTTCTGAACTTACTCATTTGTCCCATCTCCTTCAGGAAGAAGTAGAAAATACAACAGGTTGGATTCCTGATATTATCCCAACTCCTCGAGGTCCGTGCTTAGAGTCCTCTGGAGGCAAAGTGGAACCTCAGGACAAGACCCCTGCAGGCTTCAGGGCTGCACCAATGGCCCTCTCTGGCTCCAATACTGCCACCCTGAGGCACCTGCCTCTGGTTGTTACCTTGTTCCTGCAGGGTACACTCTCGTGGCTCCTTGCCATGTTGCAGACTGGAGTATGATTCTGTCTCCTCATGCCACCTACTCCCCTATCACGAACCACAGAAACAATCCCTTGATATGACCCCTCTAAAAGACATTTGTCTGTGCCATTTTTGATAAACGAAACTATGACACTGCAGACTCTCGAATTTTATCTACAGTTCACTTTCAAGTTATTCTTAAAGCACAACCATTGATACAATCACATGTTGTCTGAGAAATTCTGCCTCCAAGTCTGAATGTTAGATGATGGATCCACTTTCTAAGAGTTTTAGTGCCCTGCTTCCTCTCAAATTGATGCTGAGTGGGATGGGACTTGAGTGCAGAGGTAAAGCATTGTAAACCCCTTGGCACAAGCATGGCCCTTGAGAAAGCTATTACTTCTCTTTTCTAATGATATTTTGTGTCCAGTTCTTTCAGAGGCAATGTGACTATGCTAGAAGTATACTAGAGAAGAAAGGGCAATTTTTCATAATGGAAGGGGCTCTGTGTACACAGGAATAAATTTTGAATTATTACATTAAATAGAATTCAACTTGCTTCCTTTGACAGTCTCTTTTGTTTTAATCTTTGGTCCATGAGAAACAATTTGGAAGCCTCTTGAATTGCCAGGTTAAAGCATCAGGAGGCTGTGGTTGCCCCAAATACAACTTCTTTATTGTTTATCCTTCCACATGTTACATTGTCACATATAAGTCATTCAGTGTGAAGATCCTATTTGGGAAGGCAGGTTGAAATGAGCTCTGAGCATAAGTAAAAAGCAAAGTAGAGAAAAATAAGTCATTATCCCCATAGCATAACACCTGTTGAAGATCTCCATGGGAAAAGAATAGATGAAGTATAAACCTTTTGTGGAGTTTCAGTGGTTACTAAAGGTCCAAGGTGCTCACTTAAGATTTTCTGAAAACCATGTCTATGAATTCTTAGATTCACTTTGCCAATCTATGGGTTGCCTTGTTCATTATGTCCTCAAGAAGTCACCCTTACTCTGGATGTCTCAAGGTGTTTGGCATGATTTTAATCCCCTGGTGATCAAGAATATGATTTCACTAAACACCATCTCAAGCTCCAAGGAATGTGGTCTAACATTGTAGCTCTGCTTCCTGATAGAGTGCTCCCTCTTCTCACACTGGCGAAGTGTACTAAGGACATGAGATATAACAAGCTCGTCATTACAAATGCCATTACTGGAATATGACAATATTCAAAGCTTTTGCCCTCAGAATCTACAAAATACTCAGCTCCTGAACTGATTAGAACCACTTCCCATCCTCATGATATGTAAGCAGAATATCTTGCCACCTTAATCAAAGAGAGTTTTCCAAATTCATATCTCTTTAGAACATTTTCCTAGACCACTTGTACTACTGCCCAACAATTCAGTAGGCAGACTTTCAAGGAAGTCCTGACCCATATGCTAATGTCCTGGAAGATGTGGTATAAGGAACCTTAGATGGGGTGGAAATTTTAATCCATGTGGCTCTTAAAATCTATTTTCCTCTGTTGTATTTTATCTAGGCACACTAAAAGATCCTGGATTTTAGATTCAAGGGGACACTGAGGCAGATTGTCCTTTTGTGAGAGAGAATATTAGAAGCGTTATTAATATCATAGAGTACAGCATGGGGTGTTGGGGTCAGACCCTTTTTATAGGTTTTAGAGGGGGGCTTTATGACTCACAGTTGATGACTGGCCTATTCACTGCTTGTAGTCAAGCCATCTCTGACTCTAGGAGGAGAGTGGTGGGAGGGTGATCCTGCATTCCCAGCAGGGGAGAAAGACATCCTGCTTTTGTGTCTTTAAAACTTGTGATTTAGAGTGTGTGAGGTCATTTAGTTAAGGTGTACTAGTTATAGGGGTGGAGGGTGAACTATTAATATCCCTCTGATGTTTTCATCTGGTAGCCTGGGCCTGGAAACTTGTTTGCAGAAGCGAGAGTTAGAATATCAGTCATAATCTCAGACCTGGCCAGCACATCTACCTAAGTAATGAGCTTTAATTTCATTGGGAGATCTTATCTTAAAATGAGATGGAAAGCAACTAAGAAAGACACTCCATATTTACCTCTGGCATCCACATGCATGAGGTATNTATGATCTCGTCTTTGTTCAAATGGTTGTAACTTGTGTATGTGTTCCCACATGCACATGCGCACTAATACAAAACCATGTACATATGCATACCCACAAGAAACAAACAAAGCAAACTTTCAGGCCCACAATCCACACCTAAGTTTGTAATGCCAAAAATGTAGCACATTAAACTCCTATTAGTGAAGATAAAAGTAACGGAATCCATGACATTCTAGAGAGATAAGTTCTGTTTGGGTTGGAAGGAACAGGCAAGAGCCATATAATCCTGAATATATGATCTCGTCTTTGTTCAAATGGTTGTAACTTGTGTGTCAATTACAAGAAACAAGTATAACTGATGAATCTATCTTCTTCATACAGAGTGCCGTTGAGCATTCCAAAGCACAGAACCTCTGTCATGGCAGGTCAGAACGCCAGGAAAATGTTTGTAGAAGGGGAAGGGATGTTCATGTAGAGTAAATCAAAGATTCTGGGGCTATCATTGGTAGAACTAACAAATACACGAGGATAGAAACAAGATACACTGTAAACCTAATGAAGTGGATTTCAAATTCTTTGGTCTCAGGATCTCTTTACAGTCAAATCCAGTGAAGATATTGAATTGCTTATGTGAGTTATTCCTGTTAATATTTATTGCATACAAAATTTAAATTGAGTCATTTACAAAGTATTTTATAAATATTTATTTTTGTTAATTAAAAATAACAACATATCAACTATATTAACATAAATAATACCTTTGTAAAAAATAGGCATATTTTCAAAGGCAAAAACAAAGAGTAAGAACATGATTTTTTTTTTACATTTTGTAAGTTTTTTTAATGTCTTAACAGCAAAAGCACCTTCTTCACAGCTGTTTCTGCTTCTTTCTGTTGCAATGCCACATTGGAGTCTCTGAAAAATGCCACTATGTACCAGTAAGATAACAAGAGCGAAAGACACAAATAACAACTGGTATTATAAACACAGACTTGATGCTATTGACTTTACAAAGGGTCCTGGGTACCCACAGATTTTATAACTACAGATTTCGAGAATACTTCTCAAGCCTTCAATAGTGCCCAATTAATTAGCTTAATTTGGCAATATCCGTGAATCTGTTGTCAAGGATAGAGAGTGATCTACCGAAGCAGCAGGCCAAAGATGAGTGGTAAATTTATATATCAACTATCAAGATCATTCAGGAATCTCTAATACACCAAAGGATAGACAACAATAAAATAACAAAATAAAGAAATAGGTGACCATGATTCTAAACTCCAATCCAGAATAGAGTGTCTCCTGGGGCTATGCCTACAGTCTTACCTCTGTCTGGGTAAGTTCTAATTTGTAGACATATCAGAGTTACTCATTAGTAGGAACAGTAGTGGCCTAAAGCTATCTCATAAGGGTAAATTCAAAATTCTAGTGTAGTTTGGCATCTATAAACAGATGTACAGGTTGAGTATTCCTACTCGAAAAATATAACACATTTTGAGTCTGCCACACTGCCTTTCTTCCCAGCACTCTGTTCTCTCTACTCCACCCACTTAAGGGCTGCCATATCAAAAGGCCAAAGCAGTTTCTTTATTCAACCAATGAAAGCAACACATAGACAGAAGAATCTCCTAGATCAGTAAGCAGTTGGCTGTGAGGTAACTTGAGTATCACCAGGACTCTCCGATATTGAATTAGGCCTTGTAACCCAAGAAAACAATAGGAGTAGTACTATATCAAAAAACCTATAGAAATAGTAGTCACAGAATGTGCTGTGTTACGGTATGAGGTACTACCATTGCAAGTGGAGGTCATGGACATATGTGTCATTTAACCAATAAGGTCATAGGTATAATAGCTAACATAAGAAATAATTGTGGTATACATTCAGACATCACGACCACCATAGTACCTTCTTGGGTAAAGTCATGTTTGGAATGAAAACATCTGCTATAATTAGACAAAAACTGTTCATGGCATACAAGTTATCTTAAGTCTATTCACAAACTTTTGTAGCTTTGTTTCAAAGAGTTTTTTGAGGTAATGATTCTGTACTGGGTGGTGTTCTAGCGCTACCAATGGCTCTCAACCTGTGGGTCTTGACCTCCACAGGGGTCACATATCAAATAACTTACATTATGATCAATAACAGCAGAAAAATCACATTGTGAAAAAGCAACAAAATAATTTTACGGTCGAGGGTTACCACAGTATGAGGAACTGTATTAAACAGTCACAGAATTAGGAAAGTTGAGAACCACTGGCCTAGACCCACTGAATGAGAGCATGGCACTACCACTACCATCGAGTGTGCAGCATCCCCAGAACTTCTTTCAGTAGCTGTCATTGTGGCAGGAACCACAGCAGTAGTGCTAACAATAGCAGGACTCTGAGAAAACGGTGTAGTTATTGGAGGAAGTGTGGTACTAGCTGCATTGTCAACGGTACTTGCTTCCGTAGCTGTGATTGTGAAATGAATCGCATCACTAGTGGCAGCAGTATGGAGACTAGTTGTTGGGAAATGTACTGGTTGCACTGTCAGCAGTACTTGCTTCCGTAGCTGTGGTTATGAAAGTAATCACATCACTAGTGTTAGCATTTGGAGGAGTTGTAGGAAAGGTGTAGCTATGTCGTGATAGTGGTGTTATTTGCATTATCCACAGCAGTTGGTTGAGGAGTTGTGATTGTGTAGGGAATGGCATCACTACTGTTAGCTGTAGGAGGACTTGTAGGAAAAGCTGCAGTTGTGTCAGGAAACGTGGTGTCGCTTGTACTGTCGGCAGTAGTTATTTCAGGACGTGTAGCTGTGGAAGGAATAGCATCACTAGTGTTAGCAGTAGCACTGGTAGGGAAAGGTGTAGTTGTGTTGGGAAATGTGGGGTGGGTTGTATTGTCAACAGTTGGTTCAGGAGTTGTGGTTATCAAAGGAATCACATCACTAGTGTTAGCAGTAGGACTCATAGGGAAAGGTGTAGTTGTGTTGGGAAATGTGGGGTGGGTTGTATTGTCAACAGTTGGATAAGGAGTTGGGGTTGTCATAGTAATCACATCATTAGTGTTAGCAGTAGGAGTCATGGGGAAAGGTGTAGTTGTGTTGGGAAGTGTGGGGTCAGTTGTATTGTCAACAGTTGGTTCAAGAGTTGTAGTTATCAAAGGAATCACATCACTAGTGTTAGCAGTAGGACTCATAGGGAAAGGTGTAGTTGTGTTGGGAAATGTGGGGTGGGTTGTATTGTCAACAGTTGGTTCAGGAGTTGGGGTTGTCATAGTAATCACATCATTAGTGTTAGCAGTAGGAGTCATGGGGAAAGGTGTAGTTGTGTTGGGAAGTGTGGGGTCAGTTGTATTGTCAACAGTTGGTTCAAGAGTTGTAGTTATCAAAGGAATCACATCACTAGTGTTAGCAGTAGGACTCATAGGGAAAGGTGTAGTTGTGTTGGGAAATGTGGGGTGGGTTGTATTGTCAACAGTTGGTTCAGGAGTTGGGGTTGTCATAGTAATCACATCTTTAGTGTTAGCAGTAGGAGTCATGGGGAAAGGTGTAGTTGTATTGGGAAATGTGGGGTCAGTTGTTTTGTCAACAGTTGGATAAGGAGTTGGGGTTGTCATAGTAATCACATCATTAGTGTTAGCAGTAGGAGTCATGGGGAAAGGTGTAGTTGTGTTGGGAAATGTGGGGTCAGTTGTATTGTCAACAGTTGGTTCAAGAGTTGTAGTTATCAAAGGAATCACATCACTAGTGTTATCAGTAGGACTCATAGGGAAAGGTGTAGTTGTGTTGGGAAATGTGGGGTGGGTTGTATTGTCAACAGTTGGTTCAGGAGTTGGGGTTGTCATAGTAATCACATCTTTAGTGTTAGCAGTAGGAGTCATGGGGAAAGGTGTAGTTGTATTGGGAAATGTGGGGTCAGTTGTTTTGTCAACAGTTGGATAAGGAGTTGGGGTTGTCATAGTAATCACATCATTAGTGTTAGCAGTAGGAGTCATGGGGAAAGGTGTAGTTGTGTTGGGAAATGTGGGGTCAGTTGTATTGTCAACAGTTGGTTCAAGAGTTGTAGTTATCAAAGGAATCACATCACTAGTGTTAGCAGTAGGACTCATAGGGAAAGGTGTAGTTGTGTTGGGAAATGTGGGGTGGGTTGTATTGTCAACAGTTGGTTCAGGAGTTGGGGTTGTCATAGTAATCACATCTTTAGTGTTAGCAGTAGGAGTCATGGGGAAAGGTGTAGTTGTATTGGGAAATGTGGGGTCAGTTGTTTTGTCAACAGTTGGATAAGGAGTTGGGGTTGTCATAGTAATCACATCATTAGTGTTAGCAGTAGGAGTCATGGGGAAAGGTGTAGTTGTGTTGGGAAATGTGGGGTCAGTTGTATTGTCAACAGTTGGTTCAAGAGTTGTAGTTATCAAAGGAATCACATCACTAGTGTTAGCAGTAGGACTCATAGGGAAAGGTGTAGTTGTGTTGGGAAATGTGGGGTGGGTTGTATTGTCAACAGTTGGTTCAGGAGTTGGGGTTGTCATAGTAATCACATCTTTAGTGTTAGCAGTAGGAGTCATGGGGAAAGGTGTAGTTGTATTGGGAAATGTGGGGTCAGTTGTTTTGTCAACAGTTGGATAAGGAGTTGGGGTTGTCATAGTAATCACATCATTAGTGTTAGCAGTAGGAGTCATGGGGAAAGGTGTAGTTGTATTGGGAAATGTGGGGTCAGTTGTATTGTCAACAGTTGGTTCAAAAGTTGTAGTTGTCAAAGGAATCACATCACTAGAGTTAGCAGTAGGACTCACGGTTATAGGTGTTGTTGTGTCAGGAAATGTGGGGGCAGTTGTACTGTCGGTAGTAGTTATTTCAGGAGTTGGGGTTGTCATAGGAATCACATCACTAGAGTTAGCAGTAGAACTTGTAGGGAAAGGTGTAGTTATTTCAGGAAGTGTGGGTGTGGAAGTACTTTCTGTTTCAGGTGTAGTTGTGACAGCAATACTGGTTGAGGGTTCAGTGCTAGATGCAGTTGTGTGAGGGCTTGTGGGAAATACACTGGTTGTATCTGGTGGGGGAAGTATAGGATCTCCATAAACCCAGATAATCTCTGTCATCTTTTCTAGGTTCACATTCTTTTCCGTCAGTTGAATTGTTAGTTTCTGCCAAAAGAAGATCATATTAATATATTAGAACTTATTAAGCATTGTATTGAAGTCACTGTGCAGCCTTTATCTTAGCCAAAAAACAAAAAAGGTACTCAATCTTCACAAAGTGTAAATGACACAAATCTCGCCAGGTTTTATTGGTCAGAGATCACCATGGGGAGGTGTTCTGGTGTAAGAAATGCTCTTCATCCCTTTCTTCACACTCTCTTATATCCAAGTCATATTGATTTCAAATATTCACAGTTGTGCTTAAATTTAACATTTATTTTGCTCTGTCATTTTATCATTAAATTACCTTTCCTGACAGCAGATTCATTTTGTGACCTTATTACTGTCACCCCTAATAATGCCTGACAAAGAGTAGGCATTAAATATGTTATAGGGTTTTCCAAAAATGAAACTCTGTGATTATTTTCTGCACCTAGGTTAATTAGAAACAATACTTTCAGAGTAAATTTGAATCTAGTAATCCTAAGTATATATTATTGTATCTATTAATAATAAATATGTATCCCACAGGGAGAAACATCCACTTGAGTGCTCAGAATTCTCATTTTCCAAAATCCCAATACTGGTAGGGCACTATTTTCACCATTTAGAATCAGAAACTGTAGTTATCGGTTTTCACTTCTTTGAACCATTCTATTTGGGCTACTACATCTTTTATAATTAATCCATGGTCTGAAGTACTATCCAGATTCTAAAGCTAGGATTATACAGGTTGCTCTTCTATAAATACTCCATCTTACAGAATGTTGTTTCACTTAGGGCAAGGCTGTCACTATAATAGTTTTAATAGTCAAGTATTTATGGTACTCTGTGGTTTTACACAAATACGCATATCTTATACTATGAGTAAAGTGAAGTCACTTAATCATAGTAACAGTTAAGCACCAACTTAAAAGAAGCATTATTTTGCCCAGGGATGGGTACACTGCGGGAAAGAGAGAGGAACTTTCACAACCATTCCTTGTCTTTAGCCTCTGAGCAAAATGTTGCTATGTTTTGTTCGGTAGTCAAGAAAGCCAATCTATTCAAAACAAATCAATTCATTAGTGATCAAAACAGAGAGAATATCATCAGACTACAGATCATCAATGCCAGACTGCAAACAGAAGACCATCAATGTTGTATACCTCACAGTCCAGTCCTCACAGCTTTTCAGAAACACTCTTCTATAGATGTACAATACTTCTACCATGTATCACATATATTAACAGCAATGGCAGAGAGGATTCAATAGAATAATAAAGTGAGTTTATGAGGCATTCCTTTCAGACATACCTGATTGTAGGGGTCACTTGTGAAATTGTTCTCAATGAATTGCTGGTTGTTGTAGGTAACACGAACATTTACCACAGAAGAGGAGTTTAAACCCCAGATTCTAATAAATCCAACTTTCAGTGGTTTTGAGTCACTCAGATATTGATTATGTAGGACCTGAATTTTCAAGGTGGTCTATAAGGAATTCATAAAAATAAAACATATATAGCACACAGGTAATAAACATAGTAAACTATGCTCTATGTAACAATGTAAAAATATTTTAATTATTTTCATTTTAAATGTTTTTAAAGATTTATTTATTTGTGCATTTATGCATATGAGGGCCTGTCTTCATGAACACCAGAAGAAGCAAGCTGATCCCATTACCGATGGTTGTGAGCCCACCATGTGGTTTCTGGGAATTGAACTCAGTACCTCTGAAAGAGCAATCAAGTGCTTTTAACTGCTGAGCCATCTCTCCAACTCTTGTTTCTATTTTATTTATTGAATATTTTATGAAGACATAGTTCCCAAGTACCAACCATGACAAAATTGATGATGTCTGTGATGGACAATCTTTATTGACAATCTATCTAGAATCAACCAAAACTCAAACAGCTGGACACACCTGTGAAAGATTTTATCTGCACAATGACGGAAATATTGTGGAGCCCTCCCCTGAACAGCACATCATACAGAGGCCATACAGGCCGGCTTAACATGGCATGGTATCAGGACGAGGATAGCCCTCCACATAGCCTAAGACAGAGAACCCTGTGATCAGAGACCTCCTTATTTGAGGAGCTCCAAGGAACTAATGCTACTCATAAGGCACCCCTCTGTTCCAGGAGAGGAACATTGCTCCACCACTCAAGAGGAAGGGCTCTCCTTGTCCCAGTCCCTTCTCCTTTAGATCTGACAACATAGTTGGACTCTGACCTAGTTCCCTCCACTTGATAGCTGCCTGCCCTTATAAAAGGAAGGGGGATCTGTCAGGAGCCATTTCCCCCCAAAAGTATTGCAGGGACCATTGTCCTGGGGATGTTTGCAGAGAGCCCCACACCCCAACTGTATTGAAAACTGTTTGTTGGCTGAGTCTACCCCACACCCAACTATCTTGAGAGTTATCTGCTAGTGGAACCTGCCCCACATTCCAACTATCTAGAGAACTGTTTGTGGTTGGAATCACAAAAGGAATGATTCTGCTTGCATAGAGAACACTAGGTGTGTCAACTCGTGACCAAGTGTTGACTCGTGACAATTGCTGCCCCGGCAAGATCCCATGCTCCTGCCCCCTGCCCTCATCCCAAGCCAAATTCCTCATCCAAGGGCTATATAAGCTGCTGCCATTACACTAATAAATGGAGGCTTTGACAACAAAAAAAAAGAAAGGTTTTTATCTGAAATGGGAAAATCCACCTTAAATCTGGCCCATACCTTCTAGTGGCAGTCCACATAAGAAACAAAAGGAAGAAGGCCAGCCTGGTCTACAGAGCTAGTCCCAGGACAGCTACAGCTGTTACATAGAGAAACCCTATTTCAAAACCCTCACCACCCCCAACAAAAAAAAGGAAGCTTTTTCTTTTTTACTGTTTGCTTTCATTCTCTCTGGCAAACTTAGCTATCCTGCTTATGTGGTGTTAAAACCTTCACTAGTATTAACACCTACTCTACTGTTTTGAGATCCCAACATAGACTGAAGAGCAGCTGAGATATCCAGTTTTGTGAACCGCAAAACTTCCAGATTTTTAGCTTTTCAGCCAAATGACAGCCATTATTAATCAAGGCAGGGAACAGCCTGTAAGCCATTCTAATAAATCTCCTTTATATGTGTATTCTTTGTGTGTGTGTGTGTGTGTATTATGTGATTGAGTGTGTGCATGCATGTGATTGAGTATGTGTATGTGTGTAACTGAGTATGTGTGTATATGATTGAGTGTGTATATGTATGTGATTGAGTGTGCATGTGTCTATATGTGTGTGTGTCTATGTGTGTGTGTTTGTATCCATTCTATCAGTTCTGTTTCACTGGAAAATCTTAATACAATGTCAAAGATAGGCATATGAATCAAGAAAGGTTCTGGAAAATTTTTTGTTTGTATTCTTACTAATCTTGCAATAAAGTATCATTCCTTCTGTTTTACAGAAGAAGAAATTAAGGTAATAGGAGACAAAGTCATCCATTTTCACAGAGCTAAGTAACATAGATAGGGTGGAATGATGATATGCTGGCATAATACAGAAGCATAGTAAACTGTCACTGGATTATAAAGTTTCCAAAGAACATAACAAATTGTTTAAACCATGAAGTGTCATATATAAACATCAATGTAAGTTAAAATGAGATAAATTATAAGAAGTTACACAATTAAAGTAAAATGAAAATCATAACAAAAATCCTATGGGTGTTAAGGAAATAGAAGAAAAGTGATTATGGGAATAGAATTGACATGAAAAGTATTAATGAGTATATGGAAATCTAGAAGTCCTAGAAGGACAGTTAAGAGCTCATTGAACATAGAGTAACTGAGCTGATGTGAGCTAGGAGCCATCACCTCTGCTTCCTAGTTCCTTTAGTGTGAGAAGGTACTCTGCAGGATTTAGAAAGATAAACCTGGATACCAACCGAGCCTCAAAACCTTCCACCTGCAATCTGTCTTGCCTGAAAGATGTGCTGGGCCAATGGTCTCCCAAAATATCTGGGAGTGGCCAACTAACATCTGATTTAATTTGAGGCCCACTTCATAAGAGGGAGCCCATGCCCAGCACTGCTTGGATGACAAGAAACCAGAGACTAGATATCTCAGACTCCTACTGTAGAACCAAACAAGGATGGTCTTAAAAAAATAAAATCAATGACATGATTCCTAATGATAGTCTCCTATACTCATAGATCTGTGCCTTTTTCAGTCATTATCAGACAGGCTTTCTCAGGTAGCAGACAACAGATAGGAGCAGGTTCAGAGACCCACAACTAGACATTATAAAGAGAGAGAGTATAAATTGGAGGTCTTTTATTGGATCCCTGGTGTGGGAGAATTGTCTGTATTCTGTCATCATGTTATAAATAAATGCAGATTGGCCAGGTAGGAAATATAGGTGGAAAAACCAGACAGAAAGTAGAAATGATGTAATGAGAACAGGAGAATTCTGGAAATGAGGAAGCTGATTTCTCCCACTCCTGCTCAGATCACCGAAGCAGCAGGATGTGATCTGCCTCACTGAAAAAGGTACTAAGCCACATGGCTAACATAGCTCAGAAAAATGGGTTAATCAAGATGTGAGAGTTAGCCAGTGAGAGGCTAGAGCTAATGGGCCAATCAGCTTATAATTTATGGAGACCTGTGTGTGATTTTCTTTGGGGCTAAGCAGTTGTGGGGAACAGGGCGGGATAAAAACCACAACAACAAACAAGGCCCCCGTTCATGTTACAGGTCTCCTCTTCAGAGATCTTGGAAACCCCACAGAAGATGGGGACAAAAGACTATAGGAATCAGAGGGGATGAAGGACACTGGAAGAACATAGCCCACAGACTTCACAAAACAGGGCTTCTATGGGCTCACAGAGACTGAAGCAGCAAGCTTGGAGCCTGCATGGGTCTGCACCAGGTCCTCTTGTATATGCATGTTATGGCTTTTAGCTTGGTATTTTTGTGGGACTCTTAACAATAGGAGTGGCTATATCGCTGACTCTTTTGCCTGCTCTTAAGACTCTTTTCTTCCTGCTGAATTGTTTTGCCAAGCCTTGATATGAGAGCTTTGGCCTTGTCTTACTGTATCTTGTTTTGTCATGTTTGACTATCTTCTCTTAGAGGCCCGCCTGCTTTGTTCTGAAAAGGAACCAGAGGGAAATGGATCTGGGGGAGAAGAGAGGTAGTTGGAGCTAGGAGGAGTGGAGAGAGGGGCAATTGTGGTTGGGATGTATGGTATAATGGAAGAATCTATTTCCAATAAAAAAGAAAAAAGTTCTATTTTACTAAAAAAAAAGAGAGAAAGAAGGAAAGAATGAAGGAAGGACAAAAAGAAAAGAAACACAGAAGTCACAGCCATGCTCTTGATTCTGGCATCTGTGTTTTAAGAGAAATCTAAATTAACTAGCATTTAGAGGATCCAGCATGAATCATAATCACAAAACAAAGAAAATCCTAAGTTCCCCCAGAGATATATACAATTGTAAGAGAGACAGAGAGGAACTAAAGCACTGTTACACAGAGGTGATCCATTTGTGCCACAGCAGCCCATGTTTTAAGTGCTAAGGAGATTCTGGACTTGATATAGAAAGATTTACTTAATTCTCAGGAGAAGAAGACAGATTGTCAATAGAATCATCCAACTTGCGAAGTATTGTTTTCTCTAATTTATTTATTTATTCCTCTATAATTGTCATTTCCCCTTGTAATTCTTATAGTTCTGCTTTTCTGAATAAGATATGATGAGCCATCTTTGCCTTTGGGCTTGGCCATGCATCCTTTACTTTGGTAATAGGAAATTAGCCAACTTGATAATAATGTAATTTTTAAGTAGGAATTTGGTATTTCTTTTTCTAATTTTTAAAGATTGTTTACTTATTTATGTGTGTGTGTGTGTGTGTGTTTGTGCATGCCTGTGTGAATTTAGGTGGACTATGCACATACAGGTACCTTCAGAGACCAAAACCACTGGATCCTCCAAAACTAGAGTTACAGGTGGGTGTGGCCTGCCTGAAATGGGTGCTAGGAGCTAAACATGGCTCTTCAACAGAAGAAACGAGCACTTTAAACCACTGACCCTCTCTTAAGCCCCTCAGCGTTCACTTTATTGCTACTCCATAATCATGAGAAAGTTACCCATAAGATGATTTTATCCCATCTTCAGGTGAGCTGGCCACCAGTTATACAAATAAAATCAAGCTCATCCAAACTGAGCAATATACAGATGCCTATCCACAGATATATATGTGATCCAGCCAATGTCCATTAAGTATTGGCCAGATCATCTGAACACTATAAAGTCATGATCTCAGTAAACTTTTGTTGTCACATGACAATGAGGCTATGAAGTTATCGACTACACAGCAGTGTTACATAATGGATAATTTATATAACATTTATATTTCATATTGGTCAGCCAAAAAGCTTCTTATCCCTAGAAATAAGCTATACATTGATGGATCTATTTTCCCCAGGATAAATGAGTTCCAAACTTCTTTTCACATAGTGATGGTATTCTGGATAAACATAAATATGGACTATTTTCTTTCTGATTTAATTGTCAACAGCATGAATTAGAAGAGTAGAGAAAGGAAGTAGTTCTTAACATGTAAACATTATATTTTAATTAAAATTAAAGTTAGAGGATGATGTCTAATCTGTAGGTAAAAGAATTTATAAACTCAATAAGGTAGGCTTACCTGTGTTGCTCTAAAGTTAGCCAAGAAATAAAATCCCTTTTCATACGTATCTGCAAACAAGAAAAGAATACAGTTCCCTGCTTCAGTTGTAGCAGACAATCTCCTGTTGACTCTGAACTATCTAAAGTGGATCACAACTAACAAGGTGTCTTTCATCTTCCTGAGAAGCAATAAAGATAATAAGCAGGCACTTGCCTTTTGTTTGCTTGTTTGTGTGTTTGTTTTGTTTTAGAAGTTTTTGTTCTCTAGTTCAGGCTAGCCTGGAACTCATCAGTAGCACAGTCTGGCTTTGAATTCTCACTGTTCTTTCTTCTACCTTTACAATGCCAGGTGTGAACCACTGTACTCTTCCAAAACACGGTATTTGGTGTATATGCTGAATAAATGTTATCATTCAGAAGAAAAAGAAAGACCCTGGGTTTAATCTCCAACACCAAATGGAATGAATACCACTTTTGATTTCAGGTTATTATCTGGCATATGCTTTCTTATACATCCTGGATCACCTGCTCAGGTATGGTACGACCTACAAAAGGCCAGGCCTTCAACCAGTCCTATGAGGGCATTATCTCAGTTGAGGTAAATGACTCTTCTAAACTGAGTGCATCTTGTGTCAAGTGAACACAAGCTAGGCAGCACAACTATTTGACAAAAAATCCAGTACCAGGCACGAGAAATTCCCACTTGAGTCAGAGTAGTGTAACATATTTGTCTAAAACATAGACTATTGCTATTTGCCTTGGTAGTTTCTTAGAAGCAAACCCCTATTACTGCAGACACCACATAATATGGACACAGGACTCAGAAGATTTGAGCTGAGTCTAACCTGAAAGTCTCCTTCCTGTGGTCTAGCCTTCACAGTACCAGAAAGTAGTAAGTAAATTACCTAGAGAGGGGAGCCATCAATATTCGTATCCAGCTGTGACATCTAGGAACCAGAACAATGACCAGCATGGCAAGATTTCCCTGGGGTACAATAGCAGCACTCGTATCTTGGTGGCAACTGGCTGCTGTTCAATTAGACTTAAGGTCTCTTCAATTGGTTGAAAATTACACCTGGTACTAGAGACTTGGACAACTGGGGCTGTATATAGAGCTTAGGGAACTTACTACCGCCATTTTACTAGACCAGTGTAATTCCTAATAGCATTCTAAAACCTATCCTTACATACATAGATAAGTGTAGCTCCCAGCCTCATCAAAGAAGCTTCTTTATACAGCAAACAGACACCATAACAAAAGAAAAAGAAAAACACAAATGATCATAATGCAGAGAACAATGGATCATAGGCAGCCCAAACTCAACATACATCTTCAATACAACTTCTCGGGACATCTGGAAAAGGGGGCAGAAAGATTGCAGGAGCTAGAAGATCAAAAAAATATCTGCTGTGAGATTGCTTCTCCTAGAAACAAAAAGAAGCTACATCCATGATGCCTAAAAACATGGCCGCTTAGCCGGATAGTGGTGGTGCTCACCTCTAATCCCAGCACTCCGGAGGCAGAGGCAGGCAGACCTCTGTGAGTTTGAGTACAGCCTGGTCTATAGAGCTAGTTCCAGGACAGTTAGAACTGTTACACAGAGAAACCCTATCTCAAAAAACAGACAAATAAAAGAATATGACTGATTAAACAAGACTTAAACAATGATAACACCAATAAACTCACTAACACAGAAAGGGAAGTCTCCTGAGGTCCCACCCCTAGATGACGAAGTACATGCTGAAACCAGAAAAATTAGATTCTCCTGGGGATAAGTCCCCTAATTGGTTATATATAAAGTAGTGAGCTCTGAAATCATGTACACACAAGCCATGAGAGATTTGTTAATGTGTTCATAAATATGTTTGTCTGTGTGTGACAATAACAATAAAGAAAAAGGAGCCCATTAATTTTAAAGAGATTGAAGGAGGGGATGTTAGAGAGGTTAAAGGGAAGAAAGAAATGGAAGAAGTGATGCAATTATATTTTATTTTAAATTTTTAAATAAAAAATTCAAAGAATTATATTCTTAAGTAGATTTTATGTAAATTTTAGCTAGGGTCATATATGCTGGAAAAATCATCTAAAATGCAAATAAAACTAATACTCAAAACTCAATTTGTAACAATGAAATTAATGTCATATAGGGAGCATAATTATAGTTAGATAAACTTTAAAATACCAGTTAGACAGTGGAGCACACCTTTAATATCAGCACTTAGGAGCCAGAGGCAGACAGATCTCTGTGAGTTCAAGGCCAGCCTGGTCTACAGAGTAAGTTCCAAGGCAGGCTCTAAAGCTACACAGAGAAACCCTGTCTCAAAAAAAAAAAAAAAAAAAGCCAAACAAACAAACAAGTTTAGAATATCCTCTTCATGACATATGGCCATAGTAATAGTAAAGATGTTTGTACGGAGCATATCTTAATATCCCTTTATGTGTCTGTTATTACATTCAGTAAAAAGAAACTTGATATAAAAATTAAATTTGCCATGCTTTCAGTTATTCAAAAATAAGCATTTTTCTAGGTATATAACAACAGAATAACAAAAGACAACACAGCAACATACCTAAATGTAGTTGTATGCTTATCCTAATTCTCTACCCTTAAAGCTTTTGTATTTCATGCTTCAATGAGAATGATGAAAATTAAAAGGAAGAAGGTTTTAGATATATTAGTGAAGGAAAATAGACTATAGTTTCAGAAAGTGTGGCTTTTTGCAAAATCAAAATATTATAGTCCAAGATAATAGTAGTAAAAATGAGAACAGGTTAACAGCAGCGTGCCGGTATTCTTTAGAAATGTCTGAGCAAGAGACTACTCTAATGATAACGATGGGTGGTAGTTATCTCCATAGAGTGAGTGAAAACCCAGCATGAGGACACAAAGCATGCCAAGTCTTAAGCATCCCCCTGGCAATTTTTAATTCTCAATTTATGTGTCACCAAGAGTCTCCCGAGTGTCCCGACTTATGAGAAAAAAAAGATGCCTGATATTGTTTGCTGACCCAAGGAGAGCCTTAGCCCTGCCCTGTGAGGATGACTTCATGATTGGCCTGATATCTGTATCCACACTGTGTTAACAGAGTGAGACAGTTCTATGAGGATATACCTGCCCTGGTGGAAGCCATCATGTCAGACTCATAAACTTCCAAGACTGGGGAACCATACCGGGTCTACAATAACTTGCAGTAGAATATATCTGAGCCAGCCAAAGTTTCAAACAGTAGGCAGCACAGAGGTAGGTTTTAGGGTCCCACCAGTACATGCTGAGCTTCTATTATACAGTGCTCAGAATGAGATGCAGGCTCTCTGGGGGTGGGGTCATACTTACCGATGCTTTGTCCATCATCCCAAAACATCTGACCTTCAGCTTCCCCTTTATCATCCAAAGCAACAGTCAACCCCACAAAATTTTGTCGGCTATAAAAAATAAAACCAAATCATCAATCATTATTTTTCACTTGGTTGCAAGCTGTAAGAATAAAAAACATCTTCTAAAACCATCTTAATCCAGAAATAAACCACAAAACTCAAGGTGTTAAATATGTACAAAAAGTGACAAAAAAATGTAGTGAGATAAAATATAAGATCTAAGTCAAGAGAACATCATTTACATTTTAATGAAACCTTTGTTAGCTTTGAATTTCACAGCTCAAATAGGCACATTTTCCAATATACCCATTGCAATTGTACAAAACCATGATGTGACATCAATTCCTTAGTAAGGTAATACCACAAAATTAAAATTTCAACAGCTTTCAGGTGCCAAGGATTAAAATCCAAACGACATAGGATGCCATTCACAGCCTTCCACGAGTTAACTCTGCTTCAATTGTATCTACTCAACTCATTTTTCGCCTTTATTTCTTTAACCCTCTCAGAATATCTCTCCTCGTCTTCAGATGTTCAAATCCTATTTATTATTCAAGAACCATCTCAGGGTCCGTTTTGGTAAAAATCATGTTTTTCATCACCGGCTGAAAGTCAACTGATTTTCTGTATCATTTTTTGACATGTTTTCTGTGTGTGTGTGTGTGTGTGTGTGTGTGTGTGTGTGTGTGTGTGTGTTATAAAAACTCTTTTTGAGTTCACCAAAAATCAGCCTGGAAATGGATGCTATATTCTCATGCAACCACGGCAAGTGAAGTTTCTCATTAATATTCCCCCTTTTCAAAAACATGGGAAGAAAACCAGGTTTCTATCCCTCAAAAAATTTTTGCTCAGGGGAATTCTGCTCTCTATAAAAGACCTCGGGTGAAAGATCTCCCAGGGTTGGTTTCATGAACTTTTCTTCCTCCAGATCCTATCAGAAGGCACCCATGAAAGCCAGCCAATGGAACTCTAGCTTGATTTCTTTTGTTTATTTATTCGTATGTCCTGGGAAAGGGCCAGGTCATCAAACACTGCTTCATCATACCTGTAGTAAGTATTCATTGCAGGCTCTTGCCAGGGCAGGATGTAGCCTCCTCTGATATGAACGTTGATGTGATCCAGAGGAGCAGCCAGTGTTTGCCAGTCACCTGTTGAGTCTTGGCCAGTTCCCTAGAAGGAGGCACATAGAGGAGAAATATTGACAGGAAAATCAATTAAATGAATTACGTATTTTGCTAAAACTTCTTTCTTACTAAGGAAGCATGTTGGAAGATCAGCAAAAAACTACAAAAATTAGAAAAAAAAATCTATTTTTATTTTTGAGTAAACCTTCGAAAACCTAGTGTTTTCTATGTAAGTCTAGAGAAGGTTTACGGTGGATGACAGGAGAAATAGGTACTCAGATGTTTCCTATGCCTTTATTCAGATCCCATTAATGCAGATCAGGCTAGGGATAAAAAGTCTGGAGATTGATGTTTTGTGGTTTGAGAAGTTAGGAGAAAGTCTTAATCACCTCTCTAACCTACAGAGCCAGCCATCCAATTCCCCCAAAAACATTCTAACTCACCGTGCTATGGTCATACCAGCGGGCTCTGGGGAAATAAGCTTGGATCTCAAAAGTGTTCTGAAACATAAAATCAGTATGTTTCTTTGAATATTCCAACTGGAAAACAATATTAATCTTTAAAACACTTTCTATAGAATTAAGATTAAGGTGGAATTTTTATTAGTGATGTCAAGAATTTGAGAAATCTTAAGGAATACACTTTGGAAACGTCTCTTCAAATAGGTAGAAAAAATGTTTCAATTAGTGAAATTATAAAAGTACTGGCTCACAGAATACCCAACTGAGAAATCAATGTTGGAAAGCTTTCAGTAATATCTTGGGGAGAAAAAACATCAAAAGATCTTTGTTTGATGTTCTAGGAAGTTATCTGTTTGAAAATAATGAAGTGAGCAAGACAAGGAACTGTTTTAAATGTTTTCCCTGGAGCTTGTGAATGTCTCAGCAGTGAGAAGCATCTTTCACCAACCCCAAAAACTTGAGTTCGAGCCCTTGAGCCCAAGTGGTAGAAAGAAAGAACTGAGTTGTAAACGTTGTCTTCCAAATATCTGCACATGGGCACACACAGATAAGCTCATATTTTCTTTTAATTTGAAATAAAAGAACGTTTTCACTGTGGCTTTAAATCATGTTACTGGAAGATGTCTGGTTCATGAGAAACTCACACTTTCCAGAACGGGGCTGATCAGGATAGCCGGGCCCAACATGAACTGGCGGTCTATATCCCATGTTACATTGTCATTTGTGAACCTGAAAAATCCAATATGAAAAAAACTCATCCCTAGGCCTATCACCATTGCAAAGTATTATTTACAAACATGCCCAGACTCACTGCTTGGAGAAAGAGGCAACACTCACTCATGGAGAAGGGGTCGGATGACAGTGCTGCCCTCAGAGTGAGCTTTATGCATCAAGGTATACAGATATGGCAGCAGGGAGTATCTGGTCTGCAGCACTCTCCTTGAGTACTCCTCAAAGGTTGAATTCCAGGCCACGGGATCTTGTCTCTAAAGGGGTGAGTGAACACATGATAAGTTCTTCCTCACTACATCCCAGGGATCTCAGAAGAGGACGGCCGGCCGTGTGCAGTCTCTTCTCTTGCCATTTCTAGCCTCCCCCTCTCTGCTCCCTCTGTCACCTATAAAACTAGTGTAGATGCTCTTTGTCACCGATTCTCAGGTCCCTTGAACAATCAACCTTTGGCTTTGTGGCTATGTAAACCTTATCAATAGGCCCCTATGCAGCACTGATTTATCAACGATGCTTTGAGTAAATTACCAACTCAATATTCTGTCAAGCAAGGAAAACGTTATATTGTAGTTCAGTGCAGGAGCTAGAAAATACCTTTTCTTGGCAAAAAAAAAAAATGCCTCCAAGAGGTAAAGAAAATTGTACTATTAAGAGTTTTTGATAATTTTGGAGTTCTGAACTTTGTGGATATTCAAAAACATGGATGTCCTGGTGGTCTTCATGATATGTCAGGAAACACTTCTGTAATTTTGAAATAAGCTATGATTTGATATTTGTTAATAAATCTGCAGCATGGACAATGGCTGCCTCACCCTACTTCCTGCATTGTTGTGGTTCCTGGAAAATGGATAAAATGCTCCCAGTTGCATCCACCGGATACACATCTCATACTCAGCATCTCCAAAGAACCCACAGATGTCTGCTCCTGTCTGAGAAGAAGCAAAATCAGAATATCAACTGGATATTCTTCCAAGACAGACACACAGACACTAAAATCTGGGCAAGGGGCAACGGTTCCAATCTGACTTACATAAGGTATTCCAAAGAGACTAAACTCCATCATGCCTGCAATGAGACATAACAACCATGTTAAATGAAGGCAACCTGGTAGGAGAGAGGAAGGAAGCTCAATCTTTTCCTCTGCTTCATTAACAGCTCTGGGCAATTCCTGATGAATATATTGAGAGATGGGTATAAACTAAAACTCACACTGACAGAACATTCAAGTTTTACTGACTTTACTGCCACCTCGATACCAATCTAAACATACACAGTATAGCCCAATTATATACAATCGAGTTCCAGTCCCACCACCAGCAAAGGCCCCTAAGAACAACCACACACCAATGATGGATTTCCCCAGCTGGTCCCAGGCAGCTGTGTTGTCTCCCAGCCAGTGTCCTGCCCATCGTCCAGAAGAGGGGAATGTGGAGCGGGTGATGACGATCCCTCTCTGTCCTGTCACCTCTTGCACAGCTCTGATCAAGGAAACAAGGAGGTGAATTGAAGGCTCTGTGCATGGGGCAGCAGAACGGTTGCTCTAAGAACCAGAGGACTTCATCCAGGAAAGAAGCCAGATAAGAGTCCCAAACAACCTCATGGCAGGGCTTGAGAGATATACTTGTACCTAAAGTAAGGAACTTATCCTCTTTTTTAATTTTTTAAATTTATTATTCTTATATGTTATATCTCAATTGTAGTTTCCCCTCCCTCCCCTTCTCGTAGTTCTTCCTCACCCCCACCCATGCTTCAGTTTCCCTTCAAAAAAGGGCAGGCCTCCCAGGGATATCACCAAACATGGCATATCAGGTTACGCAGTGCAAATATCCATAAATAAGCTCAACCTGGACATTCAGAGGATTTCTAGCAGTTGGATAAAAGCCAGAATTCCCCAGGAACTTGTGAAACTGGTACAGTTCTCTCTTCTATCTACAACAGAAAACATTCCCTTAACCATACCATATAGTTCTCATGTTGTCAGTTTTCTCACCACCCCAGTGTGCTCACTCTCCTGGGCGCACCCTCTACATCAAGATTAAAATTGTGCCTTGTCTGAACACTTCAGTTGGAGTGGTAGTTTCTTTCTTTGTAGTCCCAAAATTTTATACCTGATGAGAGGAGGCTAGAACTGTGTAAATGAAGCAGCATTATGAAAGAGCAATGGAGAAGTGAAGAAAAAAATAGAAAAGATAAAAATAAATAAATAAATAAGCCAAATTGAACCATCTAGAGTTCTTTATGACTATGGGAGGTGGGGATTGTGCTCAGGGTGCTGTGCTTTGATTGCATGGAAGTTTCCTGCATGGAAGAGGTTCTTAGTGATATATTGAAGGGATTAAACTCTCCCACTTTTACAACTCAATTTAAGTTGCAGCTCCCTGACAAGGGCCTTTTACAAACCCCAAGGCCCTTACATTCAGTGTGAAGAAAGAGAGAACAAACACAAAGAGCCAAATCATTCTTGGGGTGTCTCGAGGACAAAGCCAGTTGACAGCCCTCTTCTGAGTCAAGTTGTGACCTGCCCAAGTTTGTGCAGATGTGTCCAAAAACGATAAGACTAAATCTCAGCCAATTAGAAATACATTAATGTAACTGCTGCTCACGTAATCAATTGTATAAATGTCCCTGCAACTCCCTTTACCTGTGCTTAAAAGGAGCCTGCATGTTCCTCTCAGGATCATCACCATTTTGTACAGGTGAGCAACCCCAAACGAATGTTGGTATAAAAACGCTCTTTGCTGTTACATACTACTTGATTCTGGGATCTCCTTCAGCGTTCCCTTGAACTCTACACTATATATACATATATATCATATGTGATATGGTGTCCATCACCCAGTGCTTTTGGCTTGCACTTCCGGGTTCCAGGGCCGTGCATGCGCCAACAATCGCTTAGGCAATTTACATAGTCACCCAGGGCCCTCAACCCTACATGATCTACATGTAGCATGGTCATGTCACCTATGCATGATGCAGCTATGCAAACACTTGTGCGCATGCATAAACCCCTGTGCACATGTGCTAGGTAACCTTTAAAAGCAAGGTCCAAATCAGGAGCAGAAGGAGAGAGAGCACGAGCAAGGAACTCAGGACCGCGAGGGGTGCACCCACATACTGAGACATTGGGGATGTTCTATAGGGAACTCAACAAGGCCAGCTGGACTGGGCCTGAAAAAGCATGGGATAAAACTGGACTCGTTGAACATAGCGGACAATGAGGACTGCTGAGAAGTCAAGAACAAGGACACTGGGTTTTGATCCTACTGCACGTACTGGCTTTGTGGGAGCAGAGGCAGTTTGGATGCTCAGCTTACTAGACCTGGAAGGAGGTGGGAGGTCCTTGGACTTCCCACAAGGCAGGGAACCCAGACTGCTCTGCGGGCTGATAAGGGAGGGGGACTTGATTGGGGGAGGGGGAGGGGTATGGGAGGCGGTGGAGGGGAGGAGGCAGAAATCTTAAATAAATTAATTAATTAATTAAAAAAAAGAAAAAAAAAGCTGTACATGTCCGGTTCACACTCTTTTCCTACAGTGACTTCCTCAGGCCTGCACACATATATTTCTTTCTCTTAAGAAACTCTGAAAGTGGATTTCCTTGTGTTTCGTGATCTGTTCTCCTTCGCGCCTGGGAAATTTATTATATATATAAAGTTTACAGAAAAGTTTGTCTTAGACTGAAGTCTGAAAGTTGGAAGAGGACATCTGGGAATGTCTTTTTCAAATAAAACAATTACCTACACAGGCAGAAATGCTGAAGGCAGCCTTTTCAGAACGCAGAAGCCACTTGAAATCACCCAGCACGAGTGAGAGGGAACCACAAAACATGCAACAAACCTGTTTAGGAGTTTATTAGAGGGGGCATGTACAGGCCTGGGAGGGAGAGAGAGAGAGATGGTGCGTCCAGTTTTTAAAACCTGTCTAGTGCATGCACACAGGGGGTGCACAGGGGGTTGACGTAGCTATGTCATACTGAAGGACCAGAAAGAGTAGAGGCAAAAATCTAGGTTAGCCAGTTCAGTGACTCTGTTCCAGGAACTAGCTGGCCATAAAGTTAGATTATAATCTTGAGAATAATCTTGAGAAACGGGGGAGTTACCCCCTTGTGGTTATCACTGGTATTTTCGGAATTTTCCAATGATCACTGGTATTTTTGAAATTTTCCAATGACGCCCTCCCCACCCCCTTTGGGTTGTGGTTTCTTCCCCTAAACACGCCCTCTCCCAGCTACTCGGGGTTGAACTCCTCACCCCTGTGTGGGAAAAGAGTTTCGGCCTCAGCGTGCTGGTTTCTGTCAATAAACCTCCTGTGATTGCATCAAGGACAGTCTCTCATGAGTTCCTGGGGGGTTGTGTTATCCCAAGACTTGAGTGAAAGTCTCCCCACTCTGAGAGTGTTTCAATACACAGATGATGGGGTTCACACATGTGTGCAAGGGCTTAGCTAAGTCATACATGGATATAACCACCCATGCATGCATGTGGGTCATGTGGGGCTCTTTAACATTCAGGCACTTCTGCCTGAGGGCTTGTCTGCACATGCATGGCTTTAGAACCCAGAAGTGCAGCTTTATTTGTACCTGAATAATTATACCACTGATCAATAAAGAAATAAAAATCATCCTCCCCCCCCAAAAAAAAAATCTGAAAAATCTTTTCAAGACAGTGAGCTTTGTGACACTCTCCCTTAAGGCTCCTTTAGGCTATTCCCTGGTAACCCTACAGTCAGCAAAGAACCAACAGTTTCACAGTAAACAAAGGAATCTGAATCCCTTCCTGTTCTATTAAAAAGTATTCTCCCCAAAAACTTCAGTCCTCCAGACAATGTCTATTCTGAGTTCTGTGACCACGTGGATTGACTCAGACCTCAGATCAAAACTGAGAAAAAAATTTCCCACCTGTAAAGAATTAGTTGCCAAAACTTCAGTACTGTACTAGCACCCTCATGGGTGCTCAGGCTGTGATTTCTGCTTATGTAAAACATTTGGCTCAGATTTTAAAAGCAATTCCTGGAGGATTAGAGTCATAGAGAACTTTGCAAAAGAAATGCACATTACTGGGCATCTTAAGCACTGTGCATGCCAGGCTCCAGTACATTCCCAGAGAAAACGGCAGCAGCTGAGCTGGAGGGCAGGCAGAAGCCTGAAATGAAAGGTAGGCACATCATTTGGTCTCTTAAGTATACACGCATCTTCTTTTTCACTTTGCTAAGTAGGAAATGACTTAAAGAGTCCAAGCTTTCACTGTGACTGGAGTGGGCTTCAGTAAGACAGTCACCTTCCAGACTCTAAGCCTTTGACCTGACTTTCGCTGGAGTATTCTATTTCTTTTTAAAGCAACTTCAGAAATTCTTTCTCTGCTCCTTTAAGATGCAAATCCTTTTTAAAAAGCTGATTGTGTGGGATTTAGAACCAGGAATGTCTTCCTCAAGGCCCAGAGTTTGCCTTTGTGATGTAGTCAATGGGGGAAGGTAATGGGCCCCATGCCTTCAGGCTCTAAAGGAGAGTTGGGGGTCAGTTTTTAACAACGTTACCCTGGTTCAAAGAAAGGGAAAGCCTCTTCTTTCAAAGACCAGAGAAAGTACTTTTCCTGAGGTCGGGGGTAGGAGGCGCAAGTAGGGAAATCAGTGACTACAGAATCTAGAAAAGTAGCTGATCAAATGGGAACAGAAACAACAGCCAACCTTGTGGACAATGGAAGAGCTATAATTTATTATTAGAAATGTTCAACATTCAATAATAACACCAAACAAATCACTCAAAGAAATGTAAGGGAAAAAAGTAGCCAATAAGTGACTTTTAGACATAAAACAAAGAAAAACCAGCCTACAGTCCACAACCCAGAGAAACTAGACAACAAAGAGGACCTTAAGAAAGACATACATGGATCTACATAGAATGGCGAAAAAATCAAGATCTCTTGAGTAAATTGAGAGTGTGGGGATCACAAGAGAGCGTAGAAGGGGAGAGGGGAGTGGAAAAAAATATATGACTCAATAAAAAAAAAAGAAAATAGGAAAAAAGAAACTGTTGCAGAAGGGTCTTGGTAGAGAAGGGGTTTACACAAGATATTATAAATATATTCAAAGAACTATAAGAAATTGTGTCTACTAAAGAAAATATGGTCTGTCAAATCACTAAATGGATAATAAAGCAGGATGAAAGGTGGGGGAAATTACAGGGACAGAGACAGGGTAAAGGTGCTTAGCTTGGTTAAGAGTCAAAACTTCCAGTGAATTAACAACATTTGCTTAGAGACAGTATTCTTTTTATCTTGAAGTATTTTAAATAAGACGATGAGATAGCAATGGACCAAGCTAAAGGCCTAAGCACATTTGCCCCCTGAATAGAACCTCAATGCTTTTCCCATATTTCAGATTTTAGTTGCTGATACAGTGTTTTCAGGAACTTCATTTCTTGGTCTTCTTTGTGGTGAGATGACTCCGTATTCTGAGATTTCTTAGACCACAGCCTAAGAATCTCACAAGCAAGATTATAAACTATGTGTATAGTGAAAATACACCTTAATTCCTGGGGCCAGCCTTTTCTTTATCTTTACTAACAGTGACAAAAACACACTCACTCGTAGGTGGGTCTGGTCTGGGACCACCCGTACAGGTTGTGCACATCATAGTGCCGCACCCGGGAGCCATCTGGAAGGATCTGCTCGCTCTCCATGCACAGGGTCTTGCTGCTCAAGCCCAAATCCCTGGCTTCCAAATCTGAGGGGGAAATACTGAGTTATTTTCCAAACATCTTGATTTATGTACTGGCATGTCTATCATAACAGGTCTAATTACTTAAGATTTTTAATGGAGAAAAGCAACATCCTGTGATTTCAAAATCCATTAAGGCTGAGAAGATCATAGAGTCTGTATGCTCTCCTTTTGCTCCAACTCTAACTCAATGTGTGGACCACCTCATTTCTCACCATGACAAACACCTTTGTTGTGAGGACAGTTCCTTCCACTAGATGGTAATGTTCTCAAGGGAATAAATAGATCTTGTTCAGATTAATTCTGTGCTGATGCTTCTGAATCTTTCTGACTTGTCAGCATTTGACTAACAAATATTAAATTAAGGGAGGAATGAGATGGATGATTGGTTGGATAGATGGATATAAGGATGGAAATGTGACCAATAGACATTAATAAGCCTAGATTTTAGTTGCTGATACAGTGTTTTCAGGAACTTCATTTCTTGGTCTTCTTTGTGGTGGGATGACTCCGTATTCTGAGATTTCTTAGACCACAGCCTCTTATTCCAGTTTCTGGTGCAATTAGCACTGAAGTGGTATCTTTCATGAAGTGTTTGAACATGGGTGGAGTCTGGGGACTAGATTTTCATACTCTAATAAAAAGAACCTGTGTATTTGAAACTTTGGCAATAAATTCATAGTCATGAATATGATCAAGTGCATTGCTTAGCTTCTTTTCTAACACTCGTCATTACTTTTATACTTAATGACTCACTTAGTAATTTGAATATATTCAAATAGACTCTATTTGTGAATTTTAGCCATGCTGAGAGTTTGTTTACCCCTCCCCTCCAAAACTTTGGCCTCATATGAGAATATAAGAAAAGGGGTCTTGAACAGAAAAGAAATCATACATGGTATGTAGGGCGGTTTATTGAGAATTTCATTGCGGCAGCCCTTGACGGATCCATCCACAAAGTTTGAAGGCTCATTCATATCCTGAAGCAAACAAGAAAAGAAAAGATTCTGTCCAGTCAGAGGCAGTATGTCATTTCTACATAGAACACTAACCTCGAAAAAATGATCTTTCACCACGTTTATGCTCTGCATGGGTCAAAATGAAATCTAAAATCCCATGTTAGCTTGGTGGAGTAAAGATCCTTCTAGTTTACCTGGCCTTTTCAAACGTACAAAAGTTGTATCATTATAGGAAAAACACTGAGGCAACATTGACCCTGAACCTAATAGAATATCTCATTCTATCCCCCTTCCCAACAAGCCTGTCTTTATTTTTCTATTCATAGATTTTTTTTTTTTACTTTTTATCTGTAACCAGTGGCCATTATGATATTCCTGTACCTTTTCTTATGACCCTAACCTGGAAATGATTCTGGGGCTGGCATAGGCTGCATATACTCTGAGCAATTGTAATAACCCAGAAACAAGACTGGAAATAAAACCTTACATTACAGAATGGATAGCCCCCAGGAAATGTTCATTGTCTGCCAGAAGAGTAAAAATAAGATTGGTCTGCTTTAAATAAGATAGTGTTAAGACAACAGAAAACAGCAAGCATTTGAGACTAACTATGCATAGTTTTGTGTTACCCAACAATAGTTTCCTTTCTGTTAGAGCAAATACCTAATAGTTTTCAGAATCTCTTCTTCAAAGATGCCTACATTTCTCCATTGTCTGACTTATTCGCTTGGATTAATTTGTGTTCTTCCACAAGTCTACAATATGCTTTTCTGACTGAAGGTTCAAGTAGCCACTGAGGCCAAAAAGCAGCCACAGAACTCATAAGTTTGTCTCCTTGTGTACTGTGAGCCTCTTCTACTCTGACCCAGGGTCTAGCAGTTCTTCAGAGCTGGACTGGAATTTGCTTAAAATTTCAGGGAATTAGATGTGGGAGAGGAAACCATGATATTAATGAATGTGCTTCCCACCGCTAGGAACATGCAAATGGAGGATTCCCTAGAGACTTTTTCCAGATGCATCCCAAAAATCCCTGACCGAAAACCTGTGCAGCACACATTAGAACAACCTTTGAAAGACATCCCTTCAGAGCAGTCTATACTAGTTCAATAGTGAATGTCTTTTGGCTCCCAAATCCATGCCTTATCCTTTCCCAGTTCTGCCCTGTTTTGCTGGATGTACTTGCAGGCTGCAGAGGGGATTTGATAGCTGGGAAATAAGTCAATAGACTGTCAGATTGAAAATAAGAGATGCCAGGACGTTCTCCCCTGTTGCCCATGTATTGGCATCTTCAGCAGCTGACACAATTCCTCAGTAGACTCCTCTACTACACGCGTCCCTAAGCAGACCCATAATAATCTCTGCCATTCCTGGGTCTAGACACTAAATTCTCTTCCTTTCAGCTATCCAGCCCTAGCTGCCTATTCTGCCAGTTTATAAACTATCTCCCTGCCTTCTGACTGCTCATATGTCCAGAGAATTAACAGTGCACTTACAATCCGCAACCCATCAAACTTCAGGCTCTTCTCTGGCTCCCGAGGATTTGAATAGAGCTCCTCTATCTCTTTCTTCCACCACGCAGCTGTGCTGTTGCGCAGGAAATCAGGAAAGGCAACATAGGCCCTGTATAGCTGGAAGAGCAACACATGATTTAGTGGGAAGATCTCCCCTTTCTCCCCTTACCAGGAAGAGGAGTTCTGAAGAAAAGAAGGGGGAAATGGACAAGCATTTAGGCTTGTCCAGTCTCTGATTTAACCTTGGCTTTGTGGCTGCTGTTGCTTCAGAGTTCAGAATGGACACAAAGTTGGAGGGCCGGGGGAAGGGGCTAATCTCTTAAGAAGAGGTTGAGTAGATTTAAAGCCCCCTTTAAGCATAAGATTTGTTTTATGACTAGACAATAGCCACGGACCATAGAAAACTAAGAGCCAGTATCTAAACAGTTGAGTTGTAAAGATGCATGGGATTTTTGTAGACTGCCCAAACTAAGGAGGTCCTATCTGTCATTCCAAGGGAAAATGAGCTGCATGGTGACCAAGCATACAGGCTTGATGGAGCAGAAGGCATGAAACCAAGGGCTTTCCTTCTTCCAGCCTACTAGTGATGCCTTTAGTTCTCAAGGAATTCCTCAAAAACCATTTGTCTGTGCTAGTTCCCTACTAGAAAAGATATTCTAGACTTTGATTCATTATTTTCAAGCAACATTATATTTGAATCACAAGCTATTAAGGGCATATATAAAAGATTTCAACTGTGATTTTTTTTATATCCTTCCATTTTGGTTGCTTATCAAGTTTCTCATTTGAGTATTTCCTCTGTTAAAACTTACCATCAAGCAAGCAGACTCAAGTTAGAGCTACTTAACCAGGAAGGGAAAGTTGCTTATCAAACACAAACATTCAGATGTTTAGGGTGATATTTCCAAAAATCTCTGTTCAGTTTTACCTTAACTTGAGTCTCATGGTCAAGGGAACCATCCACATTTACATTGGGTAAATCTGGCCAAACCTAGACAAATAAGAAAAAATCCAAACCTTTAAAATGTCACTGCGCACAAACCATGAGCTGTTTCCCATGCAAAGTTCTAATGGGAGGCCATTCTACAAATGCCTTGATCTTTGTCCTAAGTTAAAGTGTAAAAGGTGAATGCATGAAATTCACCCAGGTGACAATGCCCAGGGTTTCCTTACTTCATACGTTTTCACATTTTAAATATTGAACTCAAGTCACAAACTTCATTTTAAGTACATCTTTTGCAAAATGATACTTCAAATGAGTCCTTGGTGCTGGTATGTATTTTATTTTTACCTGTAGAAACTATTCTTTACAAATAAAAGTGAAATATGATGTCAGAGAAATGATGTGATTGACAGTCCATCTTGCTGCCTGACCAAGACTGGGTCCCTCCTCATTTCTATCTCCTCCACATACTGTTGCAGGATATTTGATCACACTGTGAACCCCAAGATTGTGCTGTTTACCGGAAAACCCTGTTTCTAGTTGTGATGTGGCTTAGCCCTAGCACACACCTTTAATCCAAGAGCTTTCTGCTTGAATACTGTAAATAGTATTCAATAAAGTCAACCATAGGTCAAGAGGCAGAACAAGCAATCAGTTGACCAGAAGTGAACATAGGATTATTAAGAAAAAAAAATAAAGAATAAGAGGGAGTCAGGAGGATGGATAGAGAGATGCACAGGAAGTAGAAGGGAGGGACATTGAGTTTGAGGAGACCTGTTTGAAAAGATAGGAGAGAGGAGTTTTCTGGGAAGTCTGCTGAGGAGGAAGGTCAGCTGGGTGCATTCTCTGCCTCTCTGAGCTAGCAGGCTTTCACCCCAGCATCTGACTCCTGAGTCTTTATTGGTAAAATCAAATGATTGAGAATTTGTTAAAAACAGCAACACACTCCTCCATATAAGCTTTTCAGTCCTTCAGGCTTTTTCTCAATATTTTCTAGCAGTATCAATACTTGTTGAGTAGTATATGTAGCATGAACAATCTATAGTATTAATCAATTTTGTTCATAATCAGCAGTACATTAACTACATATATTGGTAAATCACCAGAGAACACTTATTGAACATTCTTCTAGGATCATTATATTCTGAGATTTCAGTAGGAAATACTGCTTGTTTTCTCAGAGTTCACAGAATTCTTACAAAATTAATATGCGGTACTTCCTGAAGACAACAACACAGAAACACGTCCTATAACACAGCTAATCCAGTTATTGAGAGCTTTACAAGACAGCAAATGGGTCAGCTTCTGTCTTGAAGTGCAAGCCCAATGGGTTAGGGGAGAAGGTAGAGTTCAAAATGATCAGAGCTCATATCAAGGGCAATAGGCACAATAGGTCTAAGAAGGGAGTCTGAATCTAAGAGCTACTATCATCTGGGGCCCAGAGGTCTGCCTAAATTACCATTGTTATCAACCATATGAAATGAGGATTGAGGCCATAGAAAGGAATTCAAAGTGACAAGATAAAGTTAGTGATTTTTTTTTTGTTAAATCTGATTAAGCATCATTAGTCAAAGCTGAATGATCATTCTGAATTTATGTGGTAGAGACACAGAACTCAGAGCCCTGGGGGATTATTAATGTATGCTTTAAAAACCACCATGCTAAATATAAATATGAATAGATGTAAATATTAGAATATTTGTAGGCAATGACAACATTCCATGGTTTAGAGAATTTGATTTGTAACTTTGTGCCTAATACTTACTGTTAAGTAACATTAGGAAGACTTACTATTATTATTTTTGGAATGTATTCATTATCTAGCATATATTTACAGAATGTATAGGAATGTCTAGTGAGGTAGATTGATTCCAGATACCTCTATCAAGCCTTACCTTGCCCCAGACAATGTCATTGGAATCAGGCCATTTGATGAACACATTGTTTTCCTGTCCTCGAGTGAACGGTAGATAGTGTGTCTCATTGCCAGAAATGGCTGGGTCCTAGTTTTAAAATCACAAATATGAGTGAAATATATCCAGGGAAATCCCACTCCCAAAACTGACAATTCATAGTGCAGAAAGTATGAGTGATTGAAGAAGTAATATTAATATTTTTAATGAGATTTGTCTTAACTGAGCTATTACCAAAATCAGTGAAATAGAAATTTGCCACAGGTACCCAAAGAAAGATGCATAGTTCTTAAGGAAATCTCTTTCAAAAGGAATAAAAATTCATATCAAATGAAATTTTCAATATTATAGTACCCAGAGCTATAGCTAAAGAAATGGGGGAGGGGATTTACAGAAACTGAGATATGACATGATGTGAGTCTTTTCCAGTCACACATAAATCCATTTTAAAAGGAAGAGGGGAATGAGAAATAAGAATTAAAAAATATATTGACAGTTAATTATAAATTCTGTATGGTTACATTTGAAAAACAATTCGCAGTAAGCCAGATTAGTAAGACATTACCTCAAATAGAAGAGGTCATGAAAGCCTTACGAAAGCAAACTATTCTATTCTGTAGCCCAGTTTGCTCACATCTAATATGGCAATCCCTACCTATTGCTTCTCATGCTGACCCAGCTCATTGCTATATTATGCTGGCTCATAACTGTCACACAAAAATATCACTGTCTGAGATTATATTTCTAATATTTGTTTCTTGATTGCTTCAGTCCACTAAAATAAATGCCTTCCTAAGAAAAGAACACTGTCTTATTTTCTAATATAGAATCTACCCTCTCCTGACAACTCCACAGTGATGAAAATCAAACCCCAGTGTTTGATACTCTAGTTTTGGAAGCTAAAAGATTCACGTGTGAGTAACTAAGTAAGGTGGAATTCTGGATCTGTTTGTGGGTTCAATAAAGTCCCAAAAGTCATTACCCCTGAGACACAGCTGTACCCCTGAGACACGGCTGCACCCCTGAGACACGTCTGTAATCCTGAGATATGACTGTACCCCTGAGACATGGATGTACCCCTGAGACACGGCTGTACCCCTGATACATGGCTGTACCCCTGACATGGCTGTACCCCTGAGACACTGCTGGACCCCTGACACACAGCTGTACCCCTGAGACACTGCTGTACCCCTGAGACATGGCTGTACCCCTGAGATACGACTGTACCCCTGAGACACAGCTGTACCCCTGAGACACAGCTATACCCCTGAGACACGGCTGTACCCCTGTCACAGCTGTACCCCTGAGACACAGCTCTATACCTGAGACACGGCTGTACCCCTGAGACATGGCTGTACCCCTGATGCACAGCTGTACCTCTGAGATATGGCTGTATCCCTGAGATACGGCTGTACCTCTGAAACACGGCTGTACCCCTGAGACATGGCTGTACCCCTGAGACATGGCTGTACCCCTGTGACATGGCTGTACCCCTGAGACATGGCCAGGGACACTGCATCATTTTATTTGCTATTTTCAGCATTTTCGTTCTAGAATTCTAGGTTTAGTAAAAGAAAAATATCAATAAATGGCTTCCAGTGCCATCAAGCTATAAAAAATAAAAAGACATTTTACCTCTTTAAGGTAATTTTCACTTTTCTTTCCTAGTTCATTTATTTAAAAAAATTAAAAATAAATGTTTAAGTGTCATAGGACATTTCTAAAATGTACGAGAAATTTTCTTATAGCTGTCATTCCCTTTCTCCTAGTGGAATTATTTTGGAACCATAAAGACAGGACCCAAAGTTTGTCATCATACCCACCAGAATGAGAATAAACTTCATGCCATTTGTCTTCATTTGATTAATCAGGGCACCGAGATTTTGAAAGCTGGGACTCAGGGTGAAGTCCAGCTTCCGGGTCATGTAATCGATGTCTACATGCTGAACATCCTACAGGAAGCAACAGGCAAGGTTCTCAGTGTCCTGCAACAGTGTTGCCAGGTACACTCAGGGCTCTGCAGACTCCGCCCCTGCTTGCTGTCCTGGTCTGGGCTCCTCCTAAATTCATCTCCTAATGCACTTCTATGCATGCGCTTTTCAGTTCCACATGCTGAAATTGCTTTCTGCTTCCTGCTCGCAGCTCACGTGTCCATATTTTTCAACTGCTTCCCACTGCTGTCCCTTCTCTCCTTTCCCTCCCTCAATTCCTGTCCTCCCAACCCTTCAAATCTCAGACTTGGGAAGCCCAACAAAGCGCATCCCAGGATAGATAGTAAAATTTCCCTCACAACAGATTGTTGATTTGGCAGTTGTTTGTTTTAGTAGATCTTACTGAATTTATTCACTAGAGAAGTATATTATTTTTCAGCTGCCTCTACAGAGCTCCCAAGTTTCTGCACTTGAAACTCAGTCAACACCAGAACATTGAACAATAGGTAAATTTGTTAATATTCAGATTAAAAAAGAACTCAAGCTACTTCTTTTTAACCCCCAAATGATAATCACCTGTGTTGTCTTAGGACTCTAGGTGAAATACTTTTGGGAAAATGCAGACAAGTAGAAAAGCTAAAATTAAGACAAGAATGAACTAACATATCAATAGCATTAGTTAGATCTATGGATTTTTTTTATCTTGCTATCTTATATTTTTTTCCATCTCTCTTTAACAAGTATATAATAAAATGTATTTTAAAAGAGAAAAGTGCAGCTCATACATAGGCATCAAATTATCTTCAGTGGGAAGATCACCTTATGCTGATTTTGTAATCCTTAATTTCCCTCCAAAATCTTAGGGGATGATCAAAAAGTCAAAAAAGAGGAGGGCTAGGAAAGTGACAATTATACAAGTAGAAAGAACATGCCATGTGTGTACTTTTGCTTTTTGATAGCAGCTAACCGTGTTTCTTCGGCTTTACTTATGGAGTTATATTAGGGATCTATACATGCTGAGATCTGTAAGCTGCTTCCTTTCATACTCATCTGTCCAAGGTGCCCATTTCTGATTTTGTAGAGTCATGACTACTGCAAACTATTCCCAATGGCAGACAGTGAGTGCCAGTATCCTGCAACCATCCCACTGCCTGCTGAAGGAGTCATATGTAACTCTTAGTTATGAACCTTGCAAATGAAGGTTCAGAATGGACCATGTTTAAAATGTAAAGAATTCTCCAAAAGACAATCTCTTCTGCTGCTTTTCTACTACTAAACTAATCACAGCTTTAATTTGTATAAATCTGTTTTCATTACACAAGTAAGGCAAAAAACGAGAGCAGAGGGAGAGGTTCATACATAGGGAATCTGGGCTGCCACCATTTTATCATACAAACTGGCAATTTCATCATCACTCTCGTATCCATAGCGACTCAGCTGGAATCCTAAGGCCCAGTATGGAGGCATGGCTGGCCGACCAACCAACTAGAATAAAATAAAATGCTAATTACCACACTTCATCCTTACATGTTGATATATTTACTTAATCACCGTGTCACACATCAGAATTATTTTTAAAGTCTATATTAATTAAAAATATTAGTGATTAATTAGTTAATCAATTAAAGATGAAAGTCTATATTTTTTAAAGTAGTCTAAGTGAAATAAATAAATTCTACTACTAGATATAAATACTACTACTAGTAATGAATAAATCTACTACTAGACTTTTTTGTTTATTTTTTGGGAGGGATTAAAGGCATGTGCCACCACCACTCAGCTCCTACTACTTAAGGAAGAAACTTGAACAATTTTACTGAGTTCTAAGAGCTCCCACTCAAGATAAATAAGGAAGTTAAATGTAGAATCACAAAGGTGAAGCACAGAAACACTGTAGCTGAGGTCTCTTCCCATGCTTAGCCACTAGTCCAGAAAACCTGAGACCTCCATAGAGAATCTTCACCAGAGACTCTTCAATAGACTACTGAGCAAGTGATCAAGAGACGCATGGGTTATTAGTATGCAGTTGGTACCTCTAAAGTCTAGAGTGTCAGCTTGAGTGAACATATGAATGATGTCTACAAAAACCACTGTCTAATAGATAAAGGTAAAATGCTTTGAACAGCTGTTTTAGATTGTAAGAAGTATAGCAGTCTTCTCATAGGAACACCCATGAATAAAAGTATCAAAAGGAACCTTATCTCAGTGTTAAGAATGTGGTAGCAATATTCAACAAATACATCATAATTTATTTGGGTAGACATGCTTCCTTCTAACCTGGGTGTATTGCTGAGTTACAAGTTCAGGGGTTGGCCCCAGAACCATGTAGAAATCCAGAATCCCTCCTGTGGTGCGGTATGTCAGAGCAGGGGTCGGCTGGAGTGTCACATCTGTAAAGATTAGAAAAAAGCCAAATTGGTAAGGAGTCATAAGTTACCCTGATGGAGAATCTATCCTCAACTTTTCCATTTTCACTCTCACTCCTTAATATCTTCCTCCTCTGCAAAGTCTTCTCTTAGGCAGTGGGATCGAGATTGATTCCATGTGCCTAAAATAAATTATACAATCTCAACAACTTATATCACCCTATGGAAAAGAAGCTAAAGTGTCACACAAAATAAGGGACCATGGATAGGCAAAATTTTATACTTAATATGTGGTCTGGAGTCTTTTTAATAACTCTTGAATTGACAGATGAGTGAAAGCCTTTGTGTCCAATGTTCCTTGCCCTTGAATGTTCTTATTTCTAGTAACAACCTAGACTCTAACAGGGTGGTCACAGTTGTCTATGGTGGCATATAAATGTGCATGTCTGTCTTACCCATGGCATTGCTGTTCAACAGGAGCACTCCATGGGCATTGCCATCATCTTCCAATGCCATATAGTAAGGGTGAACACCATAGGAATTCTTCTTGTACTATAAGAAAGAACTATAAAGTAATTACAAATAAAATCCCCAATAAATTGTATCCATATCACAAAGAGAACAGTGAATTTATATTCGACATTGGAGATTGGACTCATCAATGATGTTGTTCCAGAAGCTTTTCTTGACTTTGTCTTCTACCACAAGCAAAATAATCTGTGTCCTTCACACTCTGTGCCCCTTTACTATTAAATAAACTATCTGACCATTGATTACACTATACTATCACTGTTTCGTTATGTTTTCCTCAGCATTTATAAATCTTTGCCAGGCATAGACAGTATCTCATTAAACTTTGACCTGAGCACTTAATGTAATATTTGGTAAAAGTCAATAAAACTTGTGTTCCACAGGAGTAGAGAAATTAAATGTTTTACAAGCAAGAGAGCATAAGATCACATGCCCTTTAGGATTTAAGAGCATAATTTTGTCAGTACGAGTAAAAGCTGAAGAATATAGAATGACTTATGGCCACAAGGATTTGAATAAATTTAGATAAAAAGAACATGACTGCTAATTTCATTCTTATCCTTACCGCTGGTGGCTCATCCCGAGCAAACATTCCCCACATGTTCCAACTCATGTTTCTTCTGAAAGATGCGTGCTCTGCTTCCCCAAAGCCGTAGATGTACTGAGACGGAAGGCGCGTAGAAATGGAAAGGAACATCTCACTGAAGGTGAAGCCAGGGAGCTGAGAATCCCAACTGCAATGCAAAAGCAGACTTCCATGCTGAGCTACAAATCACAGGCCAGAGAAAACACAAAGCACATTTCTGTGCCTAATTCACTGCGAAGTCTTCAAGTTGGTGCCTAACTGGCTGGGAAGCCCCCAGTTATTCAACATCTGGATCCAGGTTCAAATGCTGTGAGATGAACCAGGTCATAACAGTGGTCACAATACAACTCCAAGTTTCCATGGTTGCATCTGTATCCTGTGGTGTGCAAGACTAAGAGTCCTTTTTTGGGAGGTCCTGGGCTCATTAAGAGAGAGAAGAAAACACATCTCATTCACCCTTTTATTTCCAGTTCTTAGAGCTTGGTACATCAGCTTGTGGGAAGTTATTAGTGAGTTCTACAAAATGACTGTGCAGTAACCTGTGAAACTCTCAGAATAACTGTTTCAGATTGCAAGAAATTTCCTAAAGACAGAAAGAGAACACTGAATACACAGTCAAATTAACAAAAGCCACACACAAGAAAAAAAAAAAAACACGTGCACATGCAGCTGACAATCTCTATTGGGGCAGGGAACTTCCTCTCAGGCAAACTCCAGACCTTCAACAGCAGGACAAGACCTGAGAGATGTTATAACTGATGACTGTCAATTCTCTTTCCCTACAGATCTCCGTCCCTCTCTCCTGCTTCTTCAGCTATTTCTTCATGATGTTTAATTGAGAACAGACTCATGACTTATGAAAGCTGGCTTGCTTATCAAGTAGTGTTTTCTGTTCTAGTTAGTAATTATATAAAACAGAACATATTTTATTTTCTTAAATCAAATGACACATCTTTTTTTTAAATCTTTCATTATTTTTTTCTGAGTTAGTGACTGGCAGAAAAATTAATTTTCTAAAGAACATGAGAAATTGATGCTCACTTCGACAAACATGCTCATAATTATATGTTGTCTCAGAGATTAGTGGTTCACTTGCAGTGATTAGAAACATTGCAATTAGATCGGCCATCACTTTGATTAGGACCAAATAAACAGAGCTTACATCACAGTATTGGAGCTTTTCCTTCTAATTTGGAGTCCAAATGGGTTGGTTTTAACTGTGACATTATACAGACAGTCCTCAGAGGATCCAAGTGGCTCAGCAGGGATGTTCAGAGGTACTGGGACCTCATATCTCTTGTTAGTGGGGCTGTAAATCTGGGAAGGAGAAAAGCAAGGTTTAATGGCATTTTTAATTGATGCTAATGTAGGCTGATAGTTCCCACTGCAGAACTAAAACTGTTGGAAGGGAGTGAGCATCTCATCAGTGTGAGTCCCACAAAGCAGACTCATGCTGTTCAAGGTGAGATGAGTTTTTGTGTGATGCAGAATACTGATCATAACAAAAGATACAGAACTGTGGTAGATTTAAACTCACTTCCTAACTACCTCCTCCCTTCCTGACTTTTAGGTCTGAAGGCCCCAGCTTCTGCATTTGTAACATAGGGATTTGCATTAGCAGTCTGTTTGCTTGCTTGCTTGCTTGCTTGCTTGCTTGCTTGCTTGCTTGCTTGCTTGTGACAATCCCAGTGTAGCTTTGACTGGCCTGGAACACGCTATTTAGACCAGGCTGGCCTCCAGTTCATAAAGATCCACCTATCTCTGCCTCTTGAGTACTGGGATTAAAGACATGTACCACCATACCAGGCCATTAACAGTCTTTTAGTGATCTCATGCATATTAAAACCTGAGTCAAAACTATCCATGTTAAGAACCAGCAACTGTGACATGAGGATTACCTTGAACTGCAGCATGTTTTCTGTATGGTAAATTACACTCAGTTTCAGAGAGCTGATCTTTCCAGAAAGAGGATCAGAGACACTTGGAGCTGCTGCTGCCCGAGCAGATGTTGAGTCTTCCAGAAGGGTCAGGTCCATGGTGATGCCTGTGGGCTGGTACTGAACATTACTGGCAGCATATTGGGGAATGGTATCGTAGAAACAGGTGGGCACTCCAGGAGTAGTGGTGGGCTAGAATAGTAGAAAGAATTCTTGGTGAGCTTCTACACAGCATTTTGAGACTCTAATTACTGAAGAAGCCAGTTAACACAGTAAGCTTCTAAGAACTTTGAAAGAGGTTGAAATGCTCCCTACAAAAAGATGAGTCCTAAGCCCTGGTCATGTGCATGTGACATGTTGGAGATAAGGTCTTTGCAGATGATCAAGTTAAGATGAGGTCATTAGGGTGGGCTTTAATCCAATATGGTTAGTATATATAGTGGGAGAATTAAGAAAAACAGTCAATCATACACTCAAGAAAACATTGTAAAGTCATGAAAGTGGAGATCTTACATGACACAAGCCAAGAAATGGAAAACATTGGTAACAAACCACCAGAATAATGGAACAGAGCTCACTCACAGTCCTCAAAAAAGAACCAACCCTGTCACAACACCCTGGTCTCTGAATTCAAGATTCTATATCTGGGGATAATTAAATTGGAAATTTCTAAGAGAGTTAGTAGTACTATAATAGCCATAGCAAAGGATCCAAGTCCAATTAAACTCACACACACACACATTATGCCTACATGCATTCACATGTTCACACACACACATATACATACATGCGTGCACACACATTCTCCTGTGAGGGAGTGAAGTGTGAATGATGATGGAACAGGAAGCCTAATCGGGCACCATAACCCCCAGGTAGGGTCCTCCTTATGCCTCCTGTTTCCAGTGCACTTGCTAACCTTTTCTGTTTTTCTTCCCTCCATCATTCCCACATTGGGCAAGACTTATACTTTCAGGTTAGGTTTCCCAATAAACAAAAGCTGTTCATTTACACAGTGATGTGGGATTCTCCTCTGTATGCCGTAAATGTGTTTTATTACCATTGGTTAATAAAGAAGCTGTTTTGGCCAATGGTTTAGCAGAGTAAAGTCAGGCAGGAAATCCAAACAGAGATATACAGAGAGAGTAGGCAGAGTATAAGAGACACCATGTAGATGCTGAAGGAGAAAGACAGATGCTGGAACCTTACCCGGTAAGCCACAGCTTCATGGTGACACATAAAAAAAATAGAAATGGGTTAACTTAAGATGTAAGAGCTAGCTGGAATTATGCCTGAGACATTGGCCAAACAATGTTGCAATTAATTTAGTTTCTGTGTGATTATTCAGGTCTGGGTGGCCAAGAAACAATCAAGCAGTTTCTTGCTACAACACTATTCAATTCATAGTGTATATTGTGATGGTAAGATGGTTTTACTAACATATATTGACTATAAAAATAATAAGTTTGTTGTGATATTTTTATAAGTGCATATAATCAAGTTTGTCAATATTCATCCTTCCATTACGCTCTTACTCCCTCTTTCCCCTCCTTTGATCCTCTTTATTTTCTCTAATAGTACAAAATATGATTTCTGAATGATAAGGCTAAAGTGGCAATTAGAATGGCAAAGATTTGTTTTAGAAGCAGGGTATCTGAGGGAAAGACACACACACACACATTGCCTATCACAAGGAATTCAAAAAATTCTTATCATCACATCCTCATGATGTCTATTTGGTCAGCAACCTCTTCAAAATGCTTTCCAGGTGGCCAGCTACTTGGTGCGAAGTTTCTACAACTTCCTGATCAGTATGGACATTACCTCCCAGAGGCACCCACGCTGCTTGCAGCTCTCCTCAGAGACTGCAGGATCCTCGGGGAAGCAGTTAAACTTCTCCAGGTCATTGACTGCAAGAGTCCACTCAATGGAGAATTCTTGTCCCAGCTTCAGTCCTATGAACTGAACATCGATTTCCAACACCTATGGAAAGAAATGACAATGACAAACCACGTGACTCAGAGCTGTGGAGATAATGGCTTTGGCTGACCACCGGGAAATCAAGACCAAACCTTTTCTCCAATATTACCTAAGAATACTTGAAACTTCTTTGATGCCTGACCTTTTGGGGCCATTGTGAAAGTATGGAATGTGGAACAATTTAGCCATGTTAAGGAGTGTGGGTCACCATGTGTCAGTTTTAGGCTTATTATCCTTTCAGTATGATGTTTATCAGTGTAACTAATGATGCCAGTGAACAACAGATCAGTTTTACTGAGCATGCATATGAGCCAAGCACTGTGACAGTCATCTTAGACATTATGTGCATTAATTCTATAAAGTGACCCAGTGCTATGAGTACAATGGTTGTCTCCACAATACATGTCATAGCAGGCCTAAGATCTCACAAAGGGACAGAACAGCCAGGGCCAGCACCACATTCTGCTTAGAAGGTCTGTTCCTATCTTGTGGTACGTGTATCTTCTGGTGGAAAACAGTTTACCTAGGGAACAGTGAACTTCTCAGGTCTTAAGAGAGTGAGCCGAGAACTCAAAGGCTCTGTGTGAGTTTTTCAGGTGAGGGAGTCACTCAGTGAGGAGAGACAGCTTTTGTTTTCTCCCACTTTCTTTTTAGGTGATACTTCAAAAATAGCTTAGAGCAATAGCAACAAAGGAAAACACCCACTCTGTCTCAAGGGTAGTTCTAACTTTACCAAAGGATAAACTGTTAATACTCCCCAGAACCAGGAAAATTTATTGAACCTCAGTTTTACTATTCCATCTAAGACTATCTTATCCAGTTTTAAATTAGCAAAAAAAAAAAAAGATCGTCTGTTAGGATAGACACCGACTCTTGTCTTCTTTAGCATCCTAATGCCAGCAAGAGAAAAGATTCACACCTGAGGTCACACATTTCTCCTGCATCCTCTCAATGCTGTGGTGGCTATCTCAACAGGAAACTGTCTCTGTGAGTATCCAAACTCATGAAGGCAGGAAAAGGAAAGCTGCCAGAATCTCAAACCAGGGCTTTCAATCAGAGTCCCGAAGATGTAATGATCTCTCACCTTTGTTGAAGGATCGTATCTGTAGTTTGAAATGGGGGTGGTATTGCCATTAAGTAAGACATTAAGACCACTTGGCTCTTTGTCCATCCCCCAGATTATGATGGCTGCAAACATGAGGTCATTGGGATCCATGTAATTGTTGTTTATAATTTTTGCCTGTAAGCGGTTCTGGGGAGGGGAAAGAAAGTAATTTTAGAGATTCGTATACACATTCAATGTCTCCTGATCCAAGTTGTCTCCTTATTCTCTGTTTTCTTTAAACTGACCAATGACCACACCTAGGATAGGTGTTGTCCCAGACATCAGTGTTCTCTTCCTTTGGTTAAGTGCCTCTTTTCTGATTCTGTTACTCAGAAAATACCATCATGACTTACTGAATGTTTAAGTAGTTACAAAGTAAAGAATGAGACCCAAGCAAACACAAAACCCACAGGATACATAAACATCACACACACATAAATGTGTCACAATTAGTTTTAAATTTTATTTTAGTGTTAATAATGAAAGCTAAATTTTATGAATGTTTAATATGTGCCATACACTATGCTTAAGTATCTTGCATATATTATCCCATTTGGATGACTTAGCGAGTTGCAAGGTTGCAATTTCCATTTATTTCAGTTGAAGATAATAAAGCATAGAAAAATTAAATGACTTATTTATAGAAACAGTGCAGAAGTCAGTGGGACTAGACTCTGAGGGAGAGGGGCATATTTTAGTAGTACAAAGAATGCAGTTCCCTCCAAACAAATAGGCTCTAGTGGTATTTAACAGAATTTCCAAAGCAATGGTGTGGGGAAGGGAGCTGTTTTAACAAAGGTACTGGAAAACCTAAAACTACACAGGCAAAAAAATGAACTTTGACCTAAGTCTAGTATATAGACTTGTTAGTCCATTATAGATCATAGAATTAGATATAGATAATAAAGCTTCAAACAAACTCCCCACAAGGAGTCCTTAGAGAATATCAAAAGGCATGATCCAAGTAGAGAAAATAAGGATAATTAGGTATACTCAAATTTAAATATTTGTTTTGCGGAAGACTTTAAGAGGAAGAAAAGGCAAAACTACATATAGAAGAAAGTATTTGCAAACATGTTGAATGAAGGATAGGTATCACAGACATTTAAAAACCATTACAACTGAGCTGTTAATCAATGCCAAAAGCTGTCCTAACAAGAACATGGACAAAGAAGTGATATTTCACCCAAGAGAGAATGAAAAGGGCAGAGAGAAATATGCAAACATTTCAAAACAATTAGTCATTGGAGAAATCAAAAAACAAGTTAAAGTCACAAGGAATAGTCATACAGAATGGGTTAAAAAAAAACAAAAGCGAAAGAAAACTGACAGCCTCGAAAGCAAAAAATTATAGAGAGAACAAGCATCACTTAAATATTTGTGGTAGAACTGTAAAATATACCTTCACTCTGCACAGCAGTTCAGATGCTTCTTACATAATAAAGCATGCACTAATTTAACATGTAGGCATGAATTTCAGAGAAATAAAAGCATATGTAGAACATGGAAACTTCAAAACATAATCACAATAAGAAACGTGAAATTTATGTTTCTTGAAAACAGTACTTACAGATGTAACAGAGAAATCATACAGAATGTACTTCCTTTCTAACACTGTGTCTGAAAGAGATGGGTAGATGGGCATGTGCTGGTTATTATGGGAAACAATGGAGCTGTGGAATTACATCCTCCTCATTGAGAATTCTGCACATAGCTCTACTCATCCAAAATCCTGTTGTTTTTTTTTTTTTAATCTATGTAGAACCTTAGCGGACTTCTGATGTCACATGATACTCTGAGGCTCCATTTGCAAGCATTTAAAATATTTTGACTTTCATATGGTCTTCTATCATGTTAGACCATGAGTTTGTCAAGGTCAGTGTTTATGTCACATTCATCTCTATGTGTCTTCCATGCAGAGCAATAATGGGTATCAAGGGCTGGAGAAGTGGCTCAGAGGTTAAGCGTACTGGCTGTTCTTCCAGAGGTCCTGAGTTCAATTCCCAGCAACCACATAATGTCTCATAACCATCTGCAATGTGATCTGGTGCCCTCTTCTGGCATGGAGGTGTTCATGCAGGAGGAAAATTGTATACATAATAAATAAATCTTTTAAAAAAATAATGGGTATTAAATATTAATAAATTCGAATTCCATTCAGCCCTAAAGCTTATGTGTTTTAGTCATATCAAATCTTACAGCAAAAAAAAACACAAGACCTACACTGGCTATGTCTTTTCCAATGGTAACTGAAACAGTGCCTTGCTAAGCTATTAACAAAAAGGTATTGCTTGATGTTAATGACAGTATACGGAAAAGAATAATGAAATGAAATGCAATACTATTTATTTCACTGGCAATGTCAATAACATAGAAAGGTCTATGCGTGAAGTTGATTTCAATTCATTCTATCCGGTTAATGGAACTTCCAGAATGAGTTTTAATTTTCGAAGCAACTGGAATTTTCTAAGATACTAAAACATACAATAGTGATAATGGGGTTGGTGCCTTACTGAAAAGCCTTTGACAATGATTTTCATTAAGAACCGCCATTATGACTCCATTTGAAAGCTTACCTATAGACACACCATCATCCCAGTACAACTGGCCCTTTGCTTCTCGCTTATAGTCCAAGGCAACAGTGAGCCAGAAGGGATTCTTCCGGCTGAAGAAGGCAATTCCAAGTTTCGAACAATGAAAGAAATGAAGAAACAGATGAATTTCCTCCTTGATTGAATGCACCCTTCGACAAATCTGCCCCTTGAGGAGTCCACCCCTTGATGCATAGGGATGAATCCTCTAGAACCCACCACAGAAAGTGAGTAAATATTAGCATTTTGTGGAAACACAGGTGTGGGAAGGTGGCAGGGTGTGGGAAAGAAAGAATGTAGGAACAATGGCAGGGGAAGGTGGTTCCTGAAGACTAGGTCTCGGGTTGTTTTACCAGTGCTTACTGGACTCTGTGATAGGCCTGTTCCTAAGTATGCTCCAGATCCTGTCTCTTTGTAGTAATTCATTCACCCCTCGTAAAGGTGCTAAAAGTGCAGGCCTTCGTCTCCACCAGTTCATGAATAACAAGCATGAACACAGAGATGCTCTCTAAGGTGTAGGGTGTTGTCAGGCCAGAATCTGAACTCAAATTCTCCAGAATCTGAGCCCTGGAACTCCTACTCACGTTGACCTTCGCCCCCTACTAAATTTTTCTCATGTTTTGGGGAATGCACATTAAGATAGTTTCTGTCCCTAGGGAAACCCTCATGAAGATTATTTTAACTATTCCTATCATCTGAATTAATCCAAATTGAAGAACTACGAAACTGAGAAGGAACGTGAGACTGTATTTACCCCTCTGAAGACAATCCTGGGCCCTTGAAGTGAGGAGAAGATTGCCCACACTAGCTGTGTTCATTTGGCCCTTCTCCGTTTGGTTCTTGCTTTCCCTCCTCCAAGAAGCCCCACTGAGCATCAGCATAGGTAGTAGGAAGGTACTGCATCTTACCTTGCCTCTGTGGTTGCGTTTGCTATCTGCATGGGAAATAGGCAGCCGCCTCGAAGGTGAAGCCCTATCTTGTCACCTGGTAATGGCATGTCTACAAATTGTTTCCTCCATTCAATAGCCATTTGCTAAGTGACAAAAGAAAAACAGACTAGATAGAGGACTTCAGGTAGGAAGGACCCTAGGGATCCTTTCGTCCAGTCCTCACCTAGAGACAAGAAGATGGGGACATCCAAATTGAGGCTATTTCCCCAAGATATGTGGGTAGTAGAAAGCAGAGCTGAGACACCAGCCTCCCGACCTGTTACCTCTCACCATACAGTGTGTTATAGTTTGTATCTTGGATGTCTCCACAGTCTTATGTGAAAGTGCTCTTCTCTGGCTCAGTAATCCTGGGAGATGGTGGAAACTTCAAGGGGTGGGGTTTAGCATGAGCTTTTAAGCCATTAGAACTTTGCTCTCAATCAAATTGAAAGGCCCTGGTCTCTTCCTTTTACTCTCTGTCACGTTGTAGCCATGAAGACTTTTTGTTTGTTTCTTTGTTTTTGTTTTTGTTTTCTAAGAGTGATTTTGCTCCTCTCCTGCTTTCACAAAAAGAGCCTGCCACCAGTCCAACGCAATAGAACCCAGGATTAGAACCTCTGAAATTGAAAGAAAACATAGAGACTCTTTCTCCTTCCTTATTGCCTCGGATATTTGTTATAGTAACTAAAGTCGATTCACTCACTGTGATTGCACTGAGTTCGAATTCTGTGCCTCCGCCAATGAAATGACTAGTCCTAATTATCAGCACAGCAATCAGATTGAAATGATTGAGTCAGTGAGATTCTGCACACCTACTGCAGTTATTCAAATTTCTTCTGCTGTGGTGTGAATGCTAATCTCCCTCTAAAGTTTATATGTTAGAACGTAATTGTGTATGTGATACTATTAAGGGAAGATTCCTCTGGACAATTGGCTGAGTTATGACAACTCGGTGAGAAGCTTCCACTGATAAAGTTGAGAAAACCTTGATCTTGGACTTTGTAACCTCCAAGAACTGTGGACAATAGAGTTCTGTTGTTTATAAATTATGCAGTGTGAAGTTTTGTATCACACCATCCTGAATGGACCAAGATGCCTCAAAACAAACCCACAATCAACTCATTGTAAAGCCTTGTGAAATATCACCATGAACTCCCAAGACTTCTGTGTTAGAATTGTCTTCAAAGGTCTCTGAAATCATAGAAGTCACCTTACTTACTGTCTCAATGTCATACCAGATGGCATCTGGGATATAGGCTTTTATGTGGTCCACTCCCTAAGGAAATAAAATCAGTAAGCAATATTAGCACACATACCTCCTTACAGTTTAGAGAAGAGTTCCACAGCATTGCCCCTGGATGTCTGAATAATCCAAAGAGCCATTTGAGATCACCCTGTTATGCCAGGGAAAGCATATGAACCAGAAATGCCAAATAGTTTATCCCAAACCAAGCTGTACCTAGACATTGAATTTATTTTGCCTCTGTGCTCATGCATTTTCTAGAAGTAGAGAGTTCCATTTTTAGAGTTATGCCATCATTAGTTCAAAGTAGACTATGCCAACCACATCCACAGGAGAGCAAAACTACTTGTTGAGCAAAGTCAGATGTAGTTGAGACACTACCAGCTCAAACAGCCATTGCTGTGTTAGCTCTCTTTTTTTTCTTGATTTCTATGTTAGCAATATTTTTTTTAACAAGATAATCAGTATACCAGTCCTTCCCCTACACCTTACTTCTTAACTCTTGGCTATGATTGTTCCCTCCTGTACTCCACTGTCCCTCCTTACTCTTTACACACCTATTCTGTCTTCCCATGCCATCTCCTCCCAGAGAAGAGGCTATACAGATACTCTGTGCATATGCACCACCCTACACACACCAAGACAATCAAAACCATGTCAGTGCATGGTCACATGCCTAAGAACACAGTTTAAAAGGCAATTTTTATATAGAAACTGTTTTAGTTGATGCATCATTGGAACCAAGAATTCTTATTTTTCAAACATTCGTGCTTGTTCTCATTTATATTTACATTCAGACTTAAGTATAATCATATATACTCGGCATTTAGATTATTCAGCTATCAAACTGCAAGAACTGTAATATCCCATTCCATTATTCAAATTACAAACATACTTCATATAACACAGGTGTGATAAGGAGTCCAGGCCCCCACAAGAACTGTTCATGCACATCCCATGTGGCTGGGTCTTGATAGAACCTAGAAAACAGAGTACACCCACAGTGGAGGGAGTGGAGTTTCCAAGAGGAGACCGCAACATATCACATATCTTAATGGGCCTTGTTACACCAGTGAGGTAAAGGGAATTGATGATTTGGACGGGAGGCCTTGGTCTAGAAACTCACTCATGAACGAGGGGCCTTGCTACTGTCTCCCCGAGTGTGTGAGCACGGTAGAAGAGGGTGTAGAGATAGGGTAATAAGGTATAACGGACACTCAGATAATATCTTGAGGATTCCAGTAGCAGAGAGTCAAGGCCAAAGGCAGCAGGGTCCTGGTCCTAGAAGGAAATGGAAGCAATTAGTGAATGTTTCTATAGTGATCAAAACGTTTCCCCTGATGAACACAGCCATGTTCTCCAGTCTGGAGAGGGTGGAATACTTCCAGAACTCAATTGATCTTGATCCTCCTTCCTTGCTTTATGGCTGGAAAGACACCAAAGACTGCATGACTTTCCCAATGTAGACATGTAAGCAAGAGGCAGGTTTCACTTGACAGGTTCTTCTCAGCACACTAGAGGAAGCTCTGAGTGACAGGAAGGTACCGCACAGGTTTCAATGGCCATAAAGGGGCCAAAAGGAATCTACTTCCCTCAGCGACACACCAATATACTTTTAAAATAGTTTATATTTCACTTATGAGATAACCAAAATAATTATTTCATCTAAATTTAGTTTTACAATTTTTAAAAATCCATTTACTTAATTTGCGTTGCCTAACTATGATCTACATTCCGATTTTATTTTTCCCCTGAAATTTTGTAAATTTGAAATTTCTTAGGTTTTTTGTTGTTGTTGTTGTTCTTTTGTTTGGGTTTCTTTGTTTTTTGTTTTTTTTTTTTGTTTGTGTGTGTGTGTAGTTGCCTCTGTAACTATTTTAACCTTCATAGTTAGCTTCATTTTCTACATCCAAAAAGACAATGGCCTTTGTATCTTCCTTAGTATAGTAACACAACATTTAGAAAAATAGTAAGAACAGATTTTTAGCAGATTTTTATCAAAGAACAAACAAAGAACCATTCAGCAAGGAAATGGTTTTCTAATTTTCCTAGAAACTAGAGGTGACATTTGCCATCAACAGTAGCACTCACTCTGCTCACTCTCTTTGTTGTTGAGAAGATATGAAAGATGCATATATCACATTTCTCATCCTGTATCACATGACAGAAACAGAAGGTTGGAGAAAAATTATGTGAATCTATTCCTCTATTTTTCTTTATAGGAGGCCCAAGTCTTTCCCAAGTACAGTCATTCTATGACCCTAATGTAGAGTTCATGAAAATACTAGGGCCAAACACAAAAGAAAATAGTATTCTTCAGCCTCCATCATCCGACTTCCAGCTGAGAAAATGCAGAACAATGATGGGTGTTGTGGTGTCTGAGACCCTGGAATGTGTTTTGCAAGCCCGAAGAACCCAGTTCTCCCTAATTGGCTGATGATTGACTTAAGTGCATATCATGAGGACGAATCAATGTAAAGTATTATTTCCATTAGATATTTCACTATTTTATGGCATTATAGTTACATCAACGCCTACAACTTTAACACATAAATTGAAGTGTGCTGAAACTACAGGCTGAGTTTTGAAGACTTGTAACAAAATATAAGTAACTCAACTACTAATCCCTTATGCTGAACACTAGCTAAATGATAATTCTGTGACTATATTTAGCAACATAAGATATATGTTAAGTGTCCAAATTAAAATTTAAATAGTTCTTGTTATAATTCCATTGGAAAGTGCTAGTTTAGGAGATTCCTAGCTCTTTACCCTCGTCACCTGGGAGAGCTTAGTAGTCTTATCTTCAGGAGTCATGACAGTTCATATTTTGTGAACGGCACCTACCTTCCATGCCCCAAATTCTGGTTAGATCTTCAGAAATAGTTTCTTTCTCCAGAACACAAATTAACAAAGGAATCCAAGAATAAAATACTTTGAAGAATTGACTCCGCATCTCCCCACCAGAAGAGACGTGTCATTGCACAAAGTCAAGAGTCTTAACCAAAATAATCGTGAACTTACACAAATGAGCTCCTTTTTATTTTTGGCATATGTATGTGTGTATACATGTTCTCTTTTATGCAGATATATTGTCTGAATTAGGACTTTTTAAAATTTTATTTGTTTATTTTACATACCAACCACAGCTTCCCCTCGCTCCTTTCTTCTCTCATCCCCCTTGCATCAAGGCTGGGCAAAGCATTCCACCATAGGGAATAGGTTCCAAAGAGCCAGCACATGTATCAGGGATAGGTTCTGGTCCCACTGCTAGGGACACTACAAAAGACTAAGCTACACAGCTGTCACCTATATACACAGCACCTGGGTTTGTCCCATGCGGACTACCTAGCTGTTGGTTCAGAGTTTATGAGCTCCCAGAAGCTTAGCTCAGAAGGCTCTGTGAGCTTAATCCTTATGATCTTGACCTCTCTTGCTTATATTAGGGTTTTCAATTGTCATGATAAAACACTATGACCATAAGCAACTTGGGTATTTTGCTTACACATCCATGCCACAGTCAATTATCAAAGGAAATCAAAACAGGAACTCAATTCAAGAAACTTGAGGCAGGAACTGATACAAAGGCTGGGGAAGAGTACCTCCTACTGTCTCCTCATGACTTACTCAGCCTTGCTTCTCATAGAGCCCTGGACCAGCAGCCTATGGGTAGTAGCGCCCATAGTGGTCTGGACCCTCCTATATAAATCATCAACCAAGAAATACACCATAGCCTTTCCCACAGGCCAGCCAATTGAGGCTCATCTTCCAAAATGGCTCTATCTTGTGTCAAGTTGACATAATACTAGCAATGCACAGACACACATGTACACACATACACATGCATACACATACACATACATACACATATCTTTATTTGAATGTGAGTATGGAGAGCCAAAGTTGATGTTGAGCGTCTTCCTTGATACATTTATTTATTAGGCAGGATCTTTTGCTGTACTAGAACTAACCCTAACCTTAACCCCATTTAAGACAATCTATCTAGTCTGCTTGTTTTGGAGGTCCCCTGCCTCTACCTCTGGAATGCTGGAATCACAGGCCACTGCCACACCTGCCCAGCTTTTACCAGAACCATCCTAATGCTGTTCTTTACATTTGTGCTATGAGCATTTTATCCATTAGTTATCTCCAAGGCCGTCTTAATGGGTTTATTAAAACCAAAGCCATTTAGTTTGAAATATTTCAATTGCAACTTATTTTATTAAAATAAACAGAAAATCACGTTATTTGTTCCTGTTGCATTATAAACACCTTAAGAAGAACTTTGAACTATTTCTGTAGACTTGGCCATCAAAAAATATTATTTTAGACAAAAAGGATAATAGTATGGGAAGTAATAGAGGGTGGGTCTCCCAAGGTACTCATAAAAATCAGGATGTTATAACCAGGTAAAGAACATTTTATGTCACTGACTTAACCATAATCTTCCTTGTTCTCTCTTATGCATAAGAAATCTTTACCATATTATATTAATATTTATATAGATTTATTATGTGGATTATTATATTGATATAGTAATAGTTTTATCAATAATTTACATTAATATAAAAATTGATCTCCTGGTGTTCTATCTTGTACATGTTGATAACAAGTGATTGAAGCAGTCTAGCTTTTGTTGGTAGTGCTGTTAGTACTAGGCATTGAATTCAGGGCCCCACATGTGCATCTTTGTATGTTTTGAGACAGGTCTTCTTATGTAGGTTTGACCTACCTAGAACTTGCGACTTTCCTCTCACCTCTGTCTGTTGAGTGCTGGGATTAACAGGCATAAGCTCCCATGCCCCACTACCAGCACAGGAGTGCCAAAAAGTTCTCACCTTTGTGAATAAGTTTTTGACAGCAATTCAATATTTAAATATTCATCCTTCTTACATTTTCATCCTTATACCCTGCCTTTTAGACATGTCACTCAAGATTTAGCTTCTAAAGGTAAAGTTTTATAAAGATTTAGCTTCATGAATGAGGAGTGAGGGCCAGTATGTAGAATTTTTCTAAAATCCCTCTTTAAAAGCAAGTGGATATCATTAAAAAAAACTCTTCTCTTAGAGGAACTCACCCTGTATGCAGGGCCATTGTGATTCCTGGACAGTGGATAAAATGCTCCAAGTTGCATCCATCTTCTGCAGAGTTCCTCTGTGACATTGTTTCTATAGCCACAGATGTTGGCCCCTACCTGGAGAATTAGCACACATGCAAACAAGTGATTACTAGCAAGGCAAAATCATTCGCTATGTTCTTATGTAGAGAAGGAAGGAGAATCCTTTTATGATATTATTTAACACTTAAAAGATCCCAAAGTCTCAAAACAAAGTCCCAGAGAAACAAGGGGATTCTCATTATAGGATATACAAAGCAAACTTTCTAAACAGGATGCTGGTATCAAAATTTTCTTATCATTCAGTCCCCAATCTCCAGCTTTCCTATTCACTGGTGCAGAATTTTCTTTCCTTATACTCATACATTTGATTCATAGTAATTATTTCCTACCTACAGAGACTGTATGGAAGATAAACTAATGTTAACATTTATATCATTCTGTCTTCAGAACCATCTTGCAGCACACATAGAAATTGATTTCGCCAAAATGTCGACAATAAGACATGTTCCTTATTTTTACAAACACCTTAAAATATTAATTAAAAGAATAACAAAGGGTCAAGGTGGAGAGGCTTACCATGGGGATTCCAAATAAGTTAAACTCAAGGATGCTGGGGATGGACCATCGGAGGTCATCCCAGGTGGCTGCATTGTTTCCGAGCCAATGAGCAGCAAATTTGCCAGACCCAGCAAAAGTAGAACGCGATAAGATGAAGTTCCTCTTGGGTGAGAAGACAGTACCCAGGGCCCTGAAAAAGAATTCAGTCAGTTGTGTGTGAGGCAATCTGTGATCATTTAGAACCCAGTGTATTCCAAATGCAGCAATGGGTTTATCATCCTAATAGAAAATAACAAAACCAAACTGTCAAAACCTAGGTTTGCAAACAAATCTGCCATTTTAATTGTTTCCTCCCACTTCGGAGAAAGGATTAACGTCTTGTATAAGATAATACAGATCAGTTCCAGCCTCCAAAGAAATTACTTCAGACTCTTATACTTATGATTACATCGTTTGTGAATTCTGCATCTTGTTGGATATGATTTTGGTCAGGCTCTTTTGGAGGATGATGTATGCCATACATATATCAAAGTGAGTTGGATCCTGGTCCCATCTACTCTAACAGTTCTTTTTCCCTTGCATCCTTTCATGCAGGCCTTACTGCCTGGCGTATAACCCTGCCTAATATAATCCTGGTTCAAGTTCAAGCCACATCTTGGTGAGGATAAAAAGACTCTTTACCCTCATTATCTTTATTGCACCATGAATCATAGATAAGAGGAAGATGTGTTCAGCCTACACAAAATGAAACCGAAACAGGATCAGGAAAGCAGTTGAGAGGTTACAGTTGAGAGAAGTCATTTATGCAATATGAACTAGACATTGTGCATCCTTTTGATAGTTTAGAGAGAAGTAAAACTTATTGGAGATCTTTCTATTTCTCTTTCTCCCTTGGGTGAGTCTGGCCTCTTTATGATCATTTCATGATTTCTAAGATGCTCCCTCTGTCAGCCTAGTCTCCTGGCTGCTGTCCCCAAACTGTTCTTTCAAGTAAAGACCTCCAGTTCTGATGTGCTGACCTCACTGAATGAAAAGTTTTGAATTTCGGGAGGCGAAATGCAGGTCTGAAGAAGTAACTAAGAGTGACTCAAACATTTACTTTTTAAGTATAACAGTACCTCATGTCCAAAGGCCATGTCCATTATCTTTACTGTTTTCTAGAAATTTAACCTGCTTTCCCAAGCTAAGGCATGCCATAAAGCCACCTAGTTATTACTGAATCATAGTTACTTTTTAACTATTAACCACAATTCTTGGAACATTCTAACCAAGCCAATTAGGATTTTATAGCACCTTCATCACCTTTATCACACAGAGACAATGGTAGTGAAGCAATCAAGACCTCTTTTCCTCCTCACCATTCTCTGACTCAGGCTCCTCACTCACTCTCCCACTCAACCCTCACCCGTAGACACAAGTACCCAGCAGGGAAGGCAGAGAGGGACTGACGGGAACGTCATTACAGTTCTGTCATTGTGGAGATGAGGAAACAGAGTCTTGTTTATTTGGTTTATTTTTAAAGAAAGATGGGAAAAGGAGAGGAAGAGTGGATGAAGGAGGAAGACAGAAAAAAGAGAAGCAGGGGTGGGGGAGAACAAAGGAAGAGGAAGGGTAGGAGAGACAGACACCATCTGTCTGGCTTTCAACACTGTCATGACTTTTCATTACACTGGGCTGACCAGGAAAGAAAGAATCTTTGTCCAGAAATGCATATGTTTGTATGGTAGTGAAAGCAAACCCCAAGAAGAATACTGGTTCTTGATTATATTTCTTGTCTTTTCTCATTTCTGCCTTTGCTCATTCCCCCCTTCTTCCTCTTCTCATTCTCTATCTTTCTTCTCCCCCAGAAAATAGAAGAAATGTGAGCCCCAACTGCCTTATATTTTATTGCCTGTGATTATCATTGAGACGACAATGTGCCTTAGCCAAAGACAAATCAAAATTAAACTTACACAGAAAAACCAAACTTTATGCATATTTAAGTACTACTATATGCCAGTTTCTGTATTCTTATTATCACACAAAAACTCGAACAACATATTTATGCAAGAGAATCCCCTCTGTTGATCACCTCCTACATTTCACCACCCACCTTCCCAAACCAGAACCAGGTAGACAAGCAAAATCTTACAAATCTGTGACTCTTGACATGGTGTAGCCATAGATGCTGTGGACATCATAGTGAAGGCCTGAGTAAAATTCTGTGTCCATGCAGAGGGTTCCTACCAACAGTGAGCCATCCAGGACACCTAGAAAAAAAACACTCATCAGTTCAGCAATTCTCCACTGAGCAACTGCAACAAAATAGACACCCAACCCTTTTCCTCCTAATTACTGTACCTTCACCAAACCCCTCTTGATGAAAAACCCTTTCCTCATTTTAAATGCTACTCTTTACTGCTTCCTACATCAGGACTACGCTGAGTGAGCCATTGATTCTCCGGAGCTCACTAAGCATGGTAGTGAGTTGGAGGCACCCGAGGAATCCTCTCAAGTGAACATTGGAGCACTGGGCATTGGATCTGAGATTAAACACAAAGCACCCACTGTCTACATACATACACTTAATCTACATGCACAGTGTTCAAGGAAGAGTGATGCAAATCTTCTCTTTGGAGCAGGAGATTTAACTGAATGGTAAGCTGTAAGGAAAGTTATGTGTCTGGCAGTTTGTGAGATTCACAACTATGTTAATTAAGAGTGGAATATTAATTTTTTCCTAATGCCAAAGGTAGTTGCCTTTGTGGCATTGTCATGGTAACATGTACTATGTGGCCATGAAATCATGAAAATGGCTCAGTTGGGAAGGAACAAGGCTGGTCCCATGTTAATAAGCAAAGGATTCTGGGGTGAAATGAGGTGTATGTCAGAGCAAGCGGATAGTGATGTAATGAGGTTTTACACAGAAAGACAAAAAAGCAAAAACCTTAAGAAGAAGAATATTAAGAGATTAAGGAACAAAGTGATAAATTGATCTAGAATGACAATAAAAGGGGTAGAAAACTCGGTAGAGAAGAATGAAGTTGTTAGGTGATCATGAAGATTTTGCAAAAGGTTAAACATTTAAACTGAAAGAAATTCAGAAGCTGAGAAACAACTAAACCTTGTCTCAGGACCAAGGGTGGACTATAAAGGGTGGACAACCAGGACAAAGTTGTTAGAGTCTGTCCAGATGCCCACCCAAACAGTAGTATTCTAGATGTTCAGGGGTTTGTTTGTGAAGATTAGCTTCTCTTGAATTTGACCTGTGCCTATGAGGCAAGATTCTGGCACAAATAAATAAATAAATAAATAAAAAGGCAACTTAAGTAAGACCCCTACTCCATCTCATCAAATCCTCTTTACCGTCTCCCCCTTCACCTATGATGTTTGATCCAAAGTCCTTTGTCATGGGAGAACCAGACAATGCAAGAAGCAGTATCTTTGGTCTTAGCTTCGATTCAGGCTACGCATCCCTCACTACAGTGTTACTTGAACAAAGTATACACTTTGATAAATTTGATACATTGAGACCCTAGGGCTTCCTTCTCCCCATACCGTAGTCTACTCTACACTGTCTATCAGTAATGGCTATATCCAATAGTCAACTTTTCAGACCAGATCCAGAGTGTTTGCGGTAGTACAGCTAAGGACTTGACTGGATTTAGAATCCAAGATCTGTGAGACACACTTCAGGGTTTGTCGGTTCTTCCAGGGAGGTTTAACTGAGGAGCGCAGATCTGAAGGTGGGTGGTATCATCCCATGGCCCGAGAACTCAAACTAAATAAAGAGGTTGATGTGTAGCAGTGTTCATCACTGCCTTCCTACACGGGGTACAATGTGAACAGCTGCCATGATGCATGATATTCCTCCTATCTGTGAGCCAGAATGATGACACCTTCATTCCAGAAACTGTTGAAACTGTTTTTGCTGGGAATTTTATCACAAAAGGGAAAAAAAAAGTGACTAACACACTACCTCATTGGCATGCAAATGCACACATTCTTCGGGAGATAAGGAAACCACTCTTGACTTGAAATAGGAGCAATAAATAAGACATTGAAAGAGTAATTGAGGCTTAACCTATATCACTAATGAGAAAAGAGAGACATAGGAAGGAAGAAAAAATATTATAGATTTACTTCAATTCAATAAAGTCTTATGAAATTTTGTAAAATTCTCATAAAGTTTAAAGTAAAAAGAAAAGCTACTTTAATATCAATCTCCATTAAACATGGAACCACTATGTTTTAAACTACGGCTAGGGCTGGAGAAATGGCTCAGTGGTTAAGAGCACTGACTGTTCTTCCAAAGGACCTGGGTTCATTTCCCAGCACCCACATGGCAGCTCACAACTGTAACTCCAACTTCAGGGAATCTGACACCCTTACAGAGCAATACAAGTAGGCAAAACACCAATGCACACAAAGAAAAGAAAAAAAAAAAACAAAGAAAGAAAAAAGAAAATCATTAAACTACGGCTACTAAAAAGAATGATGGAAGGAGAGATGGGTAGGAGAGGGAGGGAAACACGAGATAATATGAATTATAGATATGTAGTTTGTACCTTTGAGTTCTTAAAATTTCTTCCAGAATTGTATGAATGCAGTGAGTTGGATAAAAGAATCTAGTAGAGCTCTTGTGGAAGGGCTACTGAGTGAGGAGTTGGGGGAACATGGGGCAGGGGTATCAGATTAGCACTTTAACCACATGCTGCCCCTTGCAGTAAAAGGCAGTCGTGGCCAGGAGGTACCATATAGTCTTGCAGATGTCTGGGGATTCATTGGGCTGGGAAGCTAATTGCTCCTGGCCAGGCTGATTGGTCCTAAAGTTACTTGACTGTGTCTGTTTCCAGGAGGGCAGGCAAACAGGAATACTTACTGGGAGTGAAAGGTGGGGAGTTCAAGTCGTTCGAATCACACCCAACATTGGAACCTTGAAGAAGTGTAGAGAGTTCATCCATTTCCTTCAGAGACAAAATGCACAAGGTGGAAAATGTATTGATATAAAATTAGCTGGGCAGGAAATGCTTATAAATAGAAGCAGGATATCCAGGTCTCCTCTTAACTGCTTTCAGCATTTTAAACAGCTTCTCCAGCTCTCCTTGGCCTTTGTATCATTTTTATAACAATAAGAAATCTGGATTATATTGTATCAAAGTTGTATTACAGTTCTAAGTAGTACTGAGCATATTTTAATTTTATATACTTATTTAATCTACTAATTAAGATATACAATTTCAAAGGTTGATCTTTGCCTTATAAATTATGAAATTTTTATGACTGGTGCTACTGCTTCAACATATTTTAACAGCTAAGGACAGGGTAATATTCTTTCTCTTAATTTTCTCTATTTTATATTCTATTGGTGAACAATAAAAGATTATAATTGAGGTCAAATATATTTTTAAGATGAATTAAAAATAAAATAATGTCTAATATTGCTGAAGTTTTCAAAGATACCTCTTCAGTTGTCTATAACAGAAACCACAAAGCCCTCATTAAGTTGTTTTGTTAAGTTGTTAATGAGTAAATCTACATAAACTAATGCAGTAAATTTAGCAGTCATCGCCTTTAATGAGGCCATCTTGCAAGCAGAAATAAAGTTAATAAAAAAAGCAATTCCTTAAGAAAACAAAGGACTTTATTAAAATGGAACAATCAGTTGGTGGCAAATGTAGATTAAGAACATGATATTTTAGGAGCCAAATTTCCTGGATGTATACTGGACATGAAACACAAAATTTATATATGCCAGTATGTCAATCAAAGTATTTTATTATGGATCAGGGGTAACAGCCATAAGAAATTTTGTCTTGTCCATGTCCAATGGATATTTGAATTTGGAACAATAACTTACAATCCACACACCATCAAACTCCAGACGGTTGTAAAACTCACTGAGCTGCTGGGTCCACCATGGAATAGAGGCTGGGTTGGAAAAGTCAGGAAAGACTGACTCTCCTGGATAACTCTGTAGAACAAAGTGCAGAGTGATGGTAGTATATGAGATGGTTCAGTTGGTCATTGATTGCTCGCTGCTATTTCATTTTACCAGAAACCTCAGATTACTTATTATTTAGAGTCAGATTTGCCTTTCTGCCAGCAAAATCCAAACATGCAATAAAATACTTGCAAGGATCGAAAGGAAGGAAAAAAGGAAGAAAAGCCTACTGATTAGATGAAAGCCCATGATATACCCTTTTCTATCTAAAAATGTGTATTTTCAGACTCTAAGTCCAGTTAGCAGATGCGAGATGATGTCTTCTGAATATAACAAGGAAGCTGTACCGATGAAGTACCGACAACATGGCTGCCATAGCAAGACTTGTGCAATGAAACCACCAATCGGCATGCCAAGGTGGATGGGAGAAATTTCATGAGAGCCGACTCCTACATGAAGCTACAGATGATCAACAGTTGCTGATAAAGGAAGAATCAGTCTTCCCCAGTGATGATGCCCCTGATAGGTTATCCAGTCCCAGTGGTCAGCTCAAAACACATGTACATAAGAAACACTGAATAGCCTAAGAAGATTATAGTCATAATCTTTGGGAATATATATACATACATACATACACACACACACACATACATATATTAATTAAAGAATAAGAGGTCATGAATTTGAGAATGAGCTGAGGAGAGAGAAGTTGGAGTTTGGAAAAAGAGGTGCTGAACAGTGTAAATATAGCCATAAAAAATTTCTCAAAAAATAAACTTTTAAAAATTAAAATAAAATTCTGAACCATCTAAGTGTTTAATGTTTTAAGAGAATGACTATGCATGCTGAATCTATTGTTAATTTAAGATTATATAAACCTGTTTTGAGCAATTGTTATAAGTAATATGCTCATTTCATCATATAAAAATATTTTATAAATGCTCCAATAATGTTACTCGTACTCCTATAGAAAGTGTACAATGCTGTGTCTCTGTCTTTTCTATATCTATGGAACTTTAAGTCTAGGCACCTTCCACAAACACACAAAGGTACATAAACAGCCAAATTATTAAACATCTGGCTTACCAAAACAAAAACCAAACTATAATATTCTTGCTGATTTTCTCTATAATTTTATAGATTGGGAATTTGGAATAATTTTATATTTGTATAATTTAATGGTTATATTTAAGTAAAGTGCAAAATTTAAAACATATGTTCTTTGCTGCACAGTGGTGGTACACTCCTTTAATCCCAGTACTTGGGAGGCAGAGACAGAAAGATCTCTGTGAGCTCAAGGCCAGCCTGGTCTACAGAGCAAGTTCCAGGACAGCCAGAGCTATATATAAAAACTCTGTCTCAATTTATTTTTTTAAAAAAAGGGGTTCTTTGGCATTTTCAGACACATAATCAACACATTCTAATTACTCTTGGCCCCTCCCCTCCCTCATCTTTTTTCCAATCCATCAACCCCCTCTCTTCCTTACAAATCAATTTTCCATATTCATGTATATTTGTTTTGTTTTGACATCCAACAGCTTTAATGAGAGCCATTATAAAATGTGAACAATTCTTACTACAGAAAATAAAAGCTTAAAATTAGCTGGCTGTGATGGTGCAAGCCTTTAATGCCAGCCCTCAGGAGGGAAAGACAGACTGATTTCTGTGGGGTTCAGACTAGCCTGGTCAACAGAATAAGTTCCAGGATAGCCAGAGCACAGAGAAACCCTGTCTTAAAAAACCAAAACCAAATAATAATAAAACAATAACAATAAATAACAAAAAGGTGAACAATCAAAAAAGCTTAAAATTCCATTTTTAAATGTGTTAGGCTATTGATTCTTTGTTTTAGTTGATGGACATCAAATAATGATGGAGGCAATTTTCACATCTCAAGGTTTTGCAACAGAATCCCAACAGCATCATAAAAGAGGCCAAGCTAACTCCACCATAACCCAGTTCATTTGCAACACCCCACAGTTTGCTTCTGCTACAATTATCTAATGCCCTAGAAGAAATGATTCACCTTATTCACTGGTCAATTGAAGCAGTCAAGTAATACTTGTCTTAATCATAAAAATTCTTCATTGAAGCCCATCCAAATACCCCACCCTACTAAAATGACTCACCCAATTGGGGATAACTTTTAAGCGACCACAATTTGTATTTGATGGTGGCTTTTGATCTCTATTATTGCATGAAAATGAGTCTATCTGGTGCTTTAGAGATTCATCTCTAACAGTGAAAGCAAAGGTTTGTGATATGGGAGGGTCTCTGTCTATGTGTTACTTTCATTGGTTAATAAAGAAACTACCTTTGCCTTTTGTTAGGAGAGCAGCTTAGATAGGCGGAGTAGACTGAACAGAATGCTGGGAGATAGAAAGCAGAGTCAGGTAGTCGCCATGAAGCTCCAGACCAAGAAGGATATAGGTTAGAATCTTCCTGGTAAACCACCACCTTGTGGTGCTACACACATTAATAGAAATGGGTAAATCAAGATGTGAGAGTTAGCCGGTAAAAGGCTAGAGCTAATGGGCCAAGCAGTGTTATAATGAATACAATTTGTGTGTTGTTATTTCAGGTGTAAAGCTAGCTGTGTGGGAGCTGGGTGGGACAAAAAGCAGGCCTGCTCGCCTTCTCACTACAGGTTTGGACGAAGAACTTTGTGTAACTTAATAGAGAATTAAGAGCAATGAAAAGGAAAAGTAATTCAAGTGAACAAAGTCAAGGAAGTAAACTAAGTGAGCAGAGTGAAGGATAGGCTTTAAACACCAAAAAGAGAGTTTTGGAAAGTGAACAGCCCAGTAACTATAAATATTACACTATGACATGGGTTTCTGGAAATTATGTACCAACTGCTATGAATTTCACACAATTCAGTTATCTGGGCTAACTTTATGTATGACTGGAATTAAAGGTTAGTGACATGAATCCTCTGAAAGTACGTAGTCTTACAAGGATTGCTGTTCTGAAAATCAGTTCTTTGGTCATTTATTCCAGTTCCTTAAACTGATACCATGGAGTCTAGCCTGGGCTTTAGCTTTGAGTTTTGTGTAAATTAAGAAATGTATTGTCTGAACTGGATTCTACATTCATCATGAGCATCTTGCTACAATACTGAAGCTGAATTTGACATCTCAGGGAAGAGACATTGAGAGGCAGTCAGACTTAAAGTGATTTTCTACCAAGGCATATTTGTTTTTTATTATCTGAAATGTTAGTGAGTCTGGGATAGCTTTTCATATCCCCTAGAATTTTAATAACTTTATTATTTTATCTAGTAGTTTAAAATAGAATAAAACTACTAAAATCATAAAAGTATCAATATTAGAATTTGATTTCCACCTATCTTCATATAAAAAGTATAACCTTCACCCAAAGTACTATTATTTTGAGTTTCTTGAGAAATTACCTCCCCAACCGCAAAGCCGCTGGAGCTCATGATCCACACTCTGCTCTGGCTTCCATTCCTGTAGGCCTCATAGGTATGGTTCTTGAAGATGCCAGGGTTCTAGTAAATAAGCAGGGTATAAATGTCATTCTGGTAAGTGTCTTTTGCAACTAAAGCAAAAATGAGGCACCAAGCTAAGTGTTTGAACATACCAGAATAATTACATATTTCTGTCCATTGTCATGGAGGTCCTTAACCAAATCTGTAAGATTGGAGTAAGCCTTTTCATCAATCGTGAAATCTTTCTTTTCGTCCATGTAGTCTATGTCTGAGTATTGCACATCCTGAAAGACAGCTCAGGGCAGTTAGAACCCAGGAAACAGTCACCTTGCTGATTGGAAAGTTCTTTTTTTTTTTGTTTTTTTTTTGTTTTTTTTTTTTGTTTTTTTTTTTTTGTTTGTTTGTTTTAATCACTGTGGTTGTATTGAGAGAGGTAGCTCAATAAATACAGGATCCTGTCACAGTACGGACACTGTTGGAGCAAGAGACACAAATGGTAGAGGGAGAAACCAACTCCCCAGGATTGTTCTCTCAAACGCGCGCGCGCACGCGCGCGCGCGCACACACACACACACACACACTGTGAATTTCAGGAAAACATGTCATAAAATATTAGGGGATATTATTAACTCAATAATAAAATTTTATAGTAATGTTCAGAATTCTTTCATGAAAATCATTTTCCTCAAGAAAACAATTTTGTATTAGAGTCTTGTCTTTGTCTGTATCTTTAAGGAAACAAAACGATGCAAATTACTTTAAGATCCAACAATGAATAGCTCAGGTTCAGCTTCCAATACAGAAAAACATCAGCAGTTGTGCGGGTATTGGTAGAATGGTACATTTTAATTCTTTATTTTAAGAAATACTAGGTACTTTATGATAAATATTTTGCAGTTTGACAGTCCAAGCTTGAAGGCCTCTTGCTTACATGATTTCATAAAGCATCTCGCAAATTTTAACTTGTCTAGAGTTAAGTAGAATTTATACTATACATCCTTTATTTAATAAATATGATTTATTTTTCTCTGGTTTAAAAATTGTGTTATTCTATTGCTAAGAAGCATCCAAAGGGCTGCCCTTTTTTATTTAGATTTGGTCTTTTTTTTTCCGATTTCTGGGGTTTTGAGCAGGGCTAATGCACATATTATCAATGTTCATGCAAGTTTTCGGCAATAATATTTTCATTTTCATGTATATCTCCTATATATATGCTTTGCTTTTTTCCAGATAATCTTTATTTGCTATTATTTTAAGCACAATGATTTTTCACAACTTTAGAATACAGTATGAAAAAGGACACATTTCTTGCAAAGTATAAGTATTTATCTGGTACAGGTTCATTCTGAATGTATGGTACCTAGTATCATAGATTTGTTTCAAAGTTACATGTATATTTATGGCTTTAATATTCATGGTTTATGGTGTTCTTAGTTCCTCTCGTACTTTGCTTTCATTAAGCAACATTAATTTGGATTCTGCATGTGGGTATTATGTATAATGGTTGAAGTTCAATTCCAAATAACCCTCTAAAGGATTTAAAATATAAATTTTAAGAGAAATTTGGTTATCTCAAGTATATAAGTAAATAATTGGAGGATCAGTTTAGGTAGGGCAGAAATATGATAGTGAAATGTGCAAAGAGGATCTTTTGAAGATGGATTCAGAGGTAAGTTTTCTGTGACCTCTGATGTTAGAGTGGGCAATCCTTACATGAGTTTGATCTTCTGGTCCCCAATACGTGATCACACAGCATGTGAGGGCGCTGGGCAAATGCATACATTTTGCCAAACTTTCCTTTCACATACTTGTATCTGTCTTGGTAGCATTATAAGCATGTCACCAGGACATATAACACATTTGTGACTGGCTTATTTATCTAAAAAATATTAGTTAATCATTTGTTCTGTCCTATAATAAAATTTTCTAGGTTTAATTCATATCCCAGTACATTGTGTTTTCCAGGATCTTGATCTCATCCCCATTAAGTCTGCTTCCTTATTTTATATGTTCACCAAAGGGTAACTGTTCTCTTACATATTCACATCAGTTGTAATTTTAAAATTATCAGCATCAATGCATTACTCATTAATGCATTACTTCGTTCATGAAGACAACAGTGTTTCTGCCATAGAAACAGAATGCACTTGTTTTTTTTTTTAAATTATGAAAGTTCTTAACTCTAGTTCCTACCCATTAAAATAGAAGTCATATAGCACCACAGTCCTGGGATTCCCCAAACTTGTCTGGCTCCTAGAAATAAATCAGCTCTCTGTGAACAATGCATCTGCTCTGACTGTAGCCCTGGGTGCCCATCCTGAAAGAATGATATCATGAAGAACCTTGAGGAACTTAGGAGAGGAAGTATATCTTGTTTATCCTTGGAATTTGAGGACTTGGGTGCTGGCTATGTAGCACGTATTTATCAAATGTGTGTTTGAATGGGCATGTGAGGGAACTTATAACCACAAACACTTTGGCTCTCAAACATCAAGTCAAAATATAAGCTGGTATGAGGAGAAAGGGTTCTCTTACTCTGTTAAATTGCTGGAGGAATGGATAATAATGTCAGGTGACAAAGAGACATAGAGATTTAACAAACAAGATTCTCTTATTGCATTGTTTGTGTGTTTGCATATCAACATGTGAGGACAGGATGCTATTCTTAATGAGACTGAAATATAAAGAGATTGAAGGTCATTTCCCAGTCACTTGAATGAGGAGGTAAAAGCTGACTAGGACTTGGGTGTAGGTACTTCACTCTGGATAGTCTTTCTTTTTCCAATCTTCCATGTACTCCATGATCATACAAAAGTCTCACATATGTTCTTAATGTGGCTTGAGGCTTGCTACCCAATGTGGTATCATCTGTTCTGATCCCTAGTAGTTACTTAGGCCCTAGGTGCCACATATATTCACAGAGAGAGGACCTTCTAATTAGGAAAGAAGAATTCATTTGCTTTTGTAACACCAGCAGAAGCAGAGGAGGCCAGACCCCCAAAAATACTACAAGTAGAGTTGCAAGAATAATTTCTAGATGGTGGCACATGCCTTTAATCCCAGTACCCGGGAGGCAGAGGCAGGATCTCAGTGAGTTCAAGGCCAGCCTGGTCTACAAAGTGAGTTTTGGGACAGTCAGGACTGTTTCACAGAGAAAGCCCATCTCAAAAAAAAAAAAAAAAAAAAACAAGAACAAAACCAAGCCAAAACAAAATTGACCCTTCTGATTAGGAGTGCAATCCTGGAAAAGTGAAACCACATATTTCCTCACCCATAAAAAGGTGATAAATGAGAGCCAGCCACAACTGAGAAAGTTTTTCTAAAATGATACAGGAAGGCAAAATATGGGTCTATTTCTTCCTGGAACTGAGTGTTTTCAGACAGTATACACAGAGAAAGTAAAGTTAAATCCTATCAATTTTCCCTCAGTACCAAAAAACCTGGTGTGAATATTTCTCCTAAAAAATTTGGTTTCTGTGTCTGCCCTCTTGGATTCTCTGAGATCAGACCAAACTCATTCTCACCCATACGGTTTTCCAGCAAATGCTAATCACATAGACATATGTCTCAACTGAAGTTCCAAAGCCTGAAGAATTTGTCCTTAGGGAATTCTTTTGACAGCTTCATTGACCATGTGAGTGAGGAGTTTATCAGTGATTAGACACTTGGAGTTATCTTTTGATTTGCTGGAGACCTTTGAACATCATAAATCCTGTACAACTAGGGAGCTCCAGAGTTAATCTGGAAGGAGTTTTGCAAGGTTGCTGTGGAATTAGTTTACTGTAAATCATTATTATCATCCTCAGCTCTTGCTGACCTCATCACTATGTGTTGATTTCACTCATAAAATTGCAGCTCAGTTTGACGGTGTTCACACTCAGGACTAGATGCTTTATGTAAGGTATTTTTTCAGCCCCCCCCCCCAGGGTAAGTGTAAAACTTTTACTTTTTAAAGATAGAAACCACAATATCCACCTGTTAATTAACTAACCCAACATGTCACGGAGATATGAAAAGATAAGACTAAAATTCAAGTCCTTTGGCTCTATAAACACTGCCCTGGCATGGGCATATGAACAATTCAGTATTAATTTCTCTGGCTGTTTGTGCTTCTATCGATCTATCATTCTGATTTTCCTTCTTAATTGCAATCTTAATTGAATAAAATGCAAGGAAAAGGAAGAAATGAAATTGTATCTAAACCATGATAAGAAAAACCTCTACTTACATAAGGGATGTCAGCTTTACGGTTTCGTTCTATAACCTCTCTCAATCCCTCAGTGCCACCATAATCCCTGCGGCTGAGCTGGAAACCAAGGCTCCAGTAGGAAGGCAAGAAAGGCCGTCCAACAACCTGGGAAAAGAAGTGAAAAACCATCCGAGAATTTATAACAAACACTAGTGAACATGGTAGCATCAAGTTCATCTGAATCATTTATTCCTTTTTGCTTTCTGTAAAGTCCTCAGATCTAAAATTGCCAGAAACAAAAGGAATCTCCTGCTACAAAATTCCAAAGCTCAAGTCTTTTGTCACTTAAAATAACTAAATATGTCCCAACAGCAGCAGCTGCAGAAAAGAAAATAGGATTTTCAGAATATATTGGATTGATAATGTCATCCTATGGCAGTATGTCTCTACCTGTGGGTCAAGATTCCTTTCAGGGTCACATATCAGATACCTGGAATATCAGATATCTACATTACAATTCATAACAGCAACAAAATTACAGTAATGAAGTAGCAATGATATAATTTTATGGTTGGCGTCACCACAACATGAGGAACTATATTGAAGGGCTGCAGCACTAGGAAGGCTGACAAAGGGGGAAAGGAAATGGGGTTCGAGATGTAGCTCAGTTGGTAGAGTGTTTACCTAGCAGGCAAGAAAATGTTGGCTGAATTCCAACAGTAAAATTAAAACTGGAGGAAACGGGAAAGTGGTCATGGTTGTATCTGGTCTGAAGGTAGTGTCTTAATTTTTTCGCTTTTTGCTATGATAAAATACCCCAATCAAAGCAACCTAAGGGGAAAAGGGTTTATTCTGGCTCAAGTTACAGTCCATCATGGCACGGTAGTTAAAGCAGCAGAAGGTTGAAGCTGCTGATCATACTGCATCTAGAGGAGAGAGAGTGAGAGGAGGCAGGGAGGGAGAGAGAGCAAAGAACGCTTTCTGATGCTTTCCTTGCTCCCTCCATCCTGCCTAAGAAATAGTCTCACCTGTAGGTCTTGGTATATAATTAATGTAATCAAGCGAGTTCTCCTCAGGCACTCCCGCTGGCCCATCTTCTAGATAATTCTAGGTTCTTTCAACTTGACCATTAACACTAATCCTCATAGCTGGTTCTTTGTTTTGTTGTTGAGCTGTGCTGAGAATAGTGACCAGAGGAGTCTCATATAAGGCAGATAAGCCCTCTACCCCTGGCTCTGAAAGACAGTAATACTCACTCACCAATAATCTATTAATGTGTGCAGTACAATACGGTCCCCCATAGGCACTGAGAGTATGACAACACACAGCAAGCAGCATTTCTGCTTTCATGGAGCTTGACTGGCATACAGGTAACTCACGCAAGGACAGAGGGTGGTGTGTGGCAATGGCGAAAGAGTAAAAACTTGTGGATCAAGGGTATGATGGGTGAAAAAATACCACATGCTTGAAGTATTCAAAATTTCTGAGTACCTCAAGACAACATTCTAAGACGACTAGAACCCTGTTCCACATTATTCTAAGAGTCCCTGCCCTCTAATCAGAGGTTTTTCTCTCATTTCATTTCATTCTTTCTTTCTGATTTATTTATTTGTTGATTGAATTTTCATTGTGGATTTGTGATCTCAGGTCTTTGGAATGCTTGATTATACCCAGAGGAACAATGGCATATGGTAAATGGACATGTCTAACAAACAGAATTAAGCACTCTTTTGCATTTCTCAAGGCTTCCTGGATGGTGCCTTCAGTGACGCAGAAAACGTCCAAACAATTTATTAGAGTGAAGAAAAAAATTATGGAATACTTGTAAGCTCAGAATTTATATCCATACTATCTACTAATAAAACTTCCAATTTCGTCTTATTAACTGAAACAAATAAATGAAACATAGCAGCAGCCCCACAGTCGGGAGGGCAGACCTATACCTCCAGGTATTCTTGAACTACTTGCTCTGGCGTGTTTCCCAGGAAGATGTAAAAGTCAAGAATGCCCCCGGTTGTGCGGTACGTGACGGCAGGAGCAGGCTGAAGAGTGACCTCTGGAAGGGTTAAAATGAATGATTAGAATCTTCGGAAGGAACGCATCTCTCAGAAGCATGAATAGCTGGATTGTCCCAAATTCTGCTCAATTTTCAAAGGAAAATGAATCACATAGACTCGTTTTATCTGAACTTCATTAATTTGAACAAGATACCCACCAAAGTGAAATTTTGTTTTGTTTCGTGTTGCTTATAAGAAAAAGGAGCAAATTTGATTGTATCTGGCAGCATTAGAATAAATTTCTATGTTATTAAAAGTGGTTTACTCCAAAGGAAAAATATTTTGGAAACTTACTAGGTGAGTTTGATATATTTCTATATATAGATATAACTCATATATAGTCATATATATGACAGCTATGTTTTTTAGATCAATGAGGCTTCTTGCCATATCACTAATTAGAAGCTGAAGGAAGATGACTGCTGAGTGAGGCTATGAGACACAGTGCACAAACACAGACTGCTGCCGACAGGCAGACAGCCTGAAACACACGTGAGTCTACAGGTATCTTTGGAGTGTGTACAGCAATGGATCCTATTATCCACACAATGTTAGGAGAAACATTCTGTAAGTGGAAGTCCCTGAAGGAGGTTTCAGCCAGGTGTCCCTAGCCTGAGCTGGCTTTCTGAACAGGCTAAATGTCATGCTCTCATTTCAGCAGAAGCACCATATGTGCAACACGTGACAGTTACCCGAGGTTATCACAATAAACATAATTCTTAAGACTAAGAATAGCAACCCTAAATCTATCCAGAAATAGATATATAAAAAGATGCTTTTTACCCATGGCATTGCTGTTCAAAAGGAAAACCCCCAAAGAAGCCCCACTGGTATCTTCAAGGCACAAGAAGAATGTGTGTGCTCCATACAGATTAGCCATGCCCTGTCAACAGGAAGGAAAAACAGAAGTAACAGGATTATGTGTTTTAAATATTTATCCTGAAAGTTATGGTGGACCACACCTTTAATTCCAATATTTAGGAATAAGAGGCAAGAGAATAACTACTTTTAAAACAGCCTGTGCTACATGAGGTCCATGCCAGCTCGATCAACATAACAAGGCTCTGTTTGTAATAAATAACTAAATAAATAAATAAATAAATAGGATTCATGGAACCAATATTTCATGTTTATACTTGCTCAGCATTTAATCAAGTGTTGTACCAAAATGACAGTATCACAATAAATGGAGAAACACAATATTGTGTGTTATTTAATTGAATGCTATTCAGAAAAGCATAATATAGCTGCAATAATATAGCTCAAAATGTTATATGAAATGAAAGAAACAGACAATACTGCTGTCTTTGAAACAGGCTGACATGCAATACAAGAGCAGAAAGAAACTTTCCTTCTACAGACTCCACTAATAATGGTACCCAACTGATATTCTTGTCTAAATACTTAATTATAAAAGCAAGAAAGCATCACTTTTGCTAAAGTATTTTCCTCTCTTCTTTTTATAATACATGAAAAATTAGTCCCTTTCATGGTTTTTATTTTGAGACAGGGACATAATAAGTAGCCCAGATTGGTCTTGAGCTTACTCTGTAGGTCAGGGTGGCCTTTAAGTTGCAATCCTCTTACTTCAACTTCTTGAATAACTGTGATTATGTGCTTGCACCAAGAAGTCTGGCTGTTTTTTACCTTACATAATTTACCTTACATAATTTATGTAAGGTACATCCTATTTACCTTACATAATTACTAAACTTTATTTTCAATTTTTTTTAATTTCTGTATTTATAATTTAAAAGTCTATTAAACCCAATAACAAGCTTTCCCCAAAACAAATTTATGCAAATTGGGCAAAATAAGACCTAGTTGTATTTTAGTCAGCTAATTTTGGGAGCAAAGGGTGGGTATTCCTGACTGTGAGCCATAAACTGGAGTGAGGGAAGGTATAACCTCACCTCTGTGGGAGTGGCATCTCTGGTGAAGATGGGCCAGGTGTTCCAGCTCATGTTGTGGAGGTATTGCTGATGGACATGTTCCCCCAGCCCATACACGTTGGAGCTGGGCAGTCGGAAAGACATCTGCAGGTACTGCTGGGCAAACTGAAGGGGCCCGATGCCTGTGTCCAACCTGGGCAATGGGGAGAGGATAAGAGTCACAGAAGCACTCTGGCTCTGCAGAAAGCTGTGTCTGCCTGTCCACAAGCATTCAGAGATGAGTGACCTCAGAATTTAGCACCACTTTTCACGCTGCCTCCAGTGCTGTTCTCATGATATCATCAACTCTTTGAAGTTAAGAGCGCGTCATAGGATGGGACTTCATGGTCACAGGTTTATGACCAGAGGAAGAACAGAAATGCAACTTTATACAACTCCAGGTACTTCTGTGGATGCTAAGTATTGCTAGCACAGGTCACTCTGGAAAAGCAGTGAAGCATACTGCTCTGTAGCACACTAGGACCAGATTTGGGTGCAGGTTTTTTTTTTTGACATTCATATCAATATAAAATATTATTTATGCTTTATACCATGAAATTTATTATATAAGCTCAAATTCGTTTTAGGTGCTTAATGCTAAGATTCAGAGGTAATGATACTGTGAAATGGTAGACAGGAAAGTTTGTGTACAAGTGTGAATAACTCAAACAATAAAATTCCCTAGTCCATATTACACGAGAACCATAAGCATGCATGTATACTTACTATAAGCGTACATAGGAAACTTAGTAAGTGGTTTCAACTCATTTCCACGTCCCACTCATCTTGCTGTGTATGTCAGAGTGATTCTGTATTCAAAGATGGACAGAGTGTGGAGAAACTCACAAGACTTTTCTGTTGCTCTTTCGTATTATTCGGATGCTGAAGGGCATGTTGATGACCTCTACAGAGTAGCTCAAAGTAGACGCATCAGCGGTCCCGTTCATGATGTTGATGTTTTCATGAGGGACTTCATAGCGTAACTCATTGGAATCAGTGATCTGAGAAAAGAAAAATAGAAAATACAATTCTGGGGCAAGACCACCTCCCTGTAGATCTATGGGAATGCTGCTTTTGAAGCAGTGACCCATGAGAATGTTTCCAAATCTTGCTCCTGTAGATTTTGATCATCCAGTGTGCCCTGTAGAGATGCCTGCCCATGCCCTTCAGTGATGCCTACAGAAAGGAGCCCTCTGTCCAGTCACCCTCGCTTACTACAGAGAGGAAGAGGGTAAGGCGTCACTATCTCCAGAGTTGTATCCAGTGGGAAACACCCTCACTGACCTTAAAATGAAAACGGTTAGCTGCCTGATATTCAGCTGTGAAGAGGGCATCAGCGATATCATTTCCAAAATGAGATGGTGTTGACAACTTTTTCAACTGAACAGTCAACCCTAAGGCAAATAAATGAGAACAAGAGACTGTGTTAGCTTTCTAGTGTTAGCAGTGTTAGCAGCTACCTTGGCTGGACCACAAACACTGACTTCCTAGGCCTAGATTCAGGCAGTGCTCACCTGTGCTTGTATTTTTACGGACATTGGTGACTTCATAACCCCAGTTCTTAGGGAAGAAGCATGCAGGGGCTTTGGTATCTGCTACTGGCTTCCAGCAGCATTTATACTGCCATCTGCAGACATCCTAAAAAAAAATAGAAAAGAACTGCCATTACATAAAATCCAAGAAGGGAAGTGTTACTTACCTACTAATTTACAACCCATGTTATTCCAGGGAAAATTTGAGATAGGTCGTAATCAAACTCACCCATGTACTCATCCTCAGTTTATCCATCCAGTTATCTAGCCATCCAACACACGTTCTACACTTACCAGATAAAAAGTGCTAAAACAGATAAGTAAGACCTAGCATGTGTTTCACTAAACTGGCCGCTTAGTTGTATATCAAGACAATTAAAATAATAATGGCAGGATGAGTTGGGAATGGCAGGATGAGTTGGGTGTTCCAGCAGAGCGTCTCCCAAAGTGAGGAAAACACACACCAACCATTTCTCCCAAGCTAGAGTCTAGGTGGATGAGAAGACATGCTAGGTATGCAAGAGGTAAATCTGTTCTTAAGGCACCAGGATGAGATAGACAGAGGAAGCAATGGCATGGCAAGATCAAGAGAAGGGCACACATTAAGCTGTTACCTTGATTCTAGGGAAGGGATTTGGAAGAAGAAGAATAGGAATGGGACTCTCCAGTTTTGTTCTGGAGACAAGTGTTTGTCTGACTCTGGTTAAAGAATGCATGTGGCATAGGTTCTATTATGAAGATTAAGGGGATGTCATCCCATTGCTTATTTCCGAATACTACTGACAAGAGTTTTAGATGCCAATAGATGTAACTGCTCTGAAAAGCCAGAATGACTTTTATGATTATCATCTAAAAATTTATGGAGAAAATATTAGCATTTCTAACTATACAGTCTTTTTAAAATATGCATTTATTTTCCCAAATTAAACAGTCCTTGCCTTGTTCTTTCCACATAACAAACACCTGCAGATTAAAAGAAAAGGACTTTGGGTATCCCAGCTGCCTCTGAGGCAGACACTCAGAACACCTGCCACCTCTGAAACTGAGGTCCACGAAGCCCCAAAGGTCAGTTTCACTGCTGTAAACTATGTCAAAGTCTACAGACCTCTATAAGGAACAATCACTCTCCAGATAAACATAGTCTTTGTGTGTGCAATCTGTTCTAAGTGTTTCTTTCAGTCCCACATACCAAAGGTCAAAGCCTGGAGACAAATAATTACCAGTACTCGAAACTCTATCTCCCTTTCATACATGGCTTCCCCATACTTGCTTTCCTGTTTTGCGTCTCAGTTCTCAGCACATCAGACAGCTCTCTTACACTCACGTCTGCTCTCTCGGTGTGGACTCCAACAAGTCTCCTTGTTTCCCAGACACCATAACCCTAAACTGTGTCCCTAAGTCATCTCCCAGATAGATTATGTGCCACTTGCCAACCAGATAAAAATAGCAAAATAATTAAGAGCAGACAGCCGACGAGAAAATCACCTGGAAATCAGCTAGCTCACTTCTGTGTGATGTGAGCATTGTGGCAACTGAGTTTCTGGCAGGTGCTTAAATTCTATTAGCAATGTACACAACTTGTTCCAAAATTAGGAAATCTCATTTCCATATTTACCATTTTACCACACTATTTCATATGCTTAGATAAAAATTGGACTCTATGTAGTTTAAGTTTCTAAAAGCTACTGTGGTTGAATTATTGACTTTAAAAAAAATCTCAAAACTTACTGAATTTTCAGAGATGAGAAAAAATTTAACGTCCTTTGTGTGTACATGAGATGAAAAAGAAGTGATATATATATATAAAATGTTAGAAAAAAACTTAAAATTATCTTTATTTTGAAGGAGCATTATCATATTACAAAACTTCAACAAGGTCTACATAAAATAGAGGACAACTGAAAAGTAAATTTAAGAAAACTTCTGGTTGTAAAATCACTATTCAAAAATCAGCTTCCAATCTATACTAATAATAAACTGAAACCTACAATTTAAAAATATTTAGATGGAATAAAGCATTAAATAATTTTTAAAAATTAAAGCAATGTATATAATGCATACACTGAAGGTAATGTCTTTGAGGACTCACGAGATCTATCCCAGTCCTATTGTAGCTACGGCCATATGAAAGGACAAAAGAGTCATTTAAAAATCAGATACCAGCCATGTTCAATGAGGGCTGATGAGAAGCCAAAGACAATGGCACTGGGTTTTGATCCTACTTCATGTTCTGGCTTTCTGGGAGCCTAGCCAGTTTGGATGTTCATCTTCCTAGACCTGGATGGAGGGGAGAGGACCTTGGACTTTCCACAGGGCAGGGAACCATGACTGCTCTCTGGACTGGAGAGGGCG
>NW_026067941.1:9578228-9620204 GCF_014885135.2 Alexandromys fortis | reverse complement strand
AGAGAAGTGGGGAGAGGGGGAGAGGAGTGGGAAGAGGGGGGGAAATGGGAGGCTGGGAGGAGGTGGGAATTTCTTTTTTTTTTCTTTCAATAAAAAAAAAATCAGATACCAGAAGCCAGTCCACACTTACAAACTGTCATCTTTCAGGGAAGGCACCATAACAATTCAGATATAAAAAGCCTTATCTCACACTAGACAGTAGCTCAATAGGCAGTGGCCACTGACGATTCAGGGTGGGGCCTAGTGGAACTCCATGGGAGTGAGAGGTCAACATCTAACAGTGGCTGGAACAGAGGCTGCAGACCAGCACCAGGGCGCAGATCAGATCTGACTGAGGGTCATTTCCTCGGCCATGCAGAGAATTCTATAATCCACACAGGGGCGAGAAACTGCCTAGGACCCAGGGTAAGGTTTACAGGTCACACGGAGTTCCACATCTGGAGCAAGCTACAAACCCAGGCAGGAGGCCCAAGTTGACCTAGGCTATTCTTTCGACTGTCAAAGGAAAACTCTGGCCCTAAATACCAGTTCCACAGAAGAAAATGACACTTCAATTTTACTATAACTTAGTCCTTCCTGGACACTGTTAATTCTTCCACTGAAAGAAGAAGGGGCTTCAAATTTAAGAAAAAAAATTGTGCAATGATAGGGTTTCTGACCATCATCATTTATGTGAATATTTCTGGAAGAACTGCAAAGTGCAATGGAGCTTATGAATGAATGATAACAAATATTAAAACATAGTAGAAGCATCAGCTATTATTCAGGATGTAACCACAATTAATATCTCAAGTTAAAAAATTAGGAAATTTTTTTGAGAAGTAGTAGCAAGTTTAACCTAATCAACAATTATACAAAATAATGATAATTTAAATTAAAGGTAATAATACAAAACAATCATTAGTAAGAAAAGCATCATTATAATCAAAATAAACATCAGCTAGAAAAACAATGAACTCTATTTGCACGGCTGGATAGTGGTGATGCACACCTTTAATTTAATTTAATTCCCACATTCAGAAGGCAAAGGCAGATGGAGGCCTGTGAGTTCAACACCAGGCTGGTCTACAGAGTTACAAGCCAGCCAGAGCTAACCAGAGAAACCCTCTCTTAAAAAAACAGAAACAAAACCAAAATCCCTGAAGCTATGAAATACCCAGAAAGAATTTCCCAATAAAATGCATATTAAGGACCACACACACACACACAAGTATGGTCTCCTTTACTCCCTACTTGAAAGGAAGAGGCAGGCAGATCTCTGGGTTTGAGTCCATCCTGCTCTGCATAGTGAGTTCCAGGACAGCCAGAGCTATATAGTGATCAACTCTGTTTTGAAAAACCGCAGATTAGATAGATAGATAGATAGATAGATAGATAGATAGATAGATAGATATAAAATAAAAGAGAGACTGTCCATCTCTTTTTAGTGAGAAGACATACTAAGATACTAATTCTTGGAAAACTAAAATTTAATTAACAATCCTAATTTCTATTTAAATATAACACTATTAAATATCAAATGTAGAATACAGGGTACAGAAATGAAATCTAAATAAACACCACTATTATGGTTTAGGTCACTCAGTCACAAGAAGACAGTGTTCAAATATTTGCTGTTCTCATGGACATCAGCCAGGAGTGAAATCAGTTTCTTCACACATGTCCATTGGGATCTCAGTTGCCAGGAACTCAACTTCAGAAGACCCTTGTTACACTCAGTGACATAAATTCAAGTGCCTTAGTCAACCACACTTGCTTGCTGGGCCACTTCTAGAGGAACTGTAGAGTAGCCCACAAATGTTTAACCTCTCCAAGGTCAATCCACACCTAGAAGTGGCTCCAGCCATTGGTATCTTGCTTCTACTTTGGCCTTTGGAACTTGTCTGCGCCTGTACCTCATTTTCCAGCCTATTTCCTGTACTTCCTTAGTGCAGCTGTTTATTTATCATCAAGACAAGATGTTGTAGAACCATCAGACACCCCACCATTTCTCCCTTCGCAATTAACAGACCCTGTAGGACTCCATGACTGACCTCTGTCACCACCTCGCCGGGTGCACAGTCTATTCTTTCTGACTCAGCAATGTTTGGACAATCTGGAGTAAATGAACCTGTAAAGAAAGTAGAGACCAAAGTTAATACTTATGTGTAATCACATGTACAGATTCTAGGTCTGTTTTCCAATCAAATCACGGGTAGCTGATACCAATATTTATACATGATGTTCACTTCAAACATTAAATTGCTTCTTTATTTAAATTAGTTGGTTGACTTTTTAAGACATATAATCCTCTTACCATACGTTCAACCCCATAAAATATTCAATTCTATATGTGCTACCTAGTTTTTTATGTCAATTTGACACAGACTGGAGTGACCTCAATTGAGAAAATGTTGCAAGAAAGACCTATGAGCACGTCCGTAGTTCATTTTCTCAATTACTGGTTGATGTGGAAGGGCCCAGAGAATTGTGGGTTAGTGCCACCCCTGGGCTTGTGCTTCTGGGTGCTGTAAGAAAGCAGGCTGAGCAAGCCATGAGGAGCAAGCCAGTAAGTCACACCTTCTCGTTGCTTCTGTGTCACCTCCTGCTTCCAGGTTCCTGCCCTGCTTGAGTTCCTGTCCTGACTTCTTTCAGTGATGGACGGTTATCTAGAAGTTTAAACCGAAACAGCCCCTCTTCTCCTGAAGTTGGTTTTGATGTCATGATCTTTATCACAGCAATAGAAGCTTAAACACTATGGTTTTCATTAGTTTTTACAAACTAGGGAAAGCGTTAACTACCAATAACCCTACAACACTTTCATCAAACCAGAAGAAATCACATCATTACCAGTGGTCTCTTTCTAGTCGCCTCTTCCTCGGGTCTCAGGAATATTCATCTGTTTTCTGTCCCCATGTATTTGTCTATTCTGGTTATTTTCTGTATAATGGAAGCATTCTGTGCCTACTTCCCCTCTCCACACTGGGATTTTTGTCTAACTTGGGCATACATGAGTCTTGTGCATGCTCTTAGAACACTCTAAGTTCATATGTGCAACCGCCATGTTGTGCCCTGAACTGACTGTGTCTTTGGAGTCTCTGGCTCTATTACAATCTTTCTACCTCCTGTTTCTCAGAATTGTCTGAGTTTTGGTGAGAAGACTAAAGGGGGGTATGTTCACCCCACTTTGGGCCGAGAACTCTACAACCTCTTACTCTCTCTACACCGACCGGTTGAGGGTCTCTGTGTTAATTGCCATCTACTGCAGGAAGAACCTTCTCTAATGAAGGCTCAGTAAAGCACTGGTCTATGGGCACAGCGAGGAGTCGTTAGGAGCCATGTTAATAACCACATCCACTTAGAAGAGCAACAATATTAGATGAGTTGTAGTATTTTCCATGCATCCTAGATATTAAGTAGCATAATCTGTGTCATTTGAAAATGTTAATGTATTTCCTGTGGCCTATGCTTTTCTCAGCTAGATAATGTCATTTAAATGCCAACAATTTTCAGTTTTATTTCATTCCAATCTGGCTGTCCCTCCCCCCTCCTCTTTGGTTTCTGTGCTTGAGTGTCAGTTAAAAAACTGTTACCTATTGAGAGGGAGGGGGAGAGGAGTGGGGGAGGGGGAGGAGAGTGGGGGGAGGGGGAGAAAGGTGGAAGGAGGGGGAGGGAAATGGGAGGCTAGGAGGAGACAGAAACTTTTTTTTCCTTTTCTCAATAAAAAAAAATAGAAACAAAAAAAACCTGTTACCTAATCTGAGGTCTTGAATATTCTTATCTATGCATCGTTTGTTAAAGATTCATGATTTGAAGCCTTTAATTTAGATCTTGATCTATTTTTAATTAATTTCCACATAAATTGCCAGGTAGAAACCCAGTATCATTTTTCTACTGCATGGGTATATCCAGTTGAATTAATCAGTTGATTTTTGATGTATTTGTTTATGTTTGGGTTGTTTGTCTCTCTATTTGTCTGATTGTTTGATTTCAACAGATTTTCACTTTGATCCAGAACTCATTATGTAGCCCATTTGGCCTTGAATTCATGGTAACCTTCTGCATTAGCCTCCAAGTATGATTCTAAGAATTAGTCACCATACGGGGCTTTTACTTTGACTTCATTCCACCCATTTCAATGGACTGTGGTACAGAACAGAAGGTATTTCTGATATTCCTTTAGATGTATACTTTCCCTCAAATTTAGTATTATTGTCTTAGTCTTTCAGAACTTAATTGAGCCGTCTTCCACTTAAGAATAACAGAGTATGATGAAGTCAGAGGCTTCATGAGTGATCCAAACCAGGATTTCACCCAGTCCCAGGCAGCAATTCCTGTGGGTATAACAGGAACTCTCCAGTGCCTTTGACCCTTATATATCTCTACTATCCTATGGCTCTGGGGAGGGGTAGTGAAAACTGGATTGATGATTTATTTAAGCATGAAATCTGAAACTACAAAATTCCTGAAAGAAAATCTGGAAATAATGTCATAATTGACTTTGCAAAGAAGCATAGGCAACAAAAGCAAAATTAGACAAATGAGACCATACAAAATCCAAAGTCGCTGAGAGGAAACTATCAACTAAGGGAAACAGCAACAAAGAGAGAGTGATGTCAGCCAGATGTCCGATAAGAAATTAGTTTCCAAAGTCTACAAGGAATCGCCCAAAATGACTACCTTGCTTTACAATTGGATAAATAAACTAATTAGTATTTCTCTAAAGAAAACCTACTAGTGGTCAAAAGATGCAAAGGAAAGCTGAACATCACTGGTCACCAAGGACTTGAAAATCAAAACCATTGTATCATCAGAGCAAAGGTACCATCGCCCGTGAGTTCAGATGGTTATGACCAAACCAAAGACAGGATGGCTGCTGGTGAGGATGTGAGAAACTAGAATCCTTTTGTACTACTGATAAGGAATTAAAACCAAACCTACTGCGTTCTCCTTTAATACCACTTCTGAAAACTTAGAGGTTTAGGTTTTAAAGAGATATTACACTTGCACAGTAACTGTGGCACGATTCACAGTGCCAAGATGTGCAGACATCCTCAATGTCCATTGAAGGCTGAATGGACAAAGAATATGGGTATTAAAAAGAGTAAATATATGCAGTCTCGGGGAAAAGGAAGAAGTCCTGCAACATGCAAAAACATTTCTTTTTTCAACCCATGGGTACACAGCTTCAAAAATAATGAGGAAAAAGTCAGTTGTGTAAAACCAACTAACTGCTCTGGATGGATCAGAGAGGGTTTTAACATGAATGAACACATGAAATTTAATTTTATGCTAAGTAAGGGAAGAGACACATACAATAGGTAGTAATCTCTTTTCTTATTTAAAAATGTCTTAGGGAAGAAGTAGAAACAGGCTCAAAATAGGAAGGTGGGGAGGGTACTGAGGGGAGTGGAAGAGACTAAGGGGAGGCTGTAGTCATGATGAATTACTGGAGAGAAGAATAAGTCAAAAGAGAAACAGGGTGGTGTAAGAAAGAGAGAAGAGTGAGGACAACGCACAGGCAAGATCCTGCAATCAGCAGAGCTCATCTTCATTGTGTGTCTCATCTACAGCAGTGAAGAACTTTATCAAACAGAACTCCAAACTTCAAATTTAATTAACATAAATTTTTATTTTATGTTGTCATTGTTGCTTTTGGGGGTGGTATGGGATCTCATATTACAGACTAGCCTATATAACTCACTACTATGTAACCCACTGCAGTAAACAAAAACAAAAAAAATGCATGCCACTTTTACCTCAGCTTCCTGAGAAAAGCAATTATTTATATTATACATGTTGTTATGTGTGTTATTTTATTATTTAAAATATAACGTTTGCATTGATGAGACGTTACTTTGATGCTCCTCTGTGTGTGCATGCCATCATGAGTGTGTGGGTGAGGAAGACAGGAAGAGAAAGGGAGGGGGCGGTTTCAAAGGCGGCATCTGGGAAGAAAGAAAGGGAGGGGGCGGTTTCAAAGGCGGCATCTTTGAAGATATCACAACTGTTTCAGTCTCGTTATCCGTTAGAGGCTAACGTTAGTTAAAGCACAAAGGCTGGCTTCATTGGCTCTCTACTTCCTCTGAGCCAAAGTCCATTTCCACAGTGATGGAGTTGGCTACTGCTCCTTCCCGCCCAGAGCTCCATTGTATATAATGCAGCATGGGTATCAGGTGAGACTAATTCTAGATTCCATTGACACTGCATTAAATGGGCTCAGAGTGCCTAGAATATCATTTACATCCGAAGTTAAGTTGCAAAAACAGAAGACTTATCTTGAAGAATGATTTAAACTAATCATAGAGACAGATTTTAAATAGCTTGATATGGGATGGTGAGGAATGAATAAAATGGTATCTCTGGCATCCAGAGAGGACTTGCTTTGCCCATCCTCCAAGCGTAGCACCCACCATTGTCCTTACCTGGAGAATCCTCCAGCACAAGAAGCAACAAAAGGATATCTACTGCCAATACAACTATATTGAAAATGATCAGAAGGACTTCCAATATACTGAGCTTTCTCGCCATCTAGACAGAAACAGAAAATCAGGTTAAAGTAAACCACGTCAGAGCAGGCAGTAATGGTCAGCATGGAAGACTGGAGATACAGCCTGGTCAGGAAAGTACTTGGTTCAAAATACAAGGCCCTAAGTTTGGAACTCCATCTCGGCATGCAACGGAGGCAGAGACAGAAAGGTCCTGAGCTCTACTGGGTAGCTAGTTTAGCTGAATCTTTCAGCTAGGGTTCAACAAGAGAAACTATTTCAAAAAACACAATGGAGAACAATAAAGAAGGACACCTATTTTTTTTGTTTTTGGCCTCTACATGCACATGCTCAAATATTCATGTTCACCTCTATCCATCCATGCACATACACTACACAGACACACATGTAAACAGAGATACATACACAGAAGTCAACTTGTTCACAGAACAGACTTGATTAGAAGCTTTTCTCTTTACATAAACTAGGAAAAATGCTTCTATAAACATATGTGTCCCTGGTGCATATGTGTAGGCCATCAGATACTTTGTAAGAATCTGTTCTCTACTTCCACCATGCGAGTGACGGGATTGAACTTGAGTCATTCAGATGTAAGTGCCAGTGCATGCTAAACCAACTCACCATCCCCAATCACCCCAACATGAGCTGTTTCCCAAGGAAAAAATAAATAAAACACAAAGAAAAAAGAGAGAGGGAGAGAACAAATATACTCATGATGGAGGGCTGAGAGCCTGAGATGGTTCATAAAGACCTCTTCATTGTTACCTTGACCCTAACACTCACCCTGTGTAGAAGGAAACAAGGTACAAATAGGGAGGAAAGAATCAAGAAAGAATGAGTCCACGTCTCCTTCCAATTCCTGTGCGTTGGTGCTGAGGTGCACACTGAAACACTGAACCTATAAGAATCAGATAACATGATCCCAAAAGAAGGTTTCTGGTCATATTGGTAGCACACAAACACATGTGCATTTGGTGGCTTTCCATGCTTTGACCTAAGTGCAGGGTTGGACAATGTGTGAACTGGGATCAAGAACTTGAATTACGTTCCTGGTTTTCTAACAGAGGGGTGGCTTATCTGATTGGGTCTGTGTCTCCTCATCTACAAACTCCAGATCAGACTGTGAACTATATGTCACATTTTTGCCCTCATAATAGCAAATTCAATATCACGATGTGGCACAGCCATATCTGATGGGAATGGCAAAAGCCATAAGGCCAGCAAAGCTACTCGTCAAAGATCCAGCAAAGCTGAGCTACATGATGGCCTCCGTGCCACCTTTGCTTTTTATCGCCACCTGTTGCATACTTAAGAGACTTTTATTATTTGCACAACTTGGCAATATTGGATTGGTTGGAATTTTCTTATGAATCATCTATGCCTTCTTCCAGGAGTACTGCCTCTAGGCTTCCCCAGAAAATCCTGGACCTACTACCCCTCCCGCATTTAGGAAGATATCCTTATCTACTTGAAGGTCTTTCTTATGCCTTAGAGGTTGTGAAACCCATAAAAAAGTCAGAGGTCTCTTTATGAGGCTATGAGATATCCTTGAAACATCTGTCCTTGTACTTACTCAAGAACAAGATAATCAACACAAAGCAATTTAAATGGGTCACCAAGGTTCAGTGGCCTAGAGAAGTTGGCCATAGATCAGATCGCAAGTCTCTTCCCACTATACACCCAGGCGATTACGTGGCGTATACAGCAACAAAGTTAGGTTATCTGAAGTTATCTCTGTCTTACACATGGACGTATATTGATGAGTAAAAAAGGATGTAGAAAGATGATAAAAGAATGAAATGCCAGAACCTTTCCTTCTTGAAAAGGTATCTCATGCAAATCCACTATGGTGTCATATGACCCAAGAAGGAGAGAATGCCCAGATTAGACATATAAGCAAACTCTATAGATATAAAATGTGAACATTGCATTATGCCAGGATTTGAATAATAGCTGCAGCAGCTTTGGCCTGAGGATTCTTCTGGGGCACTCTGACCATTAGGAGTTAGTACTGCATGACTTGGGATGTGGCCATGTGCCCAGGCTGGCTTCCAGACTTTGTTTTAGGCTAGCGTCCTTGTAGTCACCAAAGCTACCAGCCTGAGAACAGGCTGCCATATGTGGCTAGATTTCTAAAAAGTGGATTGTGGGGTTAATGAGTAAGAATAATTATAAAAGATAACTCTATCATTGATGCCAAACTTGAAAGGAAATTGTTTAAAAAGATAACTCTGCCCTATCATAATTCATCAGTGATGACTAAAAGATATGCAAGAGAAAGTGAAACACATGCCCCAGACCAGAAATGATATGATCTGTGTTTTGGAACAACATGAATCTATCCATGCTTACTGAATTCTGTATGACTAAAGAAGCACATCCACTGCTAGTCATTCAGGCTGCAGGAGTCTCCTGATCATCAAGCCCGGCTCATTCCTTTTCTTGCTGACCCCTTACATCCTCTAGGGACCTGTCAGCCACTGGGGCTGGCTCCTGGCAACTATGTACTTTATGGTTCCAAAGCACCTCTCAACCCAAGTCGCTATTATTGTCTACTGTTGGGACAAGGGGTTCCAAAGCACCTCTCAACCCAAGTCGCTATTATTGTCTACTGTTGGGACAAGGGGTGTCTACCTGATCACCCCTTGACTTTCTTTGCCTGCAGCTGCTCTGAGCATGAGACCTTGTCTGCAGCTGCTCTGAGCAGGAGGCCTTGATGGCAGACTGATGAGGCAGGCCTGCAGCTGAAAGATTCCGAGAGCTGGGCGTGGCTAACGATCCCTATATAAACTGCCCCTGAGCACAATAAAGCTTGGCACTTGGCATTCCTGTATCAAAGATGACCTGTGTTCACGTCTCTCTCTGTCTGTCTCTGTCTATGTGTGAATGTTTTTAAGTCTCCAGGCTTAGTACCCAACTTGTGGTCGGTCTTGTAGTGGCACGGGAGCTACAGGACCGTCTCTCTCTCTTCGGGTGTTTACAAGTGCGGGCCCCCCTGGGATCGGGTTTTTGCACATCTACACCTGATCTCTAACTCAGAATTTATCAGCCTCTTGAGTTGCCCCACTTTGTAAGCCCCAAACACTACTCATCTATTGTTCACAAGCTCACTCCCTTTTCTTCTTCTATAATATTTTTTGAAATTAAAATATAAATACATAATTTCCCATTTCTGTGTGTGTTTTATTTATATGTGCATGAGTGTGCACAATACCCACTCCATGTGTATACATGTTGAGGCTAGGTATCAGGTATCTTCCTCTACCATTTGAGACAGGGTCTCTCATTGAACCTGTTCTGGGTAGGCATGTAGGCCAGTAAGCCCTGGGAATCCTCATGTCTCTACCAGTGCTCATTGTGGCTGAGGCTACAGACAGACATGTACATTCAGTCCCAGCTTTTATGTTGTTGCTGGGGTTCAAATCCCAGGTCTTCCTAAATGTGCAGCAAGTCATTTGCCCACTGAGACATCTCCCCAGCCTTTACGTCTTTTTTTCCTCTCTTAAACCTTGTTGTTTTGTTGTTGTTTGTTTTGTGAGCTTTGGAAACTGTCTTTTCATATATGTTCTTTTTGTCGTATGTTATGACTACATTTACAAGGTGAGAATACAGTGATCTGCTCTGAACACCAAGGTCAGCTCCATCTCCTAACCATGTAATAAATACACACATTTCCATATCTGATATGTCTGTAGAAAAGAAGCACGGTCATTCTATCACCCCACAGCCTTATCTGCAGGTCTCAAACAGCAGCTCCGTAACCCTAATGTGCCTAGGAGCTTCTCCAAAGGCATCTACACAAGTCATCAACAACATGACAGAGAAAGGCACAACATATGACACCATGATCCTTACTGCCACATGAAGGAAATGTTCCCCGAACCTCTGGAACCCCAATGAACATGCTGACAGAGTATCTCAGGGGCCAGACAAATGGCCAGAGCCACCAACGTCTTGGCTGTGCTTTAGGCTTGAGGAGTCCTTGAGAACACTGTAAAGTGGGGATGTAGAAGAAACAGGTAAAACACACGCCCCCTTGACTCAGACAGTAAGCCACATACTTTACATGAGCAAAGGTAATAATGTCAGAATTCTGTTTTAAGAGTAAAGGAGGAAATGCAATTTAGGGCGTTTGTCTCCTTTCTTTCAGGGGACTTTGGACAAGTCAGGATCTGGGACAGAAAGAGAGGCCTTTGTATTTCCTCAGTCTTCACGCAGTGCAGTAGTATCCGTTTTGACGACATTGCTAACGTGTGGGAAACCAATGAAATCAAACTCTTTGCGGAGGGCGCATGCTCTTTCAGAAGAACATGGTTCCTGGGGAAAAGAACAGCAGTCAGGATCTGGAGCTCCAAGTGATCAAGGCACAGGTCTGTTCAGAACCAGCTATGGCTTCAGTCTCTGCATTTAGGGCTGGTGCCCACAGAGGAGTCTTATCTACCACAAAGGGTCAACTCTGGAATTAGGCAGGTGAGCTTAGGAACCTCAGCCCTAGCAAGCTGCACTTGGCAGGTCACGAGATGGTAGTTAACCATCTTAACCCAAAACCAGGTAGCTACACGTCCCCAGCAGAGGTGAGTTTATTCATGACACCCTTCAGGGTAGCCTCAATGGGTAGGGTCGCCCACTAAAACCTTGAAGGGGGATGGGAGGCTTCAGTCAACAGAATTCTTAAGAAGAAGCAGGGATCATGTTCAGCTAAACTTTCTAGATTGCTAATAAAAAAAAAGAAATGTAACCATGTTGGAGAATGAATAGTCTGTTTTACCCTGAGTGTCATAGGCAAGTTCCAGGAAAAGCAGAAAAAGAATGAAAAGGGAGATGAAGGGAAAGAGAGAGGGAGGGAGGGAGGGAGGGAGGGAGGGAGGGAGGGAGGGAGGGAGGGAGGGAGGAGAGCAGCAGGGCTAGAGGGGATGAAGGAAGGGCAAAGGCAGAAACTGCCAGGTGGATCAGGAAGTGTACTGAGAGTACTCTTGGGAGGCGTCTCTGGCAGAACAGAGAGGTTCTCTGTCTCTCTCCATCTAGGGAGGGCTGAAGAATGGATGATAAGTAACCGGGTCACTGAGTTTACAAGTCCATAGCCTATGGCCCTAAGGGGAAGTGGCAGGAGGCTGAGATTCCCTTGCCCAATCCAGAGAGAGGACAGTTTGGTCAGTAGTCCAAGGATGATTCCCAGACACCTGACCCAGAGCCTGGCAGGAAAATATAGACTAGAAGGCCTTTTCCTCAGTAAGTGTCCAGCAAGGGATTTCTCTCTTCATAGAATCTAGCTTGCCTGCCAAATCAGAGGCCCATTTGTGGCCACAAAAACATACTTCACTTTCCCCTAAAAAAGGTTATCGATTCCTTTATTCTAGAAGATTCAGGTTTACATAATAGCCCCCCAAAAAAATAAATTATTATGACTTAACAGCAAATAGCTATTCCAATTTAGAACAATATAAAATCAAGCCAAAGCATTAGAACTCAATTTTGTCTTTAAAACACTATGCATTGATTCCTACAGGTTGTCTTCATATTTGTGACTTAAACAGGCCACTGGAGAAAGGCTACCACAAATGAGAATACCCAAAGACCCTCCACAATCAATGCACTATTAGTAGTGCACAGCTCAGGCTCTTGTGGGTAACACGTGATCAGAAAGTACATCACGGGGGAGGGGGTAGCTTTGAGAGTGGATAGTCTGGCCCCACTTGTAGTTCAATCTCTGTGCTCTGTGCCTGCAGCTAAGGATGTGGGCTTTCAGCTGCATGTTTAGCCACCATGATGACTGCTGCCACATCTCCCCACCATAATGGACTTTTGGGTCCCTCTAGAATCATAAGCCCTAGTAACTCTTTCTTCTTTATGCAGCCTTGGTCATGGTGTTTTACCACAGCAGCAGAAAAGCAACTAGAAAATGCATGAACATTCTTTATTCTTTAACAACATTCTGGCTTCTATTTCCCTTGTACTCTTAGAAATTTCTAGGTCTGCATCTCGACATTTGTTATATAACTTGCAATCTATTCATATATCTTAACTGAACATATACACTTAAAAAGGATCCAAATGTTCATATCTGCATTGATATTTTGTCTGAACATAGACACCACCAGGGTTCATTACCTCCCCGTAGAACTTGAACCTGGAACCCACGGATGGCCTCCCCTCCTCTCATTTCCAGAGCCTCACTGAAAACTCAAGCCCTTATGTAAAAGTTTAATCACAGTTATCCACATCTTATCCTTACACTATCACCGCCACAAAGGAAAAGCAACTATGTAACAGACATTACCTTGTCTCCCACCTCTCAACCCAAGTTTTTCTTTAAAACTTATGCACAGTTGAGCAAACTCCAATCTTTCCCCCTATGTTCTCAGTAGAAGATGATCTTCTCTTGTCCAAGTTTGATTCTTGCTTTTATTTTCTAGCTCCTCCATAACTGGTCTTCTCAAAAACCCTCCTTCAGTTCTTTCTTTTCTAGTACTGTCAAGCTCTCCCTCCCAAGCTTCTTATTCCACTCATGGTATCTCTCAAGTGGCTCGAACCCATCAATGGCTCAGTCCTCCTACAGCTATGATTTTACCTCTCCTTTTCACTTCCTAGTTCTCCTCACAAGAGGCAAATATTAAGCTGTGGATGTGGCTCATTGAGCATGCGTAGGGCTCTGAGTACGGTCCTCAGCACAGCACAAACAAGCCAAGCACCTGTAATCACATCACTGGGGAGGTAGACACAGGAGGGTCAGAAGTTCGAGGCTGTCCACTACTAAGTAGAGAATTTATGTGAGACTCAGTCTCCATACAGAAAACAACAGCAACAATATATTTCTACACTATTGCACCTTGTCTTTATTGCTTCCTCCTGTAGTACTGGCATGGCTTGTGTTTCCTGTAGTCCACTGATTATAATTTTACTAAGGTTGCCAGCAAATAAGTTACCAAATACAATGGGCATTGTCTTCATCGCCTCTCCCTATCGAACTGCTCTCTTCTCCTGGAACACTGCAGTTATTGATATGCTTAACATTGAATTTTCTACCTGCAGTTTTGGATTCTTTTCGGTTGTCTGTTAGTCTCCTATTTTATTAAATGCTGACATCTTTCATACGGTCCCAGAGTCCCCTTTTACACTGCCCACTCTCTTTGAGCAATCTCCATCATTCATGTGACACACAATACCTGACAACAGTTCTCTAACCTACAGATTGGGATTCATATAGTCAGTGATCTGTTATTGCTTCAAAAGCCCCAAATGAACATGTTTAAATATAACATCATCCTCCATTCTACCCCAGTCCCAATGCCTACCAATCCTGCCAATCAACTACTTATCTAAATATAACTTGCATGAAAAATTAGAATTCCCTTTTTAAACTCCAGAGAATCTTTCTGATTTTTAAAAGAAGTTTAGTTCTAACAGGCAGTCAGGAACCAGTTCAGTTGGACTACTTTCCCAGTAACTTTGAGTCATGTTCCCAATAACCCAGTAAAGACAGCCATTAGGATCCACTGTAGTCGATCTTAATGGTGTCCTTGGCTATAAATGCTTTAACCTTGTGACCAAAGTCCTCGCGACACCTCCTATGCCCACTTGATCAGCCTCTTCCCTCCACTGTGTTCCCAGACATTAAACTACCACTTATGCAACAATAGTCAAAAGCAGTGTGAAAAAGCAAGCACTCACTTTAGTTTCAGGTTTTTCTCTGACTACATTTTTCTTCATTCCTGTCTCTCAGAGTAATACTATCACCATTCATAGAAATATTTTCATATAGGGATATAATTAAATTTTTAAAAATTTAATTCAAATGAATGTATAAGAATTCAAGAAAAGAATAGAGCATGGAGCAATAAGCAGCAGATAATTTGCCAAAAGGAGGTTAGGGAGAACTGTTAGCTCTCAGAGAAGCTGAGGTTGAGGGGTTGGAATTGGAAGGGGTAGCTATTCTTATTAATCTCAACCCATCCGTTGACTATCTTCTGCTAAATTATCAAAAAAGACTTATTCTCCATTATATATGAATTGTATTGGGCTAGGGCTATAACAGAACCATAAAAAAACTTTGACTCTTAAGGTGCACAGGAGTTCAAACTCCAGAACTCAGTAAATGCCAGGTTTGCACGCTGACTCTTCTATGATTCCAGCCTGCAGAGGTGGATATGAAATCCACAGAGCAAGATACTAGCAAGACTAGCTATCTAAGCAAAGTCTGGATTTGACAGAGAGACCCTGTCTCAAATGAATAAAATATGAATAAGATATGTGAGTGAGGAAAAATGGACTCCTGATATCAGCCTTTGGTGTCTACATGCAGGCAGGAGCACACATGATCACACACATCACATGTGCAGCCATAAACAAGCAAACATGTACACATTCACACACACACACACACACACACACACACACCAGTAAAGAAGAAATCGGAGAAAATCTGCATCATTATAATCTCATAAACCTCTGCAACAAACAAAGCAGGCGACCACCATGATTCCCATTTTACAAAGGAATGTTAAAGACTTTCTATATAAACATGATTAGAAGCAGAACAGAGGGAAGCAACAAGAGACAAGCACTGTTTCTGCACCTGGTCCTTGAGTACTGGCTCCACATCCCTAGACAACAGTGCTTTAAGGCTGCGATAAAAAACAAAACTCTAAAGTGGGATTCAAGGCAATGAAAAAACTATGAGACCCACCCCAAACACTCATAGTGCCTGACTTCGATCCTTAAGCACATCGTTCCAGGCAGCATCAAGACAAAAGCACTGGCCATTGACTAGCCTTTCTCCGAGTACTATTTCTCTTCATAGGGAGCATTTTCTTTCTAGCCACTACAAACCAAAAGCAGATGCCCTGTCCAGGTCTCCTTAACCTTCCTGAAGGTCCAAATTCTACAAGGCAGCTCCTACAATTTGGGGGCACTATCATCACCTTGCCATAGAAGCTATTGCCATCTTGGCAGAGAAAGGTGTGAGGACTCATGGAGGCAGAATTTTTCTATTTAGAAGTCCTTAAATCTGGAACACTGGACCACATTCACACTCCTCTGAATCCCTGCCACCCTTCACTGACCTGCAGAAGGATTCCAGCTGCTTGTTCTTCCAAGAGTTTTCCCAGAATGAGAGGGACAGCTTCTGTTAGACCCTTGCCATTTGTCCTCCACACATAACATATATCACATAGACAGGCATGCACACACATGTACACAGCTTACATACAGACACACCATCTTTCCATTTTATAGCTCACCCTTATCTTTCATCCTCTATGAAGAGAAGAAAATACAAGGTCCAGAAGGCAAATGTGAATATCTAAGAAAACTTAACAGAGCAGGAGCCAGAAATTGTACAAAAGAAAAGATTCCATGTGCTCAAGTATTTCTTCCATGAACAAAGCGCTTACCTCATTGCTGTCTCGTCGTTTTCTTTGCTGTGTCTGTCCCTCGTGATTCACAAGAAGCACTGGGCAAAGGTGAGCAGGCTAGTAGAGCCTCCTTCTGCCACAGTTGATTTACTGCCCTATAAAATGGAGAGTCATTGGAGGACAGGTGTGGTAGTGCCTCTTTGGTGTTCTTGCTCACGTCTGATTACTGTGCTCGTCACTCTTGTCTGCCCATCTAACACAAAGGGCGCAAAAGGAAGGCTTGGTCCAGCTGTCCCGTGGTTATCTCCAGTGCTTGAAATTGGTCACGTACCCATAGCTTGTTAACAGCTAGTCATTTGCTGACTAAGTGAAAATAGAATAAACTGCCTATATTTTGTCAAATTGCTTCTGCCTTCATTTTTGTCTCCTAAAGTTTGCCTGCATTCAAATTTTCGTTAGAACAAATATGCTTCCCCTGCAATTATTTGGGTTTATACAGATTATTTTATTTTATGTGTATGACTGTTTTGTCTGCATTCATGGACGTGCATCCGGTGTGTGTTGGGTTCCCATAGAGGCCAGAAGAGGATGTCAGTTCCCCTGGAGGTACTTACGGATCCTGGGAGCCACCATATGGATGCTGAGAAACAAACCTGGATACTGCACAAGAGCAGAAAGTGCTTTAACAGCTGAGCCACATCTCCGGCTCTCTCCCTACCTCCTATTCATCCTAGACAAGCAAACATTATTACAGTAGAAACTGAAAACCATGAAGTGGTCAAACACCTCTGGTGGGTACTTCTGCCTTCAATGGCTCAGCACCTTTAAAAATTGTTTTATGCTCAAAGAATTTCAGCCTCCCCAGTAAGGAAGGTATACTTACCACATCTTTGTTTCAGTATCAGTTAGCCTTTGTTAGGGGAAAATATATCTACGTTTCATTTCAAATTGGGAAGATACATTGGCCAAAGTTCAAGAAAAGAGATTTATTGTTACATACGTGTTGTAAGGATGCCCCTTGTTGGTTCCTGGCTGCTGAGAAAAAAATCACACAGAAACAATATTATTTAAATCACAGCTTGGCCCGTTAGCTCTACCTTCTTATTGGCTAAGTCTTACATATTAATTTAATCCATCTCCATTAAACTGTGTATCATCACGTGGCTGTGACTTACTGGCTAAAGTTCCGGCATCTGTCTCCAGTAGGGCTCCATGGCTTCTCTCTGCTTCTGCCTCCTTTCTCCCACTATTCAGTTTTGTGTTCCCTGCCTACCTAAGTTCTGCCCTGTTATAGTTCCAAAGCCGTTTTTTTATTCATTAACCAATAAAAGCGACACCTAGACAGAAGGACTTCCCACACCACATAAGTTCCGCCTATATTTTTTACTGTAGTTCCTTAGCTCCCCACGTTTCATGTTTGCGACATTATTCATGTTGTAATGCTGGCACACAATCCACACTCATTTATAATGTGTTTACTAATTACCAGTGAGCTAAATTCACCTTCCAGTTTGACAATGGGCAGCTAGAGGATATCAGATGATAAGCTGAGTTGACTTCATGAAAACTATTAAAAACATTTTTTGTATGTGGGGGGGGGCAAGCATGGGAACTGATATATCTCCCAGATGTCAGCTGGCAAGCAGGGGTAAAGTTAGCATTTAGCATGGATCAAGCAGATGTAGAAGCAAGTTGGTGGCAGGAATCACTGGGTCAGAAACTCTTCCTTCCAGAGCATCAAACGCCAAGGCCAATGCCAAACTCTCAGTGATGCGGCTGTAAAGACAGGAGTGTCAAATTTTGGTGAAACTAACACTATCAATGTCCACTAAGGACAGCCCAGCTTTGTCTGTATAGGTACATAAGACAGTCAATTGCTAAGAGAAGAAATGAATTTCTTCTTTAAGTGAAAAGGTTTAGAATTTCTATTTTTTATTTTTTACTAGCTTATTGTGATAGTGTTCATCATCAGCTTGACAGGATGTACAATGGCCAAGGAGACCAGGTACCTCTGTGAGGGATTCTAAAGGCTATAATCATGCCTGTGATGGGTTAACTGAGGTTGGAAGGTCCACCAGTGTCTAGCACATTCCCCCACCCCCACTCCCGCTTGGATTCTGGACTCCCTAACAAGGAAGAAAGCTGAATACAAGTGTTTGTTGTTCTCCACTTCCTGACTGTGGACACAAGGGGACTGGCTCCCTCAAGCTCTCGTTACTTTGCCTTCTCTTCCTTGATGAACCGTAGTCTTTCTCCCTTAAGATGATTTGATCAAAATATTTTATCACAGCAGCAAATAAAGAAATGGAGATAGCTATTTAAAAGTAAAATTTTGTGATCTTTTTTTATTGATTTTATTGAGTTATACATTTTTCTCTGCTACACTCCCTTCCTCTTCCCTCCCATTTAATCCTCTCCCCTGGTCCCCATGCTCCCAATTTACTCAGGATATCTTGTCTTTTTATACTTCCCATGTAGTTTAGATCCATGTATGTCTCTCTTAGGGTCCTCATTGTTGCCTAGTTTCTCTGAGATTGTGAATTGTAGGCTGGTTTTCTTTGCTTTATGTCTAAAAGCCACCATGAGTGAGTACATATGATAATTGTCTTTCTGGGTCTGGGTTACCTCACTCAATATGATGTTTTCTAGCTCTATCCATTTGCCTGCAATTTTCAAGACATTGTTATTTTTTTCTGCTGTGTAGTAATCCATTGTGTAAATGTACCACATTTTCCTTGTCCATTCTTTGGTCAAGGGGCATTTAGGTTGTTTTCAGGTTCTGGCTATGACAAACAAATCTGTTATGAGCACAGTTGAGCACGTGTCCTTACGGTACTACTGAGCATCCTTTGGATATATATCCAAAAGTGGTATTTCTGGGTCTTGACGAAGGTTGTTTCCTAATTTTCTGAGAAATCACCACACTGACATCCAAAGAAACTCTCTGAGTTGTTTTGATTTGCATTTCTTTGATGACTAAGGATGTTGAGCATTTCCTTAAGTGTCTTTCGGCCATATTAGATTCCTCTGTTGAGAGTTCTCTGTTTAGGTCTGTACTCCATTTTTTTTATTGGATTATTTGTTCTTTTGAAGCTAGGAACTCTGTAGTAGTGAATCCATATCAGTGATTTGGTGAGGAAATATGTCAAAAAGTATGATCCTAACTTTTGCTTTAATAGCTGACCAGTAACTAAAACTGGAGGTCCGTGTTTCAGGGGTGCCTTTGGGTAGCCTCAAGAAACCATAGCTCCATAGGAGATAGTTCTCAAGTCAGTATCTGGGACTCTTGAGACCTTTTCAGGATAAGTTTGAGATAAACCGTTTCCTAAAAATTCTGAGAAAATATTTTCCTTTTGAAGGTTTGCTATCCTTTGAATCTAAAATGGCCCTGAAAGACTTATGTTTTGAATCCCTAGTCCCAGAATTTTGGAAGTATTGTGAGGGCCATGGAATCTTTGGGTGTTGGGGGCAGGCTGATGAGAGCAGGTCAGGGAAAGCAGGCCTTTGAATGTGGTACCCACACTCTACTGTATGAGGAGTCTGTTCCATGTTCACACTGTCATGAATTTGCGCTGCCTTCCCCTACTATGATGGACTTGAAATATCTCTGCACCTATGAGTGAAAGTATGCTTTCCTCCTTTGCTTTAGTCAAGCATTTTGTCAAAGAAGCAATACACTGTCCTCCCATGCATACACGGTGTCTTCATAGACTTTACCATGTAATGTCAAAATGATTGTATGAGGACTTAGCTATTAAGGCAGACTTTGAAGAGATATTTGCAAAAGTATAAAATAACACCATTCTTCTAATTATTTTGTTTTATAAAATTGTTTATTATTATTATTAACATAGTTCATTTTACAAAATTTTACTGTGACAGCTTCATATATATGTTACTGTAACATCTTCATATATATATATGCATATATATATATTTCTCTGATATTACAAACCTATTATCCTCCTATTGTTGCCCATGCCTCACTGGAGAAATATGCACAAATATAAAACCCAATCAAAAAATTTATTGATATTCTTAATAATTTTTAGGAGTGTAATTCCTAATTCCAAACTGTGGATTCGTGACACATAAATAGAGACATAGGCAAAGATATATAGATACATGCTGTGGTGGCTTGAATAGAAATAGACCCCATAGGCTCATATGTTTGAAAACTTGGTCCCTAGTAAGAACTGTTTGAGAAGGATTAGGACGTGTGACCTTGTTGGAGAAACTGTGTAACTTGGTGGTGGGCTTTAAGGTTTCAAAAGCCCATGTCATTTCCAATTAATATCTTCTTCTCCCCCCCTCTCCTTCTCTTTCTCTCTCTCCCCATGCTGATGAACTAGATATAAGCTCTCATCTATTGCTCCAGCGCCATGCCTGCCTGCTTGCTGCCATGCTCCCTGCTCTGATGGTCCTTGACTCACCCACTAGAACTATAAACCCTATTAAATACTTTCTTCTATAAGTGGACTTTGTCATGCTGTTTGTCATAGCAATAGAAAAATAACTAAGATAAAGACTTATGGATTGATAGATAGATATGATTATATATAATATATAACACAACACACAAACACATAAATATTTCTTCAAATTAATAGAGAATGCAAAACACTGTGAATCTCTCTTGCTATCTTGACCCCACCCTAAAGAACAAGTAGGAGTTTTGCACAACTATACAACTTCTCAGGTATCAATATCATTTTGAAAATGAAACTTGTCCTAGAAAGACAAAGCTATTTAATTAAATATCCCGAGTCCTTGTTGAGATTATTCCTCACTTAAATGAAAGGAGCATAAAATAACCTGACTAGTGACTCCAACCTTTGTGTTTTAAGGGATGGGTACAGGCCTACCCAGAGATGGGCAGCTCTGCCCTAGACAGAAACCAAGTACATCACAGAAGGAGCTCCTCCCCTGACATTTTCCAGAGCTGCTAAGAACACCTCTAATTTGAGAGTGAAACTTCACATGTTCTTATGAGGGGACTACTGAGGGACCAAAAATACAATTATGCTTAAACATCTCTGAGAACAGATTTTAAATATTGTCACCACAAAGAATGAAAGATGAGACATGGTGAATATGATCTTTAGCTTTATTTGGCTATTCCATACTGCATTCAAATACCAAAATATGCTGTATCTCATAAGTCTACACTTATTTGGAGGGTCAAAAGTGAATTCAAGAGACAGGAGACACGACCTTTGGAGGACTCTGCACATTTTTATGTGATGTTTCCTTTGTGGTGGTTGACATTTTACTCTATAAATGTAAAAACATTCCCCCAGGGTTTTCAATCCATAAGTCATCAGTGAAGCCCCTGGGTTGTCCAGCCAGGAAACACCTCACTAAGGACAACAAGAGTTAACACACGGCCATGCATACCTATCGGCAACACAAGATATTTCTAAAATATTATGAAAGCCGTGTCCTTGTAACCTCCTTTTATTAATCAAAGAGAGTTAATCAGGGTGGAGGGGTTTTTTTTGCCTTTTAAATCAAATGATTCTCATGGCTACTTGCCCACATTTCTCTAGTTCACTCGTTATCTCTCAGCTCCTCATGCACGATGCCTCATTTAATAGAATATTAAGTCAACTGAATGGTATTGTGGTGCAGTGCAGCAGGTGCAGATGCCTGGGCATGCACACAGCAAACAGAATGGCTTTCCAGTACAGAAGGGAAGAGGTGAGGAGGTACACATACCCATATGAAACATGCATTTAAAAAAAACACTAAAATTAAACATGCCCATTGAGTATTTTACATAATTTCTTTTCATTTTAATTTTTCACTATTATTTATTATTCTGTAGAGGGTCATGATTGCCATGACACACATTTGAAGGTCAGAGGACAACTTTGTGGAGTCTGTTTACCCCTTCTGTCTTTATGATTTCTGAGGGTTGAATTCAGATCATCACACTTGTGAGGCAAGAGCATTTACCTACTGAGTCATCTCGACAGCCTGGCTTCATTTTTCTTTATACATATTTTAACCAATATAGTTATAATTCTTTTTTGGTTTTTGGTTGAAATTGATATTTTACCAGGTACAGAAACTGCTATGATTCTTAAACAATATCCAAAGCTCTTGAAAGAGTCATTACAGAGATGTGGGGCTAGTTAGAAACCATAACCCATTCCTGTATTGGACTGCAGGAGCTAAAATGCTACAGGGGACAAAAGAGACAAGTTTCCAGAAGTCTTCTGCCTGACCCCTTTGTGAGGTCCCCACAAACACACATCACAGCATTGAGAATTCCTTGTAAATTCACTTGCTTTATTTTTCTGTGGCATAAAAATCACATAGGCTTGTATAACTGTTGTTATGTACATGAGATATGGTCAAGAAATAAGATTTATACATTTCCAAGTACACCTCTATGTAGTCAACTTGTTTTGCACACCAATCCCTTCCTTCAGCTGTACCTACTTAAATCTCTTCATTGCCTTTCTGTGTATTAAGCATTTCTTTAAGACCCCCTTCTTTCTCAAATAAGTTAACTCTCCTTTCTCCTCCCCACAAGGCTACCACCCCTTAGAATGACTATTACTCTTGCTGCTCCCTACCATTGCCATGCATCTTCCCCACTTCCTTCCTGTGTTCTTTTTCTTCCTCCTCCACCATTGGCTCTGCATATTGCTCTCCTCCCCCCATACCAACTCATTCACACACACACACACACACACACTTCAACATGGATCTACCTCATCTTCACATCTGAATGTCATATGATGAACCATATATACCACACTAATTACATACATTAAATTGACCCAGAGATATTATTTTTAGAAGTCATACACATATACAAAAACATCACAAAATATTCTAGTCATACTGGGAATGAAACAATTGGTGATACATAATGATTATATAATTATAAAGCATAAGTAGTTTAAATCTTTTTGTAGTATCCTGTTCTAAAAATTTATGAAGGGTTCCATGTCAATGACTGAAAACGATGCAGACCGATGTTTTTGTCAGTCACATTAACTCTTAATATCTGTTGGAACAAACAACAAGAAATATATTGAGAATTTGTTGGCTAGAATTTCCTGTACACAAATGAACAGGGTGCAAGCCTTTGAGCCACATGGCCTTGATGCCAACTACTGTTTTATTTTCAGGTGTGGAGGGTGTTTCCTAATCCTTGAAGTCGAATGATTTTTCCATGACAGGAATGGGCACTCAGCTGCACTGAGAACAAGTGCACAGGCAAATTGAAAAGGATACCCTGTCTTCCTCTCCTCTGTATTGCTGCTAGCGTTCCTTTGACTCCGTCTTCTGCTGTCTCCCCAGAGTACTCACCCACTGCCTGGGAAGTCTAATATTTCTGTTTCTTATGGGCGAACACTTTCAAGAGGCCTCACCATAGACCAGTTTTTAACTGTCCATAAATCATTCCACAACAGAATAGGGAAAGATATCCTTTAAGATATATTTTTAAAGGTGGTTGACAAAAAAAAAAAAAAAAAAAACACAGTACAAGGAGACATTTTAAAATTATAAAAATGAAGAAAAACTTTTTTCTCAGGCCTAGAAATCAGAAAGCATTCACATTTAGTACACACACACAAAGATGCACATACACACACACATACACACATACACACAGAGAGAGAGAGGGGGGGGATGAATGACTCATAGGAAGAAGTGCTCCCATTTATCACGGTGTGATGGGTATTGGGACCGAAATATTATATGAATCCTAAGGTTCTAATTTTAACTTTGACAGGATGAGAGCATACTTGTTATCAACAATTATCAAATTATTGCAAATTGGGAACATATCTTAGCATGGCTGCTATTGTCTATACAAGCAGAAACATCCTTGCTAACACTAGTGTTGTGAACATATAGACTGCAAAGCATCCGAAGGATGGAGGAATAAGATCAAGCAACAAGTGGGTAAAGAAAACTTGTCTAAGATGTGTTTAGTGACTTGAGACAAAAATTCACACAAAAGTGTTGGTGCCTGTGAGCTGCTGCATGAAAAGGAAGACTGAGTCAGCCAGTAGGAACAAGTCAGTAAGCAGCATTCCTCCATGGCCTCTCTGTGTCAGTTCCTGCCTTGAGTTCCTTCCTTCCCTCTATGATGAGAGTTGTGTACTGAAATGAACCCTTTCCTAACCAAGTTACTTTTGCCATTGTGTTTTGTCACAGCAATGGAAACCCTAACTAAGACACTATATTTCCCAGACACTGTGGGGCAGGTGTACAGGAACTCATAGCTATTGTGACAACATGCACAAGATCTACACATGCTTCAGCCAGACAAAATCCCAGGGTGGAGAAGAAAGGGGGGCATGAAGCCCATGCCTAATTGAGGGGCTAATGGCATTTGGTTGCTCCTGAGAGAGGAAAAGTCAGTTTCCCTCAATGATAAGACATTTGGTATATTGACCATACTCCAGGTCAGGCACAATGCCCAGGAGTAGTTGACCAAAACACACTGGCTTAAATGGGTTAAAAAAAAAAAAGAGAGTGAGAAAGAGAACATGATGTTGATGTTTCAGGAGGTAGAGGAGGATCTGAGAGGAGTTGGGGACAGGAAATGAACATGGACATTAATAAAATGTTGTTTGCCAAACTCTAATGGAAGACCACATGTCCAAAAAAATATAGTAAGCACACATTGAGATAAGTAAGTAGGTACATATATGCATACATAATACATACATACATACATACACACACATACATACATATGTAAATAAACACATACAAACAGAGATGCATAGATAGGGCACAAAAGTTGGGTGAGTAGGTAGTTCTGAGAGAAGTTGGGAGAAGGGAGTAGTAGTCTGAAATTCTCAAAGAACCAATTAAAATGATACTAATCATTCACTCATTAGGTCAAGTTATTTTAAATACATATTTACATTCAAATTTACTTTGGTACAGTTATTGTGTATCTTTACCTAACATTTCTCCCTGTAATATCCTTTCAAACTCAAAAATATCAAGCTAAGACTCCATGGGTATGGAAATTTCTGAGAGTTTCCTATAAATTTAGATGGAAAAAAATGAGTGAGAGCAAAGAGTTGTTCACTGTTTCATCTTTGTTGTTGCTGTTGTTCCCTTGCTACGATACTTTAAACAGTGGACCAGCTCTTTGTAGGGTAGTGGATAGTGGCTGGCGTTTGGTTTCTGAGACAGAATGAGAGCCAAGTGTCACTTAGGTTTTTAGACAAGATGATACATATAGAAAGTAAGCAGCTAGATTTTTAACTCCAAATGATACACTATGGATGTTGCTTTATCTTCACACTGTGTACAGAAGGCACTGAACACAGTGGCTGCCAGCAGGGTATAGGGGGAGGGGTAGCACAAAGCATTTGGTGTATGTGGGGGAATACCATAGAGTTTTCCAGTAGTCACAAACCTGGGTTTCAGTGTTGTAGTCATGGGGGATTGTATCAGTAACGTTGTTCACAGAGATGCTCACACGGGTAATGGAAACACTGCCCAATCCCCAGATTTCAATGTAGCCTAGGGATAAAGGTGTCGTGCCACTGATGTAATTGTTCAAAATAATTTCTCTCTGCAATGTATTCTGTCAAATTGAAAATAAAACAGAAAGAATCAAACATCAAAATTAGTTCAATTTTGTTCTCAAGTGTGTTTGAGTCATAGATGCATATCATGAAATGAGACAGCCTGAGTCAATATGTTCTCAATTAGTAAAAACCATGACCTCATCACTCTGTCCCCTGCTACCTTGTCCCATTCACTTTGCATGGACCACCGTCAGCCAGGATGGCCTTGAACTCTGTAAGTTACCAGTCTCAAGTATCTAGAAATGTATATTCTACACATAGAAAGGTCACAGCCTGTGCAGAGCATTTAAAGTTAGCATCAGAAGAAGGGCCAGATTACACAGAAGGATTATCCACTTGAGAAACCTGTACCCTGAAAACAGTTACTAATGAGACATGGACAGGTTCAATCAAAATATATTTCCTGGGAACATAAAAAATTCCCCTTGAGGTCTGGTGGAAAAGAAAGATGAGCAATGAAGAAATTCTAGGAATCAGTTGCACTCACCTGGCTGACAAAAAACCTGGCCAAGTAGTATTTTGTCATATCTGCAAACAGACAAAGAGACAGATGTGAGCTGGGCCTGTGTGATGGCTTCTAATTGCTGATTTGTCTGAGCTGAAAGTTATTTTGGGTTATACGGGATGGTTTTTATTTTATTTTTCTTCATTAAAATGAGTTCAGTTTTGCAATGGAAGTTCTCTCTATGGAAATTAGTCAGGTTCTACACCCATCGCCAAATGGACACAAATGTTTGCAATGAGTATATAGATGTACTTGTCCGATAACTGCCTCATACCTCATACCCCAACCCTACCATAAGTCTCTTTTTTCATCGTCCACTAGTCCCAACATCTCCCTAATCACCTTGGAATTTCCAGATTCTTTTTGCTCTGAAGCACACATCCACACATTCAAATACATTGATTGATGCCTTGCTTTATCTTGAGTGATTACAGGTGGTTTTTAATGTGATGTCCAGAAAACTTAAAAAGAAAACACCTGGGAAAGCATGGTGTTTGGCAGTGTGGCGTGTGGAAAAGGCAGCTTCCTCTGCCTCGTCATTGCCGGCCTCTTTCTCATTAACTCCCACTCCTGCTGGAACCACTGGCTTCTAGAACTGTGCTGCCCACAGCAGAAGGCACCATAAAAATAAGCTGAGTACATTTAAATGAATATTAATTAAATAAAATAGACTTCATTCTCTCAGATGCCCTTATGACATTTTGAGTATTCATTGGAGCCTGTGCCTACAGCTGTGTTGAGCAGCAGGAGCTCTTTGTGGCTAAAAGTCCTACTGTGTAGTAAAGAGTACTTAAGCCATTCTTCTCCTAGAAGTTTACCAACTGTCACAAACTCCTGACGAAAGCTACCCATATAAGCATCCCATATAGCCTGTCTCTCTGTGACAACTAATCGGGTAGTTGGAGAATGTGCATAAATCTTATGGAAGTTTATCTCAGCTGAAAGGTAGGTATTTAAGATAATCAAGAACCTTGTTCATGGTATGGCCAGGAATCCCAGTCAGTCCCTACTCACCAATGCTTTTCCCATCATCCCAGAATAGCCAGCCCTCAGCAAGTCCCGTGTCATTCAAGGCAACCTTAAGGCCCAGGAATTTCTGACGGCTGTGGTGGGGAGGGAGAGAGGCATTAGCTAAAAACACAGTTACAGTCACAAGCCAAAAGGTTTCACAGGAACAAAGCAGCAAAATGAAGTGCTTCCTGAGGTTTAGAGTGGGTTCTCAGAAAATCCTGAGAACTGGCTCTATATGCATGTAGAGAAGGCTGGACCTCTGCATGACTATATGAATTCAGAGAAGACTGGACCCCTACATGTCCTACATGAAGGACTTCACCAAAGCATCAAGGGAAATGTTTCAGTAAGGCTCTTAAATTAAAAGCACACATTTTCCTTCATTTTCCCCATCACCTAAAACACAGGGAACAAGTGGGTGAAGTTTTGAGGCAGTATATTAGGCCCACATGGGCCATATTCTTCCTGGACCTGTGACTCCGTGAATCACATAGCTTCATAAAGCCTCCTCTTCATCATATATGTAATGGAGATGACAGCAATACTCAACTCAAGTGAATGTGTTTCTCTTTGATAAAGAAAGAGAGAAAATCATGAAACAAAGTTCTCAATACTGCCATGGTCTTAGGCATGCAGCAAGCATTTGTTTGACGCTAGTGATTGATGATTGACATATGAACTTAGGTCAAGAGGTCCTAAAAGTTTTCAAGGTAAAATCAACCTCAGGTATCAGTTGTCACACAGTTAAATTTTTTCAGCAATGGCTTATTCTTAAGGAGAAGGTGCAAGATTCCAAAAATATGAATTACGACTACCCCCATTTTGGCTTCTACTGTAAATGTCACTTCTTAGAAATGTGATTTTATACACTTCAGTCTAAAACAATGGATGAAAACTGTTCAGAATCCAGAGTGCTTATAAAGTTCAAATACAAAAATGCAAAAAATATTCAGTGAAAATGCTTTCAGATTTCACAGTGATACTCAAGGGATCACATATGATTAAGCTCATTATATGCAAAACTGAACCCCAATTCCCCCTCCCCATTCACCTCAATTGGGTGTTCAGGGCATGTTCCTGCCAGGGCAGGATGTAACCCCCACGGACATGAAGATTAATGTGCTCCAGAGGGGCTGGCAAAATCTTCCATTGGCCTGTTGCATTAATATCTACACCCTGCAGGAAAAAGAGAGAGATGATGAGGGATGTGCGCATCACTGAGTAGTGCATTTAGCAGATACCCCAACCACCTCCTGGTCCCCACTATTCAACACATACCAGCTATACACTCTGCATTCACCTGCCCCATAGAAAGCATCCAAAAGGCTTATTTAAGTGCCTTTATCTTTGACTATGTCTTGTTTGATACCTTTGTCTTGCCTCATGTGGCATCTTTATCTTCCTCCTGTGGCAATCCTTATCTTACCACATGTGAAGCTGAATCCTGCTTCATGTGTGAGAGTTGCATTCTGACCTTGAGTCATAAATCTCAAATCCTTCCATATCTTCTCAACCATGACAGGTCTTTTTGGTGTTGGTACTATTGATGGTTTGGGCCAAATAATTATTTGTTGTGAGACTATACTGTGCTTTTCCCTACTTGGCCTGGTTTGGTATTTTTTAGGCAACCTGATGATCCTCTGCTCCAAGAAGGTAACCATACTGCTGTCAGATTTCATGGGGACATTCAATTAGTATAGCATATAATAGCCCAGAATTGATAGACTCAAGCAACCCCTTGCCACAGCCTACCTAGAAGCTAGGGTTACAAGCTTGGGCCATGGTACTCAGCAGTCTGGTCCTGTCCTTGTTGATGTTGAGCAGCATTGCTTCTGCCCACTAGAGGATAGTAGCACCCTATCTCCATATTCCACAATGTGTTCCCATAAAAAATATTGAAAGGTAGATATTAGCTCATCGATATATTACTAGCCCCAAATGGAAAAGCACCCACTATTCCAATACCTAGAACTCAGCAGAGAGTTTTGCACCTGGGCAAGGCTGGAACTCCAGCCATGATGCCTAGTTAAGGAAGCCCACACTCTAAAGTTGCAGGTAGATCCATCCTTTCAGTGAGGATCCCTCCCCTTAAGCTATGTACACTGAGTGTCTCCCTGCTTAGCTCTAGTGTAAGCCCTGACAGATTCAAAAGTGCTGTTAAAATACTGGACAGTGAACATGCAAATTCACGACTATGTAAATGTCACTTAAGGAAAATAGCTGCCCTCTCCCTCCAGGGCCCTGGTGCTGGATTGAAAGCACATAGCTGAATGTTAGTGTATTTCCACACTTAAGAGAACCAAACTAACAACCAAGAAGAGGGAAATGACTCAGTGCTCCTGGACAGAGAAGTTCCTTTGTGTTTGTTCTGTTTTCACCCAGATCAGTACAATATCCTTGGACAAGAGAGGCTTGTGTATGGCTCTGCTTCTGGTCTTCTGGCTTTTGCCCTCCTCAGAAAGTCCCAGGAGGTGGGCTAGTAGGAGGGCAAGAATTCCCTTTCCTTTAATTCTTCCTTGATAATTAAGCTCTGTCTCATATGTGTCCTTCAAGGGATCACCTCTAAAATGTCCTCTCCAGACCTGTCCTCCCAGCTCATCTTCAGTGACCACTACAGCCCAGATATGTGCAACAGAGAGTCCCTGTGGCTGCCTTTGTAACTGAAGATGCACCCTGTGGATAGAGTTTGAGAGCTTACTTAGTAGGTAATTACAGAGAGGAACTGTTCTTGAGTATCTAGACCTGTGGGTCACGACTCCTTTGGGACTCAATCAATCCTTTCACATGGGTCGTCTAAGACCACGAGAAAACACAGATATTACAATTAATAACTAGCAAAATTATGAAGTAGCAAAGGAAATAATTTTATGGTTGGGGTCTCTACAACATGAGGAACTGTATTAAAGGGTCAAAGCACTAAGAAGGTTGAGAACCCCTGGTCTATACAATAGAAGCAGATATTTAATAAGTAGACAGAAACAGAAACTAGTTTATGGCACAATATCCAGAGGTGACTAGTCACCGTTGTGTATAGTAAGGACATACAGAAAGCCAAAATTCCCTTGTGAAAAAACATGCAGTGAGCCAGGCACTGGATGAGAGCCTTGCCACTTCCGCTCTCTGGCCTTGCTCTCACCCCACCAGGAGATGAGAAAAGAGGTCACAGGAAATCAATGGCTTGTGCAGAACAACCACACAGGGTTTCCAGGGCTTGTGGTGTGAGATCTGTCAGAATAAGGACTTTGTATTCTACTGTTTGACAGGCTATGCAGACATCTAAAAAACTTACTGTGTAGTAGTCATACCAGCGGGCTCTAGGAAAGTATGCTTCTACAGTTCTGGCATTCTGAAATGAAACACAAACAAGGTGTCAGTAGTGGAACTGTTGTGTAGGACGGAGGAGTCAATGCATGTAGAAAAGAAGTTACAACAGTAGCGATAGCCTCGAGTCTCACGACCCTGAGATCAGCAATAACAGGGAGTCTACTTTCTCCTACTCTCTTTAACCAGAAAATTTCCTAACCAATGCCCCCCATAATGCCCTTTGGAATGGGCAACTTCAATTAGCCTTTCTTTACAAAAACACTCCAGTTCATATCTAGAGATACAAACACCCTTGTTTAGCTGTGGGAGCAAAAGGAAATTTTCTAGGAACAGAAGATATGAGGAATATTAAATAGCTGATCTTTAATCAGAAATCCAATCATTCTTAAAGGAAGATTTTAAAAAAAGACATTAGCTGCTTACAGGGTCCCTTACATAAGAAAACAAACAAAGAGCTATCCAGCAGTGAGCTGACCACCCTGCAGCAAAGCAGTTGGTCCAACAAACTTGTTTTAATGGTAAAAGGATTGACAGCTTGCAATGAATTCTTTTGCTACAGTCCCGACCTAACCCCCAACCCCTTATACTACTAAATAGGGGAAAGATTAGCTCTTCAAATATAACACAGGGTTATTTATGTTTTTCACTGTCCTTTGGAGAATCATGAGAAGAACTTTAGATAGTCTGAGTGCGGTCACCTAAGTCGTTATTTACTGAGAAAGTTACTAGAATTCTGGGCTGGTTCTTCACAGTTTTAAGAATAACTGGTGGAATAAAGGTGGGTGAAGAGAAAAGTATTTATTACAGTTTTGTCCATTACTGGGGAGAGAAAATTTTTGTCTCTATCCCAGATTGGTGGGGCAATGTAAAGAAAGATGACACACTCATGAGGAAAGCTTCCTGTGAGGATTTAGCTTTGAGTCCACATTAGCAGAACCAAGAGGTAGACCTTCCTACTATAGGAGGATACTGCACTCTGGCCCCAGGGTATCATGGATGGCCTGGCTTCACCTCACTTGCTAGTAGAATTTTTAATGTTTCTTGGTCCAATTACAAGAAGAAAATTAAAAAAAAAGTAAAGTGAGGGATACCTCAGGATCCTCAAGACACAGGAAAGCCTTTTCCTTCCCATGTTTACCTGACCAAAGAGCTTGGCTCCTCCTACCCTCTGAAGTTTCCATACTCACGTGTTCCAGCACAGGGCTGACCAGGAAGGCTGGACCCAGCAGGAACTGTCTGTCTATATTCCACGTCTTATTGTCTGATACAAACCTACAAAGGGAAAATGAAGAGTCACAATCAGATCCCAACAAGGCCCCAGCATAAGACCCTAAAGAAGCCATCTAGTCCAAACTCAAACCACAAATACAGCTAAATCCTGCAACATCTTCTTCTCTCTAGTTTGATCAGGTCATATATACCACACTCCCTACGAGTCACTTCTCCAAACTTCACAAGGTGTTTTGGCATGTTGGCTCCAGAAAATGTCTGCATTCCCTTTCAGCCCAGCACATAGTTAATATGAGGATGGCCCTCATCCCTCAAATTCCCCCTTAGAACAGCCATCTGAAAGATATTAATGCATTGAGTCTGGGTCTATATAAACTAAAACAGACAAAATGATCTTTACCTACACAAATAAGAAAGAAATTATGGTATTTTATGTTGTATCATTTAAAACATTCTTTGTTACAAAACAAACAAAGAAACCTTTCCTTCCAAGAACTGTGTTGTGTATAAAATTAAGTTATAAGGGGAAATAAAGCATGCTCTCTGATTGGAGAGCTCAGAACAAATAGAACTGATGCCTTCAATGCAAAAGAATTGTTGTATCAACTATCACCCCGCAGGCTAAATGAGTTATTCATTGTTCAACAGGATTCCAGCTCAATACTCACTCGTGGAAAAGAGGCCGCACAACTGTGCTGCCCTCTGTGTGGGCCTTGTACATCAAGGTGTAGAGATACGGCAACAGGGTATATCTGGTCTCTAGCACACTTCTGGAAATATCCTCGAAGGTTGAATTCCAGGACACAGGGTCTTGTCTCTACAAGCAAAGAAGAAGAGTGTTTAGAACCCAGACGTATCTCTCAAGGGGCAGTCATGGAAAGCTTATTGTAATTGTTTCCACACAACTGGATAAACATAATAGTGCACGAAGCTTTAAGGATATTCTTAGTAATTGGAAAACAGATGCAGCTTTCTCAGGAAAATGGCTTCAGACGATACTCTGCATGGGACATATAGGAAAGTGCTTCCTAAATATAAAGATTTATCAAGACAATACTGAAGAATATGATTCAGAAAGAAGCTGTCCCATCATCTGAAGACGTCCCAGGAAACACAGGCAGCAGGGTTGCTCTCAACAGCCGAGGGAGCATTTCCAGTGACATAATAGAGGTGAGGAAGCTGACATCCCACCTTGGTCCCAATGGTGTTGTGGTTCCTGGAGAAGGGGTAAAAGGCACCCAGCTGCATCCAGCGAATGCACATCTCATACTCAGCATCTTGAAAGAACCCACAGATGTCTGCTCCGGTCTGAAACAACAAAGAGCAAAGTGAGCTTTTGGTGCTTTCTGAGGGATGCTGCCATCTTCCTAGGGAGGAGGAGCATGCAAGAGCACTTACATAGGAGATGCCAAAGAGACTGAACTCCATCATGCCTGCAAGGAGAGATGCAGCAGAATCAGGATCATCATTCTCTGCCTCCTCCTCCCCTTACACCAAGGATCCTACTCACTCCCCAGTCCACCCACAGTCAGCAGAGAACCCTGGGCACAACCCACACACCAATGATGGATTTTCCCAGCTGGTCCCAGGCAGCAGTGTTGTCTCCCAGCCAGTGTCCTGCCCATTGTCCAGAAGTGGGGAATGTGGAGCGGGTGATGACGATCCCTCTCTCTTCTGTCACCTCCTGCACAGCTCTGGTTGGGGAAACAAGGAGGAAGATTAAAGGCAGGACAGGGGAAGGAAGTAAACAGATGTTCTTCCCCAGAGCCCTTGCTCTTAGGACATCATGACAAATCTGTCTTGAATGACTTGAAGAAATATAGAAATGACCCTTTAGAGGAGGTCCAGGTGGTTGACATGGATAATGGTGGTGATAAAACCTTTACACATCTGTTTTCCAGTATCTCACCAAGTGATGACTCATTGGTTTGTTCCCAAACAGTAAAGAGTCACAGAATCTGACTGTTTATTTACCCAGACATTCTCTATTTGAAGATTATTTTTCTTTTATCTCACATAGTGAGTAGACCTAGCTACTTCAAGAAAATACCAACTTAGTGCCTATCATGAGTAGTCAAAAAAAACAAACAGCTATAAAGATGAGTCATTTTCAATGTAAAGGAGCGAGGTTTCTAGCCATCAGTTATCCTTTTCCTTTTGCAACTAATGGATCACGGTACTAGAAACACTGCAGAAAAACTAGGGTGCCTGTGGGTATGCTCAAGAGGAGTACTGATTTCATCACAAGGCTGGCTCCGTGATTTTGGAGAGGTTGGTTAACAAATAAAAACTGTTACATGGTTATTAAAATTACATTATATCTACCCCTGGGGATGGGAAAATAAATGCAAAAGTAGAGAAGTTCCAACACCCATCACAAAAGTTGTACCAGTTGGAAAAAGCAGAGGATCACTCACTCGTAGGTGGGTCTGGTCTGGGACCACCCGTACAGGTTGTGCACATCATAATGCCGCACTGGGGAGCCATCTGGAAGGATCTGCTCACTGTCCATGCATAGGGTCTTGCTGCTCAGACCCCTGTCCCTGGCTTCCAAATCTGAGGGAAATAATGAAACTTCAGTGAAGATCAGCCTTGACCCTTAATTCTTGACTTCTTTTCAGAAGACACTAAGACTAAAGACCTCTGCCTGGATCCTTCTTCTTTTCCCATGAGCATAAGAACAAGTGACTTCTCTGAGTAGCAAAATCACTGAAGGCATTTTTAACTTCACTAAAGCAAATAGAAGTAGGCGAAGATAGAGGTTTCCATGTAATCACTATGGGGCAAGTTCTTGTACAAATTTCCTTAAAGGATTTACTTTAATTATTTGTGTGTGTGTGTGTGTGTGTGTGTGAGAGAGAGAGAGAGAGAGAGAGAGAGAGAGAGAGAGAGAGAGAGAGAGAGAGAGGGAGGGAGGGAGGAAGGGAGGGACAGGGGGAGAGGGAGAGACTGCTTGCAGCAACCAGAAAANTGTGTGTGTGTGTGTGTGTGTGTGTGTGTGTGTGGAGAGAGAGAGAGAGAGAGAGAGAGAGAGAGAGAGAGAGAGAGAGAGAGAGAGAGAGAGGGGATGCCTGGCCTGCAGCAACCAGAATAGAAGAAGACATCCAATACTCTAGAGTTGGAGTTACCAGTGATTTTGAGTCTCCTGTTGTGAGTTCTCGATTAGGATAGTGTTCACTCTTAACTTTTGAACCATCCTTCCAGTCCCATGAGCTTTCAATACACAAATTAGTTCATATCTTTCTTATTATATTTCTGTGAATAAACAGTGTTATCTGATTCTTACCCTTTAAGAAATTTAGATTTCACAATGTCTATGAAAGGCCACACAACTCGGAAAAGTACATGGAACTAAGCTGTAAATGTGCATGACTTCAAAGTCTCCCAGCTCCGTGCAAAGGGAAAGCTACTTCATGTTCATATTGATGGGAAAGAATTCTTTAAGTAATCACACCACAGAGACATTATCACATTTGAGTGATTTCTGGAAAAAGTCAAAAAAAAATTGTAACATCTCCAGTTGGATAATATGATGTGCTTTTGACTTAGACCCTATTTAACCACAATAATGGTGAGGAGGTGTCTTTGATGGTCAGGGAAACCCCAGGATGCTAAGCTCATCTTTCTTCCATCCATTGTGCATCAAGTGAAGAGATCCCACGGTCCTTACGTGGCATGTAGGGAGGATGGTTCAGAGTAGTATCCCTGCAGCCGGAAGGAACTGCCCCATTTACAAAGCTGGAAGGTTCATTCATATCCTACAAATAGTGAGATTATGGGTTATTTTTAAAGACAATTAAGTTCTCTCAATGTAGGAACAAAGAAGGGGTCACACATTCAATATCTAGCATCCCTCTAGATGCTGCACAGAGAGGAATCGCAAAACACTAGAAAAGCACAGGCTAGAAACAACAAATAACTGAAACATAACTGACTATATTATTTCATTTTTTCCATTAGGACAAACAATAATTTAAGGAATTCCCAGTAACTTTTGTGGAGGTTTCACATCAGGAACTTCAGACAGATTCCCATGTACCATGGTGAGGACAATCCTAAGTTTGATTCTATGATCAGCAGTTTGCTAGGTCTGAAATCTTTTTCTGAAAATGATTATCACCTTGCCCAATGTCATGGATCCACATGCTAAAAACAGCACACATACACACAAACACACCCATACTCAGGCATACACAGACAAATCCATACACACTTACAATCCACAGGCCATCAAACTTCAAGCTCTTTCCTGGATTATCTGTGTTTGTATGGAGTTCTTGAATCTCTTTCTTCCACCACTCGGCAGTGGAATTACGGAAAAAGTCTGGAAAGGCCACATAAGCTCGGTATTGCTGTCAAATTAAAATATAATCAATTTATTTAAATTAATATATTATATAAGAATCAGGCATTTACCAAGAACTTAATAAATTCTTAAAGTTCCACAGTTTACACAGTGATAGTCTGAATAGATCTTATGTGAGATAACATTCATGACTTATTAGACAGAAATCTCAAGGTCCAAATCAGGAGCAGAAGGAGAGAGAGCACGAGCAAGGAACTCAGGACCACGAGGGGGGCACCCACACACTGAGACAATGGGGATGTTCTATCAGGAACTCACAGCTGGCCTGGAGCAGAAAAAGCCTGGGATAAAATCAAACTCGCTGAACATAGTGGACAATGAGGACTACTGAGAACTCAAGAACAATGGCATTGGGTTTTTGATCCTACTGCACGTACTGGCTTTGTGGGAGCCTAGGCAGTTTGGATGCTCATCTTACTAGACCTGGATGGAGGTGGGTGGTCCTTGGACTTCCCACAGGGCAGGGAAACCTGATTGCTCTTTGGGCTAATGAGGGAGGGGGATTTGATTGGGGGAGGGGGAGGGAAATGGGAGGCAGTGGCAGGGAAGAATCAGAAATCTTTAATAAATAAATAAAAATTTAAAAAAAAGATTGGATTATTTGGGCTGGAGAGTTAGCTTAGCGGTTAAGAGCACCCTCTGCTCTTCCAGAGGACCAAGGCTCAATTCCCAGTACCCCATGGCATCTAACAATTGTCTCTAACTCCAGTTCCAGGGGATCTGACACCTTCACACCAATGCACATAAAATACATTTAAATAAAATGTTAAAGAAAAAAGAAAAATATTTAGAGTAAAGATCAAAAAGCACAAATAATATTACTTCCCAGGAACTTGGAAATCAACCACGTTGTATGGAATGGACTGGTAATACAGGTCCTTTGCTTTTTGTGGATAAAAGGTAAATTTAAAACCTCTGTGCTTGTGTCCAGAATGATGCCTGACCTAAAATATTCTTGAATCTATCAGTGTTTCAAGATCTCAGCTGTACCTTGGAAACCACATATGTGCCATTCTCATCATTGGTTCAACCATAACACGTGTCTGGTACACTAGGACTGTCTTTCATTTCCGACGGCACATACTTAAACCTTCCAGTCCCTCACTCAGTTGACCATCGTTAAGGAAGAGTTAAAGGTCCAGCATATTCTGAAGTTCAAGAGCAGCTACCTCCTAACCATGTACACACTGATGAAAAGTATATTACAAAAACTCAGAAAAATGAACAGGCAGACTCATTGCATTGTTTAAACTTCTTATCAAAAGGAGGGGTGGCCTGATGCTTCTTCTGCAAGTTATGTCAGCAAAGTTATTCATCCAAGTAACAAATGCAAATTAAGCGGAGAAAATATTAGGGCTGACAGCTATGTTAATTGGTATCATTAAATTAAAAAGTCTGTTCACAGAAGAAAGCAAATCAATAATATGAGACTACTAGGAACTAAAAGGAAAAGGAAAGTCAAGAGGCCCAATGCAGGATAGAAGGGTGGTGCTGGAGCATCATGTGGACATGGAGCAGCCTGTGTGTGAACATAAACATACATGGAGAAAAGGATCCCATAACTGAGGACAAAGGCTGGGAGCTGTCAAGGCTAGAATCCAGTTCTGAGTTCACAGCCCTTAGGAATTGACAGCTTTACATTTGAAATTGCATTGTGACATAGGAAACTATGGGCAGGAAACTTGAGCACATTGTATCTTAAACTCTGTGGTCAATAATGCCAACATCACAACTTGAAGTAAAACATAGCTAACCATAAAATAATGGGTCCCAGACTGACAGGAGCATTACTCCTATGTGGTTCTTTCCCACACATCTCTGTCCTCTGTGCAGACACATCTAATGTCCTAGACATGGCTGCCTCTTCCTGGAAACCCTGACCACATCCAGCATCCACAGAGTGCCTTTACCTCCAGTTGAGCATCCCAGTCTAGAGAGGAGTTCACTTCAACACCAGGGTAATCAGGCCAGACCTATGGAGAGAAAAGACTTGACAAACATGTCCTGAACAAATGTTCATACAAATAATTTCTTAGGAAACTATAAGCCAAGGCTCTAGGGCTAATAGTTGCCGGAGAGAATTTTCCTAAAGGAAAATAGATTCAGCAGATATTAGCTGAAAACACAAAATTTAAAAATTAAAAATGTAAGAAAACCACATCTTTGGGAACGACACATAACAGGCCCCAAAATCAACATTTCCACAGACTGCTAACAGTGATTCTGGCCCTGTGTGAGTCTGGCTGGATCAACACAGAGCTCATACCTTTCCCCAGACAATGTCTCCACCATTGGGATATCTGATGAAGACGTTCTTCTCTATACCCCGTTCGAAGGCAGGGTAGGGCTGTGTCTCATTGCCAGAAATGGCTGGGTCCTGAAATCAGAGCACAAGGCAGGTAGAAAATTAAGACAGAAGATGCTTAAAAAAAAAAAAAAAGAAAGAAAGAAAGAAAGGGAAGTTCCTAGATGGAATTTCACTGCAGAGTTTCTGTGACTCTCGTGAAATACATTTTTAGAAATTGACTTCTATTTTTCTTGAAGAACTGGAAAGGACAGACATTCTAAGCAATCCCCACACAATCCCATCCATTGTCCCAAGCACAGCGTACACATTCACAATGGACTAACCAGAATGAGGATGACCCGCATCCCAGCTTTCTTCATGCGATTGATCAGGTCTGGAAACCCAGAGAACTTGGGGCTGAGGGTGAAGTCCAGCTGCCTCTCCATGTAGTCGATGTCTGAGTACTGCACGTCCTGGGAGGGCACAAAGAAGCAATGCCTGCTTGTGGGACCTGTTCAGGCTCCAGAAGACAATGTTCCTTTCTCAGACCTAACTATGTCATACTATGGGTTTGGATTCTGGGATATTTTCTGTTTTCTTTTCTTCATGTGACTTCACTCAACACCAAAAAAATAGAACATAATATTTAATCTCACAACAACATCAACTACAAAAAACGTAAGATGAGTGATAACTCCTATCTGTAAGGACTGTCATAACTATACATAAGAACTGTATGGAGAGGTTGTGGCAATTTCCTAGCAGGTTGACCCTGGAATCAGTGGTTCTTGTTCATAGAAAATGTAAACCATGGACTAATAGAGTATGGACAATAAGTCTGCTGAAAATCAATGCAAAAACAAAGCAAAACCATGCAGTATCTATGGGAAGGCAATATGTATCAGACACAATTTTCTCATTTGGATGATGTATCTTATGACCTATTTTGCTTTAATGAAATAATATAAAGAACAGAACACTATCTAGATAAAATAGATTAAATATGCAAAAAAAGTTCCCTAGATCAGTCCAATTGGAAGCCTCTTGCCCTCGAGTGAGAGAGGTTGGCTCCACCTATATTCCCTCTGGAAATGAGGAGACCAGGCCCTGTGTTTGTCAGAGCTATGCTTCAGGGCCTGAGGAGAGTGGGAGCGAGTGTGAACTCAAAAACAGTGCTCTGGATAACTTGGTTTCATTGCTCCCTAGTCAAGCACAACATACTTAAGAAATCTTTGATTCTTATGAAACAAACGTTATGACAGATTTTCTCAAACCAGTACTAGATCTTCACGGTTCGTCTGAGTTCCCACTGCTCTACGATCCCCTGGATCACGGCCACCTCCTACACTGTAGCATTACCAGACTCAATGACATAATTAAGCATTTTATACACTTGCAGAGCCTCCCAAAAATTTAAGAAATTCACACACAGAGAGATTTCTTTAGCTCTGAGGTTGCAAAGCCAGGGTACCATGACATGTACATACGTAGGGGATCCGCTTAGCCACCATCTCATCGTACAAGCTGGAGATCTCAGCATCATTCTCATATCCATAGCGACACAGCTGGAATCCCAGGGACCAGTAAGGTACCATCACAGGCCGACCAATCAACTAGAAAACAGACAGAAAATATTAGTACTTCTAAGGAGAAGCGGGATTGTACAGAAAGAAGAGGAATATTTCACCACTACAAACTACACAGCACATTGAACTCTAGAAAGAAGTTAGGGGGACAGTGGCAGCTTATAGTTTATTTTTGAGGAATTCTGAAAAATCTTGCTTCACTCTAACTTTTAAGTGAAATCCAATGCAGTGGTTGTGAGCACAAACTCCATAGGTAAAATCCCTAAGTTAGCAAAGCGCTCCAGTTCTGGCAGCTGTGGGCCACAGGGGAGGTTAAAGGCTTTTCTTTTCCTCTTATAAATAGGGACCAGAATAGTTTCTGCTCATAAGGTTTTTATGAGGAGTGAATGTGTTGATGTCTGTGAAGTGATCTGGCATGTGGCAGTTAGCTTGATGGTGTTTGTTTGGGGTACCACCATAGTTAACCTTTCCGTATCTACAACAACACCATCACTACCACAGATACCATCAGCATTGCTCCCTGACCATTAGGACCCTGACCGATATCACCATCATCGTCAGCGCTAATGACACCATCCACTCCACTCTCATTAACTGCATCACCATCACTACCGCAATCATGAATGCAACCATCACCTCCATCACCATGATCACTCTAAAAAGATTTCCACCACCGCCACTAACTCGACCGCCAACATTCTCATTCCCATCTCTCACCATGTGCCCCCACTACCACTAAACTCACCACCACCACCACTAATGCCGCAAGTATCCCTGCAGTGCCATGACAGTCAGAGAAGCTGTAGTGTAATGGTGTTGGACTATCACACTGCCCCCTGTTCTATGATATTCCCATTTCTGAGAAATCCAATAATTGTAATTGCCACTTGAGAATTACACTAATGAACTCACGACTGGGAGTAGAGAGCCTGCTAATATTAATACTTGTCAATCAAATGAACTTCCTACCTCTGTGTACTGCTGAGTGACAAGCTCAGGAGTTGGCCCCAAGAATACAAAGAAATCCAAAATTCCCCCTGTGGTGCGGTAAGTCAGGGCAGGCGTAGGCTGGAATGTCACGTCTGAAAATACAGGAAAATATCAGCAAAGACAAAAACCTTCAGGTTACCCGATTAGACTTGAAAGTCTAATTTATCTTGCTCCCATTTTTGAACATTGATGGCAGACATTCTATACTAAAACAACATAAAACTGAGGAGCAAAAAGCCCTCAGCATCCCATCCCTTTAATCAGCCTTATTAGAAGCTTTAAAATTTTGAAGTTTTTAATTATCATAACTTCTATTTCATAGCAGTATAAAATTCATAAGAAATATTAAAGTAGCATTAAGAGTCTCAGTGGCCACCTCCCATGGCTTCCCACAATGAAACGTTGTTGTCAAGCCAGAAAATTCCACTAATACAATGCTACTAATTCCACTATAAGTCACATTCATTTCATCGGCAGCTACAGTACGTATTCCCTGAACTTGATTCTATGCCCCCTTTTTTATATGGCATAAAAAAATATTCTCACCTTCATCCAGCCAGAGGCAGTATTCTAACCCAATAGCTTGACAGTAATTCAAGTAATATAGCCAGTTACCTCCAGCTGATCCCCAGGAATTCGGGACACACTTGGTTTGGCTACACCTTCTTTTGTAATTATTGCCAAATAAAAGTTTAATAAACATGGCAATAATAAATCTCTAGACTAAAATGAGTGCTAAGCAGGAAAAAGAACCTATTACCCACAGATGCTAGTTTTGGCTTATGATAAAGCCAAGTCAAATACATTCTAAAGCAATTGAAGAATAGTTGGCATACAATAAGGGACACAGGTTCGTCCTACCCATGGCATTGCTGTTCAGCAGGAGGATTCCATAGGCATTGCCGTCCTCCTCTAGCCCCATGTAGTAAGGGTGGACACCATAGGAATTCATCTTGTACTGAGAGACACAGGAAAAAAGAGGTGAGGGGACTGTGTGCTTGGGAAAGAAACTCAACAGCAACTTGATTGCTACATTGAGTTAAGCTTCTTCTAGTAAGAGTAGCAGAGGAAAGGGGAACTTAAAAATATGTCCATCTGCTGTCGCTAAGACAGAAAGGCAACCCACTGACTGGGAGAAGATCTTCACCAACCCCACAACTGACAAAGGTCTGATCTCCAAAATATATAAAGAACTCAAGAAACTAGACCGTAAAAGGCTAATCAACCCAATTATAAAATGGGGCACTGAGTTGAACAGAGA
>NW_026067941.1:9382422-9577091 GCF_014885135.2 Alexandromys fortis | reverse complement strand
AATAAATTAAAAAATAAATAAATAAAAATAAATAAAAATTAAAAAAAAAAGAAAAAAAATATGTCCATCTGCCTAGCAGTAGAAGGTAACAGCCACATGGCGTCTGAAAAAGAGAACTACAAGACACATGGCCTGGGCGGAAAGGACAGAACCCAGACCCAAACACCCTGTCCTTACCCCCGGGGGCTGATCCCTGGAAAACATGCCCCACGTGTGCCAGTTCAAGTCTATCTTGAAAGTTTGGTGCTCAGTTTCCCCAAAGCCATAGATGTACGTGGAGGGCAGGCGGGTGGAGATGCGGATGAACATGTCATTGAAGGTGAAGCCAAGGACCCCAGAGTCCCAGCTGCAGAAGGAGAAGGGACATTTGCATCAGAAATCAGATCTCTGATGGCTTCTATCAGCTGCCTTCATGAGGACAAGAGCTCCAGATTCTCCTCACACCATCAGAGATAGATGATCCTCCAAACGAAGCACAAATCTACCTGCATAAAGCAGTCACCAATGCTCCCATTGATGGCTCAACAGTCATCCTCCACCCATCTTCCTCCCATCACTGCCTTCCTCAGGGCCCTCTTCACAGGGGGAAATCTAAGCCTTATGTCACACCACAGCAACTGCTATAACGCACACCTGCTCCTTGAGGGCCCTCCTCCTGCAAGCATGCAAAACTGTGAAGAAATCCCATAGCATGGCACAGCTCTGCTCATATTCTTTGGTGACTTCTCGGCAAGCCTTCGGTGCTGTTCCTCTTCCCAAACTCACCCCCGCCCCAGCTTTATCCCCAGCTTTCATCCTTCAATGATTTCACCAGCTTTATTTCTTGACATGCCAACTTCCTTGGCTGTGCTCTCTGCTGTTTGTCTTCCGTCTATCAAAATGTATCTTCCCCCACCCAGAACTCCACGCTTACAACCTTAGTGCTTCCTCATGCCAGTTTATTTCAAATGACACTTCTGCCTCAGAAAGACAAATTGAGTATCAGAAGGAGTGACCTCCCTGTAATTTGGTCAAGCCCATTTTCTTATACAACATGATTACAACCATATTAGCTTCCTGTGTGTATTGTCTGCACCCAGAAGGAAGTCCTGAAATATTTGCTCAATGTATTCCCTCAGTAACTGCCTTAGTAATCACTCACAGGATACTGAGGACTTCCCTAGGAATAGACCAAAAGGAAATTGCTTCCTCATGGATCTGGTCATGTGCACTGTGACACTTTAAGTAAGACAGGCTGTCTGCAACAATAATTGTCTGGTGAGGAATGTTTAAGAAAGCAGGAATCAGAGTCAGACCAGGACCCACTCACATTACAGTGCCTGTACTCTTCCTGCGAATTTCAATCCCAAATGGGTTCTCCTTGATGGAGACGTCATAGAGACGGCTTTCATTGGTGCTTTCTGGAACAGCAGGGATGTTCAGAGGCACTGGAACTTCATACCGTTTGTTGTTGGGATCATAGATCTAGGCCAGAGGAAACGGATTTAAAGATACAGGTGAGAAAATAAATTCTGATGTCTTGTAATACAGTTCTCCAAGGGTCTAATTTCTCTCTGGATTTGGTCAAGATGTAGTGTATTTTACTGTGGAAATTTAAACACAAAACTTATTTTAAGGTTCTGTAGCCTTGACCAGCAAAGAGCAACAGGATTGGAAAGGCCCTGCCCACACCTGACTGCGCACACTGCACTTACCTTAAACTGCAACATGTCATTCTTGTGGTAGATCACTCGCACCTGCAGCTGATCAACAGGGGTAGAGGGGAAGGCATTGCTAAACGGAGAAGTCTTCAAGGAGATGTTGGCTGTGGCCTCATTTGAGTTATACTGAACATTGCTGACTGAGTACAGCTCATTGACAAAGTAGCAATAAGGGACCCCAGAAGAGCTGCTTTCCTGAAAAGAAAGTCAATATCCAAGATCAGCTGGGATCTGGAGGAACCCCCTAGAAAGAGTTTAGAAAAGGCATTTTATAAGAAGAAAATGTGTGTGTGCAAGCACACATGTGTGTGATTTTATATGTAAGATATTTTAATAGTTGGTCTTCAAGAGATGCATTAATTAAAAATATCCCAGTCCTACCCCCAGTTACGGTTCAGTCTTCCCTGGATGCCTGAAGAGGTTCTTTCTCCCTATGGGTTTCTGTGTATGCAAAAGCACGCCAATATACTTATGATATTTATAAGATATCTGTGCACACGAACACCTTCGGCTGGATTACCTTCCAGATGCAGCCTCGGGCAGTGCAGTTTGCTTCAGAAGCCCCGTGCTGATCGGGATAGCAGTCTATCTTCTCCTCGTCCCTTAAGCTATCATCCCACTCCACGGTATAAGATTCTCCCAGGAGAAGCTGGATACCCGTGATGACTGCAACCTTTAGGGGTGGACAAAGCACAAGCAATTCATCATTAGAAACAAAGTCATTACACAGCCTGAAAATACCTTTAGAGCATTAAGCAGAAATGAGAACAGAGTCTCAACAATGAAGGGCATACGACTCGCTTACAGGAAGACTTTGTATTAGATGCTGGGAAATGTCAGTCCCCTTACTTTATTACTATCTTCCTCATCATGTTGTATAAAAATTTTGGCAAATAACAAGTGCCATGACTGTCCCTTTTCATCCCTTCTCTGACCTATCTCTCCCGTTTATTTTGTTACAAAAACTCTTTTCCACTCTTCTAGAAGTTAGTTTCTCTTCTTGGGCTTCACTCCCCGGAGCACTGTCCCTGTCAGTGAGGACACATAGAGAATATGCAATGTCAATCACAGGCCCAGGTTCCTGTAATGGTTAGTATTGCCAACTTCACGTGCACTGGAATCACCTGCAACATGGGTCTCTGGGCATGCGTGTGGGAGATTAGGGAACATCTTCCCACTGACAGTGGTGTCATTTCCCAGCTAGGATACTGGGCAGAGCAGCAGTATTCATTCATTGCTTTCTGCTTCCTGTTTCCAGATGGGATGCAACAGAGGCTTAGCTCCTGACACCTTGACTTTCCCACCATGGTGGACTGAACCTTTAAGCCATGAGCCAGAATAAGTGTTTCCTCCACCAGTGGCTCTTGTCAGTGCGTTTTAACAAAGCAACAAGAAAAGAATCTGACGCAGTTCCCATCCCCACATTTCTGTGAGATCTTAGACAAACCAAATGAATTTATTGAATCTCAGTTTAATCAACTGGAAAACTGGTGAGTTGAGAAAAAATATCACAATTATCACATTTCCTTCCATACCTAACATTTATCCAAGTCCATCCACTTACATCTTGGAAGATTCTGGTATTCTGCTCATCAAATGAAGCATTCAATATTTTCTTTTTTTTAAATATTTGATTCTTTTTTACCCCTTTCACTTGTTTTAGGTGACATTTTAAAAACCATCATGTTTCTCTCAGTGTCTTCCCTATCTGACACTTTCCCATCCTGCCAATTCCAGTTTTTCACCACCATGGATAACAGCGCTTTAGTTCAAGGACCATTGCAAGGCTCTTTGACAGTTAGATCAAGGATGGACTTTGACAGATCAAGGATGGACATTGACAGTTAGGTCAACGATGGCCTTTTCAGTTTAGCACCTCCAAAATCAGACCACATGTTTCCTCCAGAATAAACCGATCTCCAGTTAGAACTAAATGTCCCTAATGCTACAGACACAGGATTGCCAGGGTGATGCTATGCGGCTCTTCTCAGTTCTTGGACTGGCTGATTCTGATATCTCAACTAAATGGTTTTACTTCCTTTTATGGCAAACTGGTGCCCATTGTGAAACATGCTCCCCATTGTCTTTTTCATAAACCACGTGTCCTTCTGTTGTATTTCATTTTAGAAGAGCAAAGCTCTCAGATGATGACTACATTATCGTTTATGAATTACATCTCTGGCTTTGAAAAGTTAGCATCAAGTTCACAGACAGCCATTGGGCAAGTCTTTCTTTCTCCACTCAAAAATTTCCTTCTTTAGTTTTACCTCTGCCAACTTCCTTTTTTATCCTTTCTTCTTACTGATTTTGTCTTTCCTTTTTCATTTCTCCAAGAATGGGGGCACTTGCAAACATGAGAGAAGAAAGGACCTCAAGTCTTACAACCTTCAGCTGCTAATTGTATGCCAGCAACTTTTAATTTTAATTAAAATTTTAATTAATTTTAATTTCAGCAAAGGGATAAAATGGTCAGGTCCTTTAACCTTTTTGGAATGTCTTGTAATATTCAACTGATGAATTTCACCTGACACATCATCTTTAGAGGTCCATTTCCCTTCCTGAACTATACTACACTATACCATACCATACCATACCATACCATACCATACCATACCATACCATACCATACTATACTATAGCGGTCCATTTCCCATCCTGAACTATACTACACTATACTATACTATACTATACCATACCATACCATACCATACCATACCATACTATACTATACTTTAGCGGTCCATTTCCCATCCTGAACTATACTATACTATACTATACTATACTATACTATACTATACTATACTGCTATACCTAGCAATTTCACTAAGCTCTGGACACCAAAAAATATAAAACTAACCACACACCACTTTATTTTACAGTGTCTGCATCCTGAATACATGTTATCAAGACAAAACTTCACATATAATAATATGCCATTACATTAGAAGTATAAACTGACTAATTTTCCCAAAATCTGATAGCTCCTTCATACATGCCAATCTAGTAGTTCTACTATATGCACTCAAGATTTCTGGGGGAGGGTTTCTCCCTACATGAAGGCATGGAGGAAGGCAACACAATTCTATCTAGTGGATAAGGTTGTATTACTTTCCAGTGAAGAATTATTTGTTATCATCTAATCCAATGAACAAGTGTTTGGGTAAGATCTTCTAATTCTTTATCTTAAATATGCCATGAGAATATGTATGTGTGTTGGAATGAGAGTCTCAATACTGAAGAAAGCATGGGAAGAAAGAATCTCAACAAAGTTAAAACTTAAAATATATTTCAAAAAACTAGCTCATTAGGCCTCAGCACTGGCCATAGCTCTCAGATCCCCAGAAATCTGACATGGCCCCACTTCCTTTCCTGTGTATGTGATTTGTAAGTGTGCGTGTTTGTGTACATGTGTGCATGTGTGTGGTATAAACGGTGGCTTGTTTTTGTGTATAATATATATATATTTATATATATAATATGTGTCTACATATGATAATAAAGTTAGTAAGAAGCAGGACTCTTGAGCGACAAAAACACAAAACCTAATGAAACCATTTGCCCTTATCACCCTTGCCCCACTCACCCTTGCCTTTACTCATTCCAGCTCAGGTGATCTCCCAAAAGTCATCATATCTCCCCGCTAGTCTGACCTTCCCACCAGGTCTCAGAGGTGCTGTCATCCTTTGAGAACCCCAGTGACTTTGGCAAGAAGAATCAATATCATGCCAATCTGAAAAGTCTCAAAGAAACATAGACTTACCTTCATGTTAGGATCATAAGTGACCTGAGGAGACATCTGGCTTATGACACCATTGTGTTTCACGATAACATTGTGAAGCACCTGTGTTCCAAAAATTTTAATCTCCTGAAATGCTAACTTATCAGGGTCCTCATAGGTTGATTCTACAGCAGTCACGTCCAAGCGGTTCTGAAATACATCAAGAAGAATTATGCACAAATGAATAGGCTGAGGTTCTCTAGGTCTTCAAATGCCCCATGCTAAGCCAGATGCCTTATCCTAGGCCAGATGACCTAGCCTAAGCCAGATGCCCCATCCTACACCAGTTACCCCATCCTACACCAGATGCCCCATCCTAGACCAGATAACCTAGCCTAAGCCAGATGCCCCATCCTAGACCAGTTACCCCATCCTACACCAGATGCCCTATCCTAGACCAGATGTCCCATCCTAGACCAAATGCCCCATCCTAGACCAGATGCTCAGCTTCTATGAAAGCCTTTGAGCCTTTTCTACTAATGAATGTTTAGGTGAAAAAAATGAAAATAAAAACATTAGCTGTATAAGACAACTCTATTAAAAAATACGACTTGCTTTGATTTATGAATATTATTACTTCCTTTCAATAACACAAATGATGAATTATTGAGAATTAAGTTATAAATGGTGATGTGTTCATCCATAGGTAATCCTGAAAATGTAGTCACACACATATACATGCTAATAGTCAGATAAAATATTATTAAAAATAGTCTACTTACCTTAGTGATTGAAAATTTACATAGAACTTTATTGGTTGTGAGATCTGAAAACAAAAGAGAGATGAGTCAGACTGGCCTGGTCACTGCAGAAGGCCACATTCTATCTCCTATGCTTAAAGTTGACAGCTGATTTTGAAAATCAAAGGAGCATATCTTTTATAATAGATTAATGATTCACTAAATCTAGTAACACCACCTCTTCATTCATCTATCCATCAGTGCATCCAGGCTGTTTGTGTGTCTTCCTTGGTGGCAGTAATGCCGCAATGAACATGAAGTGCAGATTCTCTTTGGAAAGCTCATTTCATAGACACACATATGTGTGTGTGTGCAGAAGTGAGGTGATTGTATCATAAAGTCATTTTCTTTTTAACTTTTTGAAGAACATTTTTGTACACTGGCTAGACCAACTTACATTTCTACCAAAGGCTGCTAATAGTTCCCCCGGGTTCCTACACCTGCAGTAACACTTGTCACAGTTAATTATTTCATACTAAAATATGTAGGATGATACCTGATTATAATGTTTTATTTAAACCTGAACTTATTGTTCAGCATTTTCTCCAGTAACTGTTGGCTATACGTGTCTCTGTGTGGCTGTCCTCTCTGAAGAAAACATCTATTGAGACAGTTTTCCTAGTTTAAAATCACACTGTGTATTCACTTGCTGTCAGTTTTAAGAGTATTTTTTATATATTCTCATTGACTTTTTCATCAAATACATAATTTGCACCATTTTATCCTACTCTGTAGGTTGCCTTTGCAAACTATCAATGTTTCCTTTTTCCATACAGAAGATGTCAAGGTTTATGTAGGGCCTATCACTGACTGTCTATAATGATCAATGTCAAAGAATATTTTCCCTTTTGTTTTCCTAGGAGACTTGTGCTCATTGCTTAGCTTGAAGTCTAGCTCACATTTCACAATAGTGAAGATGTGGAGAGTACCAAGACATCCATGAGGAGATGGTGAGAAAAGAAATGGCAGAACATGTACACCACAGAGCCCTCAGTGAGAACATGGAAATACAGCATGTGACCTTGCATGAGCCTAAGACACATATAAGGGAGGGAAGCTAGACACAAAGAGAAGCACTCAGCCGCCACATTTATATGTACAGTTTTAAAAAAGCAATGCATGGAACTGCAGTTGCCGAGGGGCAGGGGAGTACAGAAGTTGTTTAATGGGAGAGACATTGAGTTCAAAGAGCATATTCTAGGGAGATAATGTACAGTGTGACTGACAATGGATGTCTTCACTGTTGATCATATTGATGGTACTCAGTAAACAGTGAATATGCTGAAGACCTCAAATACATTCAGTCTTTGTCAATTCATTATTTTTACATAAAACTAAGATATTTAAAACTGTATCTTGAGAATGACAAAATTATTAACAATCTATAGATTGTATACAAGTCTAAGCCATTGCTTTGCTTTTTCCTCACTGCTATAACCCTGCAAAGATCTTTCCAGATGTTTTCCCTAGGTGTTCCCTGGGTATCTATTTCCTAAGCTATGGCCACAGCATCATTTCTGAACAGCAACTGATGTGTAGTATAGTGCAGCTTGAAGCACAAATGCTAGGAATGTGTGTGCTCGTTGCCTCATACTGGTATGAGTATGACTTTCACATCACCAACGCTTATTCTCCAGGGTTTGGGAGTCATCTATACTTCACAGCAGATGAATAAAGCACCAGTTATAGAACTCTGTCCCTTGAGAGTCTGTTAATAAAAGTGAGAGCCTAGGCAACAGGAGCATTGAGAGGGGTTGGAGGTAAACTTGTTCTCCCTGCATTTGGGCTTCATCTCTCACGGCCTCTGCCTGGTACAAAGAGAAGCCGATGTTTTCTCTGGGAGGATGCTCTAAGATGCCAGGGGATATTTCAGGCACAGGTGAATGTCCATCAGGATGAAGGGACAGAGTCAGATACTCTGTCCTACCATGGCCACGCCCTCTTGCAGCACTCACCCTTTGACTGCCCATCATCCCAGAACAGCTCTCCTCTTGCTTCTTTGTTTTCATCCAGGGCAATGAGAAGACCAAGAGGGTTCTTCCGGCTGTGGGAAACAAGATTTACACAAGGCACTAGTTTTTATGGCTCAACGAATTTTGACAAATATTTGCACCAAATTTCAACTGAGAACGAAATGAGTCAGTCACAAGTGGCTCCTTTGCTTTAGGGGCAGAAGAAGTGTGTCTCCTACTTTATCTTATAAGTTATTATAAGATAAAGTGCTTTAAACATCTATAAAAAGTGCAAGCATTTAAGCCTTGTAACTTTTGAACCGCTGTTGTAGTTACCATTAAAACTGCAATTCTAGTCACAATATAGGTGTTTAGAGAGGAAAAAATTTTAGACAATGGTGCTACAACCCAGGGCATTTTAAATATCCTACTCCAGGAAAGAATCTCAGTGATTTGAATTAACTTACAAACTATATGTGTCAACTATGAGAAATGAGTAGTTAGAAAACTGGAGGTAAATGTAATAGGGATGTGCTGAGATCACACAGTGGGAAAGCACTTACTTGCCTAGCTAGTGTGTTCCACACCTTGTTCCTTAGGCCAAGTGTAATAGAAACTCAAGGTCAACTGACTGTGCTGGGGCAACAGTTGGGGCATGGAAAGTCAGCTCTACTCTTAACACATTGAAAAAGATAGAGTTGATCAAAGTCAACTTGGAATCACATTTCGATAGACTGTGGGGCATCCTATTCTTAAAGGGGTTCAGACGTTGAGTTAGAAAGCAACACAATTTTAATATTTGAAGCAGACATTTGTTATCAGTCTACAAAGTGACCCAAAACTGCAGTTATATGATCGAGGGGAAGGAAGGAGGGAAAACGGTGGTTAGATTTAGTCACACTTTCATCAAAGTCTATACGTTGAAATACTAAGAAAGTGAGGGAGGTTCAAGGCAGGTTTTAAGCCCCATGAAAAATCCCTGTCTACTGGGGCTAAATGTTGAAGCCGATGAGGATGGCAACAAGTAACTCTTCTGTAGAGATAGAATTATAACTGTATAAACAAAGATGAGAAAAAGTCAGTAATTCGGGAAGAGTGGGAGAGACTTGAGCTTGTGTTGTTAAAGTCCATGGATTAATTAAAAAGGAAGAAAACTGCTCAATTATTGATAAGAAACAGGAAACTGGGTTTGTAGGAGCATAGTGAATGGAACCCAAATCTAGATCAGATACAGTGTGGAGCAAGAACAGACAGCTATGGATAGGTCACCGGGCCAAGTCAGGTAGGGAGAGTACCGAGCGAGATTGCTCAGAATTGGGTTTTCTCAAGGCATGAGACTTACAATGTAAAAATGTCTATAGCTCTGGGAAAGCCAGGGATGCTGACTACCCCAATTGTCAATTTACCCTCAACACTAAGGTGAGGAAGGAGACCAGGAGGAAAGTCTTTCCAAGTCCAGCAGGGGTCTGTTCTCTGTCAAGAGAACGTAGGGTAGAGATTGCAGCAACCCCAAGAGCAGAGTATAGAGACCCCTGACAACAACAATGCACACAGAGACCAAGTATCCAGTCTCCACGCTCTGCCTATTGTGTCAGCATCTTGGGCTCAACAGAAGCCTGCTGGAGGAAGTAGACAAAATAACAAACGTAGAGAATGTAAGCTCAATTAAATGGATTTTGAACTTAAGGCTGATACTAGAGAGATAGGTGACTCTCATGACAACAGAATGAGTTCAGAGATGTGCGAACCAGAGCCACATGCTCCTTATTCACCTTAAGTGAGTGTTCAGGGCAGGTTGTTGCCATGGCAGAATGTAACCTTCACGGATGTGAAGATTGATGTGCTCAAGAGGGGCTGGCAAGGTCCTCCACTCTCCTGTTGAATTGATAGCTTCACCCTGGTGTCCAAAGGAGGAGAAATGATGAGTGGATGCACACATTCCTCCCTGAGCAACACATCCCACCAAACCTGATGTTAGGCCATCATCATTCATCGCACACCCGCTCTCATACTGTGTTGATTCACCTGCTGTTGTTGTGTGAAGTCTGGATGTGCCTCTCTAGGTCTCCAGGAGAGTCCCTGGCCTTTGCAGGATCACAAGTAAATCCCGAACACACTCATCCTACAAGCTGCTGCTAAGGCACAGAGTACTTGGAGATGACACTGGACAATATCTGCATTTATTTCTTGTTGACTACAGATGTGTTGTTCTTCCTCCCACCGTGCAAAGCTCCTAACACCTTTGATATATGCTTTATTGAGAAGATCAGTATGAGCAGACTCATTTACATATTGCTATATTGAACTGAATATTCTGTCTTACATTTAACACCTTTCCTGGCTTCCTGTGAATGATGTTCACTCATATGAGTCATAACCTACAATCCTTCCACATTTTCTCAACCACAGCAGGGCTTCATAGTGCACTTTTTTGCATTTTTCTTTTATCAAAAATAGATTTTTTTCATACAATATATCCTGATTAAAGTTTCTTAGCTCTCTGCTCCTCCCAGTTCCTCCCTACCTCCTCTCGTATCTAGATCTACCCCCTTTCTATCCTTAGGGGAAAAAGTCATCTAAAAAATAATAATATAATATGATGGGATAAAGCAAAAGCAAGCAAACTGGAATAAGACAAAAGACACAGAAGGAAGAGTTCAAGAAAAGGCACAAGAAACAGTTATAGATGGAAGAGTTACACTCATTCACACACTCAGGATAAAAACACAAAAACCGGGAGCCGTAATATATACTCTAAATCTGTATGGTAATAAATATATACACACATGTACAAGCAAACATACATAGATGCATATATATAAGTAAAAATGAAAAAACTGATATGACATTGTGAGACACAGAACCTCCAGAGATGCTGTGGAGTTTGTTTTCTGTTGGCTATCTACTGCATGGAGGAATGCAACCTGCTCTTAAGAGTAATTTGTTTTCCCAGTGGGTCCCCCTTGAAGAAAACTAGTTTTTCATTTGAAAACAGTTGTCAATTGAAGATAACTTCTGAGTTAGGAATGAGGGCATGGTTTCAGCTCTAATGTATGTCTGACAGTGCAGGTACTATTAACAATTAGGTTATAACATTCTTTTCTGTGATGTTATCCTATAGAATGTGTGTGTGTGTGTTGTATGTACATGTTCGTATGTGTGCATACCCATACACAGCTGTATACCAACCTTCCTAATGCTGTGACCCTTTAATATAATTCCTCATTTGTGGTGGCCCTCAACTATAAAATTATTTTTATTACTACTTCATAACTATAATTTAGCTACTTTTGTGAATCAGAACATAAATATCTGTTATACAGGATATCTGATACGTGATCCTATGAAAGGGTCATTTGACCCCAAGGGGATCGCTACCCACAAGTTGAGAACCACTGCTATGTATGAATGTGTACATGTGCATTAGTGTGGGTGTGTTTGAGTGCATGTGTCTCTGTGTGAGTTTGTATGTATATGTGTTCATATGTGGACATGGTTGTATATGAACATGTACATGCACATTAGTGTCTGTCTCTGTATGTGTATGCATGTGCACACACAAGCACACACACACACATACACACACACACACGTGCACGCGCATACATAGGCCAGATCGCTCTCATCATCATTCTCTCCACCTTGTTTATTTGTTTGCTTATTTTTAGACAAGGTCTGTCACCGAACTGCTGATTGGCTAGACGGGTTGGATCCTCTTTCTCTGCCTCTCTAGCACTAGGATCACAATTAATTTGATAGCTATACTGACTGATGGCTTTCTGTTGCTATGTGACTACAAAAGTTCACGTTTCTGCTTCCACAGTGCAGCATGTCATTTGGGGCAACTTGGATCCTTGATCCCAGGCCAGAGTCACTCATACTCGGCCTTGAATAAATGACTTCACATTCTTTCGGAGTAAGATCTTTGCTTTTCATCGACAGCACTGTCTCTCACTGTCTGAGCTAATCACAGAGAACAATTCTTTAGCATCTGTGTGAAAACAGCAGACACTTAAATACAGACGGGAAAGGGTGTCTGTGAGGGCGCGCTCACACAAACACAATCAAACACTACTCCCTTAAGTGCTTCCTGGTGTCCGGAAAAGACCCGTCAATGTCTTCACCATCAGAAAATGGCCGGTCAAAGTTTTCACCGCATGGCTAATGGTGACATAAGGAGAGGCGCGGTCACAACACACCAGGCACTGGACCTGCATGTCACCTCACAGCACGTCTCTAAAGGAGTGGCTGGGGCTTGTCTGATCGGAACAGGAAGTGAGAATGCAGCTGTCAAGGATCGAGTGACCCCTGCTAGAGCACAGCAGGTGATTTCCAGTGTCTGAGTCTGTCATACCCAGAGCCTTTGAACCCTGATGCCGCCGGGTTGTATGAATATTTAGGGAACTTACCGTATAGTAGTCATACCAGAGGCCTGTGGGGAAATACGCGCTGATGCTTCGAACATTCTGAAATTAAACACAGACCAGGTGTGGGCATTTGGAGACAGAGTAGGCAGCCTACAATGTACCCTTACCTAAAAGAACAGAGCTGGACTTGGGATACGTGTGCCTCAGCTTTCTAAAGATCACCAAGGATGAGAACCCCTGCTTCCTTCCCGAGTTTCCAAGGGTGTAAACTGCCTAAGAAACACCAGTACCTTCACTAAGGCCCTTTGGGAAACAAGACTTCAAAGAAATGACAAACTCCTGCTTGAAACCTTACCAATCCTTTCTCCAAAGACACTTACCCAAGGTTAGATATAGAGAAGAAAAAAAATGTTTGCAGGTTCAAAAAAAATTGAAGATGATTTAATTAGCTTCTGTGCTTAGTTAAATGTTCATCTAGGGACAGAAGACATACACACACATACAGAAGGAAGCAAAGAGCTAGCTACCAGCTTGCAGCAGTGACACACACTGCTGCAAGCACTTGGAACATTTCAGTTAAGAATAACTATAAAGAGGCTATAAAGAATCTTTATACTACTTCACACATCTGACCCTATACATTTCATTTTAACTAATGAAAAAAAAATCATATGTTCAGGGGTGGGGTGGGATGGGGGTAAGGGGAAATGGGGAAAGAAAAGTGATAAGGGGAGGATGAGGGGAGCTTGGTTGAATGGGATGGTTGGGATAAAGGAAGTGTGGATATGGGAGCAGGGAAGTATATATCCTAATTAAGGGAGCCATCTTAGGGTTGGCAAGAGATTTGACTCTAGAGGGGCTCGCAGGTGTCCAGGGAGATGTCCCCAGTTAGTTCCTTGGGCAGCTGAGGAGAGGGAACATGAAATGGACCTATCCTATAGCCATACTGATGAATATCTTGCATATCACCATAGAACCTTCATCTGGCGATGGATGGAGATAGAGACAGAGATCCACATTAGAGCACCGGACTGAGCTCCCAATGTCCCAAGGAGGAGCAGAAGGAGGGAGAACATAAGCAAGGAAGTCAGGATTGCGAGGGGTGCACCCACCCACTGAGACAGTGGGGCTGATCTATTGGGAGCTCACCAAGGCCAGCTGGACTGGGACTGAAAAAGCATGGGATAACGGGACTCTCTGAACATGGCAGACAATGAGGGCTGATGAGAAGCCAAGGACAATGGCACTAGGTTTTGATCCTACTGCATGTACTGGCTGTGTGGGAGCCTAGAGTGTTTGGATGCTCACCTTTCTAGACCTGGGTGGAGGGGGGAGGACCTTGGACTTCCCACAGGGCAGGGAACCCTGACTGCTCTTCAGACTGGAGAGGGAAGGGGAAAGAAGTGGGGGGAGGAGGAGGGAAATGGGAGGCGGGGAGGAGGCAGAAATTTTTCAATAAAAAATTCAAATAAACTATAAAGCTATTTTTGCCTTGACATTTCTGTGAACTAAAATTACTGGGATAATATAAAGGAGGATTTGGGTGTAGAAAACCCAGGACACAGAATCCTATGCTGAAGGACCATAAGAGATGAATGTAGAATAAGAAACCCTGTCTCCAGATCTGCCTCACATCAGACTCCCTTCTCCATATTCCCTCAATCTACCAATCGGGACCCTCCAATTCTCTGTGGTCTCCATACTTACGGGCTCCAGCACAGGGCTGACCAGGAAGGCTGGACCCAGCAGGAACTGTCTGTCTATATTCCAGGTCTTACTGTCTGACACAAACCTACAAAGGGAATTGAAGGTGTCACAATCAGATACAATGGCTTACTGCCCTGAAGAAATGATTAAGTTAAGACCCATATTAGAGCTCCTATGTGTCCTCTGTCCCCTGCACTCTCTGCACAAGATGATGGGGATTAAACTCCCCACACATTCCAACATGTCATGCTTCAGAAACTGTCCAGAAATGTGTTTGTGGACAAACCATTATTATCATCACACATTTCAATGCAAAAAGGCTTTTTGCTCTTAAAATCTTTACTGAAATGCTCATGGAGGTGACCTGAAACGAATGATGGTGTAGAAATATATAACAAACTAAAAATAAAGAGGTGACATGAACAAAAATAATGCTATGGAATGTTGGGTCTTTTCTAATTTTTTTAATTAAATAGGGGAATTTTCATTCAAGACTTGTGGCAAGCAGAACAGGAAAGAACTGATAATGCATGTTCCCTACCACAACAGTATTCGCACCTTACAGGTTAAATGCATTTCCCACCGTTCATCAGAAATCCACCTCAACACTCACTCGTGGAGAAGAGGCCGCACAACTGTGCTGCCCTCCGTGTGGGCCTTGTACATCAAGGTGTAGAGATACGGCAACAGGGTGTATCTGGTCTCTAGCACACTTCTGGAAATGTCCTCAAAGGTTGAATTCCAGGCAACAGGGTCTTGTCTCTAAAACAGCAGAAGAAAAGTGTTCAAAGTCCACCAGAGACAACTAAATAATACAATGTCACTTAAGGCCTATTTGAACTACATATCATATATCTAAGACAGCATAAACTGTAGAAAATGATGAATAGGACTCCTTGAATATTCTTAATTAACTGGTAAATATCAGCAAATTTCTAACAGAAAAAATATCATCTTCATGAAATATAGTATAAAATAGTCCCTAAAGAAAAAGTCATCAAAATAATATTGAAGACTACAGTTTACAAGACAAGGAGCAATGACGCTGAAGACGTCCCAGGGAACACAGGCAGCAGGATTGCTCTCAACAGCCGAGGGAGCATTTACAGTGACATATAGAGGTGAGGAAGCTGACATCCCACCTTGGTCCCAATGGTGTTGTGGTTCCTGGAGAAGGGGTAAAAGGCGCCCAGCTGCATCCAGCGAATGCACATCTCATACTCAGCATCTTGAAAGAACCCACAGATGTCTGCTCCAGTCTGAAACAACAAGGAGCAAAATCAGCTCTTGGTGCTTTCTGGGGGATGCTGCCATCTTCCTAGGGAGGAGGAGCATGCAAGAGCACTTACATAGGAGATGCCAAAGAGACTGAACTCCATCATGCCTGCAAGGAGAGATGCAGCAGGGTCAGGACAGGCATCGTTCTCTGCCTTCTAAGCCCCCTACACCAAAGGTCCTACTCACTCCCCAGTCCACCCATAGCCAGCAGAGGGCACAACCCACACACCAATGATGGATTTCTTCAGCTGGTCCCAGGCAGCTGTGTTGTCTCCCAGCCAGTGTCCTGCCCATCGTCCAGAAGTGGGGAATGTGGAGCGAGTGATGACGATCCCTCTCTCTCCTGTCACCTCCTGCACAGCTCTGGTTGGGGAACAAGAATGTATAGTAAAGAAGGGCAGGGAAAGGAAGGCAATGGAGCTCCTCCTCCACACCTTTTTGTGGTGGCAAATGTGTGCCGCATCATTGGAGAGAATCTGGAAGTCTGATTGTTAGGACTCTGCTGGTGGGTATCACCATTTCCATGACGTTTTATCATTAACAAAATCATCATGTGATGAACCCAAGGTTGTCACAAAAAGGGGAACCTTCAATAAAGGAAGGGTCTTAGTCATTTACTCAATACTTGGTTTTCTGTATTTGAGAAGTTTCCTAGAAGATAATTACTATTATACAATGGGCACAGGATATGATGTCATTCAATACAAGAAACATTGACTATCTGATGAAGGTGACAGCAATAATTAAGAAACAAACAACAATAGAATGCAGACATCTTAATGGTCATCCAATTCTGAAATAACGGAGGGAAGTTGCAGTCTTCCTCTTCCTGTTTGTCTTCTAACTATGGCACTTGCTTCATTGTGTAGTGACCTGCTCTCCCCAAATGAGTGGGCCTCACAGGCACTGTTTCCCACTGATGTGATGGTACCTTGTTTAGATTTTGCTTCCATATAATCACAGTGTGTGAACACATGCTCATAGAATGATTGCTTAATAAATACAAACCTCTACAAAGTTATAGTTAGATTACTTTTCAGCCCTTAGTATTGAAAATGGAAGATAAACCATCACTGACTGTCCCTACAGTGCCATCAGCTGGAGAAAGCAGAGGATCACTCACTCATAGGTGGGTCTGGTCTGGGACCACCCGTACAGGTTGTGCACATCATAATGCCGCAGCCGGGACTCATCTGGAAGCATCTGCTCGCTCTCCATGCACAGGGTCTTGCTGCTCAGGCCCCTGTCCCTGGCTTCCAAATCTGAAGGAATAAGGAAAAGTAAGTGAAGATCAGCCTTGACTCTTAATTCTTGACTCAGAAAAGGCATTGCATGTGCAGCAAATCTATTACTGTGCGTGATTTCAAAGTCTACCAGGTCCATGCAAAGGGAAAGTTACTTCATGTTCATATTGGTGGAAAAGAATTCTTTAAGTAGTCACACCACAGAGACATTATCACATTTGAGTTATTTCTGGACAAATTAAAGAAATTTTCTAACATCTCCAATTGGATAATATGATGTGCTTTTGACTTAGACCCTATTAATCTTAAATAATAATGAAGAAGCACCCTTTATGATCAGGGTAATCCCAGCATACTGAGCTCATCTTTTTTCCAGCCACTGTACATCAAGTGAAGAGATCACATGGTCCTTACGTGGCATGTAGGGAGGATGGTTCAGAGTAGTATCGCTGCAGCCAGAAGGCACTGCCCCATTCACAAAGCTGGAAGGTTCATTCATATCCTACAAATAGCAGGATTATGGGTTATTTTTAAAGACACTTAAATTCTGTCAATGCAGGAACAAAAAAGTGGTTACACGTTCAATATTTAGCATCTCTATAGAGGCTGCACAGAGGGGAATCATGAAACACTGGAAAAGAACAAATAACCTTAACATGATTGGCTAGACGATTTCATTTTTTTCCATTAGAACAAGCAATGCTTTAAGGAATTCCCACTAACTGCTGGGAGGTCTCACAGAAGGAAATTCAAACAGGTTACCACATACTATGCTGAGGACAATTCTAAGTTCGATTGGATGATCAGCACTTTGCTATGTCTGAAATCTTTTACTGGAAATTATTATCAAATAATTGCCAAATGTCATGGATCCACATGCTAAAAACAACACATACACACATAAACACTATACTCAGGCATACACAGACAAATCCATACACACTTACAATCCACAGGCCATCAAACTTCAAGCTCTTTTCTGGGTCCCGTGGGTTGGTGTAGAGTTCTTGAATCTCCTGCTTCCACCACTTGGCAGTTGAATCACGGAAAAAGTCTGGGAAGGCCACATAAGCTCGGTATAACTGTCAAATTAAAATATAACCAATTTGTTGTAAATAAATATATCATATAGAATGCAAGCACATTCTTAAATTTCCACAGTTGTACAGAGTCATAGTCTGAATAGAGCCTATGTAATAAAACCTACTTGACTTAAGAGAAAAAGATTTAAGAGTAAAGATTAAAAAGCATAAATAATAATACCTTCCCAGCATTTAGGGACCTTATACACTGTATGGAATAGACTTGTCAGGCAGATCCTGGACTTATCATGATTAAAACTTAAATTGAAAACTCTATGCTTGTGTCCAGATGATACCTTACATGATAAAATTTCTTTCCCCCTCCCTTCTCTTTCCCTCCCCTTCTAACCTCTTCCATGATCCCCATGCTCCCAATTTAATCAGGAAACCTTGACTTTTTCTACTTTCAAAGTAGATTAGATCCATGTATGTCTCTCTTAGGGTCCTCTTTGTTGTCTAGGTTCTCTGGGATTGTACCTGATAAATTCTTGAATCTAACACAGTTTGTAGATCTCAGATGCACCTTGAAAACCACATATAGACCAACTTCAACATCATCTCACCTATCACAAATTTCTGATACACTAGGACTATCTTATGCTTCCCAACAGCACATACTGATACAATTCCAGTTCACCAATTATTGCCATTGTTGTAGAAGAGTTAAAAGTTCAGCAAATACTAAAGTTCAAGGACAGCTACCTCCCAAGAGTGTACACACTGCTCACAGGTGTATCAGAAAACTCATAGAAAAATAAACAGGCTGACTCAGTGCTTTGGAAAAACATTTGAGAAAGAAAAGCGTCTGATGATTCTTCTGCCAGGTGTGTCAATGAATTTATTCATGTAAAACACATATGTAAATGCAGATAATAAAAAATTAGGACTGAAACCTAGGCCACTTGGTCCCATTAAATGGAAAAGCCTGTCCACAGAAGAAAGCAAATTAATAATACGAGACTAAAACTGAAAGGAAAAGGAAAGTCGAGAGGCCCAGGGCAGGATGGAAGGGTGATCCTGGAGTATCATGTGGACATGGAGCAGCCTGTGTGTGAACATAAACATACATGGAGAAAAGGATCCCATAACTGAGGACAAAGGCTGGAAACTGTCAAGGCTAGCATCCAGTTCCGAGTTCACAGCCCTTAGGAACTGACAGCTGTGCATTTGAAATTGCCATTGTGACATTGGAAACTATGGGCAGGAAACTTGAGCACATTGTATCTTCAACCCTATGGTCAATAATGCCAACATCACAACTTCAAGTAAAACATAGATAACCATAAAATAATTTATCTCAGACTGACAGGAGGAGCATGGCTCCTATATGGTTCTTTCTCACATGTCCCTGTCCTCTGTGCAGACACATCTAATGTCCTAGACATGGCTNCTTTTAATACAGAAGTTATTTCATATCCTTCTTATCATATTTATGTGAATAGATAGTGTTGTATGCCTATTACACTTTAGGACACATTGATTTTGTAATATGTCTGGAAGCTCACACAACTCAGAAAGGGCATGGAATTAATTAAGCTATAAACATGAATGACTCTAAAGTCTACCAGCTCCATGAAAAGGGGAATCCACTTCACTGTACATGTTGGTGGAAAAAGAAATTTTGTAAGTCATCACACCACAGAGACATTATCATGGTTGAGTGATTTCTGGACAAATTCAAGAAATGTTCCCAGTTGGATAATATGACATACTTTTCACATAGACCCTATTAAACCACAATAATGATGAGGAGGTGTCTTTGATGGTCAGGGAAACCCCAGGATGCTAAGCTCATCTTTCTTCCATCCACTGCACATCAAGTGAAGAGATCCCACGGTCCTTACGTGGCATGTAGGGAGGATGGTTCAGAGTAGTATCTCTGCAGCCAGAAGGAACTGCCCCATTCACAAAGCTGGAAGGTTCATTCATATCCTAAAAATAGTGAGATTATAGGTTATTTTTTAAAGACAATTAAGTTCACTCAATGTAAGAACAAAGAAGGGGTCACAATTCAATATTTAGCATCTCTATAGAGGCTGCACAGAGGGGAATCGCGAACACTGGAAAGGAAAGGCTAGAAATAACAAATAACTGGAACATGACTGGCTATACTGTTTCATTTTTTCCATTAGGACAAACAATGGTTTATGGAATTCCCACTAACTGTTGTGGAAGTTTCACATTAGGAACTTCAGACAGGTTCCCATGTACTATGCTGAGGACAATCCTAAGTTTGATTCGATGATCAGCACTTTGCTAGGTCTGAAACCTTTTACTGGAAATTATTATCAACTTGCCCAATGATTTGGTTCCACATGCTAAAAACAGCACCTATACACACAAACACACCCATACTCATGTATGCATAGACAGATCCATAAACACTTACAATCCACAGGCCATCAAACTTCAAGCTCTTTCCTGGATTATCTGTGTTTGTATGGAGTTCTTGAATCTCCTTCTTCCACCACTCGGCAGTTGAATTACGGAAAAAGTCTGGGAAGGCCACATAAGCTCGGTATTGCTGTCAAATTAAAATATAATCAATTTATTGTAAATGAATATATCATACAGGAAGGAGGCAAATACTAAGAACTGAATGAATTCTTATATCTCCACAGTTGTGGAGTGATTGTCTGAATAGAACCTATGTAATAAAACATACTTGACTTTGTAAAAAAAAGATTTAAGAGTAAAGATCAAAGGCATAAATAATATACCTACCCAGAATTTCGAAACCAGCTGCATTGTATGGAATGGACTGCTCAGGGGGATCCTGGGCTTTGTATGATTAAATCCGAAATTGAAAACTCTGTGCTTGTGTCCAGAATGATGCCTTAGCTGATATATTCTTGAATCTAACGGGGTTTCTAGATCTCAACTGTCCCTTACAAACCACATATAAGCCAGCTTCATCATCAATTCTTCCATCCCACATTAAGCATACACTAGGACTTCCTTACAGCACACACTGGTACAATTCCAGTCCCTCAATTATGACCATTGTTAGGGAAGAGTTAAAGGTCCAGCAAACAGTGAAGACCAAGAGCAGCTACCTCCCAACAGTGTACACACTGCTCACAGGGTGTATCAGAAAACTCAGAAAAATAAACAGGCAGACTCGGTGCTTTGGATGAACATTTTAGGAAGAGGAGGGTCTGATGCTTCTACTGCTAGTAGTGTCAATGATTTATTCATGCAAGACACAGAAGCAAACGAAGAAGAGAAGAACATAGAGCAGAAACCTAGGCTACTTGGTCCCATTAGATGGTAAAGCCTGTTCACAGAAGAAAGCAAATTAAGAATACGAGACTACAACTGAAAGGAAAAGGAAAGTCGAGAGGCCCAGTGCAAGACGGAAGGGTGGTGCCAGAGAAACATGTGGACATGGAGCAGCCTGTGTGTGCACACAAACATACATGGAGAAAAGGATCCCATAACTGAGGAAAAAGGCTGAAAACTGTCAGGACGAGCATACAGTTCTGAGTTCATAGCCCTCAGGAACTGACCACATTGAATTGCCATTGTGACATAGGAAACTATGGGCAGGGAAATTGAGCATATTGTATCTTAAACCCTATGGTCAAGAATGCCAGCGTCACAACTTGAAATAAAACATAGATAACCATAAAATAATGGTTCTCAGACTGACAGGAGGAGCATGGCTCCTACATGGTTCTTTCTCACATGTCTCTGTCCTCTGTGCAGACACATCTAATGTCCTAGACATGGCTGCCTCTTCCTGAAAACCCTGACCACATCCAGCATCCACCGAGTGCCTTTTACCTCCAGTTGAGCATCCCAGTCTAGAGAGGAGTCCACTTCAACACCAGGGTAATCAGGCCAGACCTATGGAGAGAGAAGATTTACCAGACATGTGCTGAACAAATGTTTATACAATTAATTTCTTAGGAAACCGTAAGCCAAGGATCTAGGACTAATAGATGCCAGAGAGGAGGATGTCCCTAAAGGAAAATAGATTCCACAAAGTGCTTAAGTAGATCAGCAGGTATTAGCTGGAAAAAAAGAAAGTAAAAACAAAAAAAGAAAGAAAGAAAGAAAGAAAGAAAGAAAGAAAGAAAGAAAGAAAGAAAGAAAGAAAGAAAGAAAACCACAACTTTAAAGACCACACACAACAGGCCCCAAAATCAACATTTCCGTAGACTGCTAACAGTGGCTCTGGCCTTGTGTGAGTCTGGCTGGATCAACACAGAGCTCATACCTTTCCCCAGACAATGTCTCCACCATTGGGATATCGGATGAAGACGTTCTTCTCTATACCCCGTTCGAAGGCAGGGTAGGGCTGTGTCTCATTGCCAGAAATGGCTGGGTCCTGAAATCAGAGCACAAGGCAGGTGGAAAACTAAGGCAGAAGATGATTAAAAAAAAAAAAAAGACAGGATAGAAAATGGAAATTCCCAATTTCATTATAGAGTTTCTGTGACTGCCATGAAATACACTTACAGAAACTGACTTCTGTTTCTCTCCAAGAACTGGAAAGGACAGACATTCTAAGCAATTTTTACACAGTCCCATCCATTGTCCCAAGCACAGTGTACACATTCACAATGGACTAACCAGAATGAGGATGACCCGCATCCCATCTTTCTTCATGCGATTGATCAGGTCTGGAAACCCAGAGAACTTGGGGCTGAGGGTGAAGTCCAGCTGCCTCTCCATGTAGTCGATGTCTGAGTACTGCACATCCTGGGAGGACACAGGAAAGAGTGGTTGCTGGCTGGAGAGTTCAGGCTCCAGCAGTTCCTGCAGCTTCTACCCAGCTAGTCCACCCCTATGTATGCCACACTGTAGCTTTGGACTTGGGGATATGCACTGATGTTTTTTATTTACTTCAGAAACAAACAAAAAAATTCATCTCGACATCAACAAAAGTGTAAGATGAGTACCAATGCCTGTCTGCAAAGGCTGTTGTAAAAAATAAATAAATAAAAACACTATAGGAAAATGTGCTTTGACTTTCTCTATGAATGTGTCCTGAAATCAGTGATGATTTTACACAGAAAACAATGTCAAACATCCACTCTTAATATATTATAGATCATAGTTTTATTATAAAATATTCATATTAAAACAGTGCTCACTGTAGAGGACCAGTGTTGGAGGTGATCAAATACCCTGCTCTCATTGAGACTCTCTATTACAACAGTGCTTCTGAACCTTCGTAATGTTGGGATCCTTTAAGACAGTTCCCTATGATGTGTGAGCCACATTCATAAAATTATTTACATTGCTATTTTATAACTGTACTTCTGCTACTGTTGTGGATTATAATGCAAATATCAGTGTTTTCTGATGGTCTCAGACAATCCCTGTGGAAGGGCCCTTTGGCTCCAAAAGTTGAAAAACACTATGTTACACAGTGCTTTGCATTAATGAAACACATAACAATACGTTCTTGACAAACACAAAGGTTCACAAAATAATTTCTGATTATCAGACCTCTGGTTTTGAAGTGAATGTCCCTGTTTTGTTATGTGATTCCACTCCAAACTCAATACAGGCTCCTAGCATGGAGCCAGTGAGAGGTCAGAATCAGGGAGCATTGTGCTGTGCTGGACCAAACAAAGCAATCCTCATGAAGGATGGGCTCATTGAGTTTGGGCTAAGTTTCCTAAACTAAGCAAAATTAGTTTTAGAGTGCTGTTTCATTAGCATATCGGTAAGAACAGCATAATTAACTACCTTGAAGTCAGTCAAGAAGCAAAGGAAAGCCTGGTACAGGAGACAGTACCTATGAGCCAGTTTCTCTTTGTTAGTCTAAGCCACCATTGTTTTGAGGACAGTGGTCTCCCCAGAATAACTATGGATGGTTTAGGCTCAGTGTGATATGACATGAAAAAGCACACTGTGTCATTAAAAAACACTTAAATCTGACAAACAAATCCTCAGCAGATGTACATACATAGGGGATCTGCTTAGCCACCATCTCATCATACAGGTTGGCGATCTCAGTATCATTCTCATATCCATAGCGACACAGCTGGAATCCCAGGGACCAGTAAGGTACCATCACAGGCCGACCAATCAACTAGAAAAAAGACAAAGAGTATTGGAATGTTAGAGGAGAAGCTGGATGAAAGCTGGATATAAAGTCATAATATTTTTACCAAATTAGACACCAATTTCAAACGCAGAGAGTAACTGTAAGAGTGTGTGGAACACCGGGGACACACTACAGAAAGCCTACAGCTTCCCAGAGCACACTTTTCAGGAATTCTGGAAACCTGATTTTATTCATATTCCTAGACATATAATTTAGAATCTAAAAACGCACAACAAAGAGGGAACTAGCTAATGTAAGAATACACTCTCTAGCTCTTGCTGATTGTGAACATGAGCAGTTACATAACATTTGTGCTTGTTTTTTACCTGCAAATCAGACCTAATAGTGGGAACTTTTGAATGTGGATTTGACTGAGTAACTTAGTCTGTGAGACACCCTCTCACATGTATTAAGTAATAGATGCAGTAGATACTTCATACATGTTTGTTGATGTTGTCACCAACAATGTTATCATTCCCCGTGACCATGACTCCCACCACCAGGACCGCAGGTACAGATACTGTCTCTATCACCACACTGTACCCACTGTGACAATGTCGTGATGTAATCTGTCATCATGATAACTCCACTGCCATCATAGTCATACGCACCCTTACCAATAGCACTACTGCCATAACATCATCTGCTCAACCACCACCACCACTGTCAGGACCTTACTCTCTCAGCTCCCAATATCAAATCCAGCGCTGTCACTTTCATCCTCAATTCATGCCCTGTTTTCCCCTCTAACATTATCACCATAACGGTCACCATCCTCAAAATCACATTTACCAATAGTGCTACCACTACATTCAATACCCGCCCTCCTCACAACACCAAGATCACTACCACTGTAGCTCTCCGCCACACTAAACGCACCAATAGTTACCAAAAATACTTTACCACAACTGGAGAAAGCATAATTTAAATACTTATAGAATTATATTCATTCTCCAATATTTCATATTATAACTTGTCCTGAGAGAGATGGCAAAATTCAGGAAACAAATGACAGTTACATTATATATTCTAGGCAATCCTACATAATAGGACTGGAATACATTATGAGTGTATGTACACACAGAGATACAAACAGAAACACAAACACACATATTTCATAAATGCATTCCTTCCTACCTCTGTGTATTGCTGAGTGACAAGCTCTGGAGTTGGGCCCAAGAACACAAAGAAGTCCAGAATGCCCCCTGTGGTTCTATATGTTAGGGCAGGCAGGGGCTGGAATGTCACATCTGAAAACACACACAAAAAAAGACATCATGCTGAAATCCTTCCTATTAACCCTGGCGTCCTGACCTTCTCTCTCTTCAACTGTAACACACTGATAGCAGATATTCTGGAGTATGTGCAGAAAGAATTGAAGAAGTTAAATGAAAGCTCTCTAGCTTTCATTACAAATTACATAGCTGCATTACAAATAAAAGTTGCATAAATTATATATAATTAAAATATATACAAAGGGTCAATAAAAGGAAAAACCAATCCAAAAGACTATAACTTTTTCATTAAATAAAGCAATTCGAAAATTGTCAGCATACAATAAGGGACACAGGTTCATCCTACCCATGGCATTGCTGTTCAGCAGGAAGACTCCATAGGCATTGCTGTCTTCCTCTAGCCCCATGTAGTAAGGGTGGACACCATAGGAGTTCATCTTGTACTGAGAGATACAGGAAAAAAGAGGTTAGAGGACTGTGTTCTTTGGAAAGAAACTCAACAGAAACTTGATTGCTATGTTGTGTCAAGCTTCCTTGGTTAAGAATAGGACTAGAAAGCAGCATTTCAAAATGTGTCCATCTGCCTAGCAGGAGAAGGTAACAGTCACATGGAGTCTGCAGAAAAGAAACACATGACACACAACATTGATGGAAAGGACAGAACCCAGACCCAAACACCCTGTCCTTACCCCCGGGGGCTGATCCCTGGAAAACATGCCCCACGTGTGCCAGTTCAAGTCTATCTTGAAAGTTTGGTGCTCAGTTTCCCCAAAGCCATAGATGTACGTGGAGGGCAGGCGGGTGGAGATGCGGATGAACATGTCATTGAAGGTGAAGCCAAGGAGCCCAGAGTCCCAGCTGCAGAAGGAGAAGGGACATTTGCCACAGAAAATCAGCGTCTAGTGGTTTACAGCAGCTGCCTTTGTGAGAACAACAGGGTCCCCATTTTCACAAACCATCTGTACTGGAGTCTCTCTCAAACAAAACTAGTAAGTTAGTGGCTAAACAGTCACCATGGTTAAGGCCCAAGTCTCCATCAATTCTCCTGCTCTGCACCACTGCTTCCCTTTACTGCTGTCCACAGTCCCAGATCCAGTGACTTTTTTCACCTTACCACTCCAAACTCACTGTGCCTTCAGCTCCTGACCCCTGATGCCCACTTCCTCCATGTATCCAGGGCTGTGATATGAGCACCTCACACCAGCTCACACCCCTGCTCACATGCACACTCATCTGTCCTGAGAGCATCTGAGGACCCTGCAGGGCTCTTCCTGTTCTCAATCCTATCTCCTGTGCCTGCTTTGTCTCCTACATCCATTCTAGCCATTACCTCAGGGGAACATCTATTGTAAACAATAAATTCCCTCAAGCTCATGACTTATTTCATTCTTTCACAGATGTTCCTTTTTCCAGAACTTCCTGCAGGACCTCTCCTTACATTGGTTCCATTTCCAAAATCACCTCTTTCTCAGAGACACAAACTCAGATTTTGGTATCTAAGTTTGAAAATAATCTGATTTCCCAAATTTTTGAGCATAGCACTTGTTACTATATCAAGTTTCTCTTGATAGTATAATTTAACTTTGTTTAATGGAAGAAATAGCACATCTGTCTATGACCACAGCACCATATGGGAACCTAATTCAAAGAAAGAATTAAGTAAGTACTTGCTCAATAATTCCTATGAACCTGCGACTGCCTTAGTATCACTCTCAGAGTATTAAATATTTCCTCTATGGACAGAAAGTGCTTCCTCATGTGGTGGCTAGAGGAGCTATCCCCCATAGTCGCAGGTATTTCAGTACTTGGTCCTCATTTGGGCACTATTTGGGGACTATTGGGAGCTGTAGCTTTCATACAGGAAGTATGTCACTGGGGACAGGCTTTGGAGTTCACAGCCTCACGAAATTCCCAGTTTTCTTTCTGTTTCCTGTTTGTAGTTCAACATGTGATCTTGCACCTGTTCCTGCTGCCCTGCCTGCTGCCTGCATCCTTTTCACCATCATGGACTTGAACTGTCTGATGCCACAAAGTTAAATAAACTCTTTAATAAATTGTCTTGGCAATGGCTTTTTATCACAGCCGTAGGTAACTAGTACATCATGGATGTGAACGTGGGCAGGCTGATGCTTTGAGCCAAGTGTCATCAGGACAATGGGCCTGGTGAGCAACGAATCAGACCAGGACCCACTCACATTACAGTGCCTGTACTCTTCCTCCGAATTTCAATCCCAAATGGGTTCTCCTTAATGGATACGTTATAGAGACGGCCTTCACTGGTGCTTTCTGGAACAGCAGGGATGTTCAGAGGCACTGGAACTTCATACCGTTTGTTGTTGGGATCAAAGATCTAGTCCAGAAAAAAATCATTTTATGTAAATACAAAAATATGGCAAAAACACTATGATGTTTCCCTAGCAAGCTGACAGAAATCAAGATTAACAACATTGCACAATTAACAATATAATTGCAAATCTAACAATATTATTCAAAATAACTCATTAGTTAAATTTTAAATGTTAAATTTTCCACCTCACAAAATATTAGAGACTTGAAACACCAGATATCATATGTATACTGAATTGATCAATCCATATCATGTAAATATGTCAAAACATGACACCAATAGTACAAATATTCATGGTCAGCTATCAGTTCAATAGAGCACTGTAGATAAGAATTGTATTCTAGAAATGAATACCTCAGCATACTCAGCATGTTTGACAGAGTCTAGCGGCTGTTTGTTTGGTCTTATTCTACCTCACAATGCAGGATTTAACCAACATAGCAGAGAGCAAGGTGCTGGTAAATAGGTTGATCTGGGTTAGGTCCCAGTATTATGTGGTCTAGAAAATTCATTCGTCCATTTCAACACTGCTTTTAACATAAAAAATTTCCTTCTGAAATTGGTATGTTATTTCCAAGCACATGTTCTGTGTGTGGATGTGTGTGTATAGGGAGACCTGACAATTTTGAAATTGGGGAAAATCATCAAAGTTTCTCTGATTAAAAATATCCCTGTTGAAAATAAAATAAAACTAAATAAATTAAGGATGCACATACTACTGCTGATACAATAGTAAATAGTGGGGACTGCATCTGAACAAGCCAAGGTTAGTGTCACGAAAGCTCCGGAATTCATGGGAACTAGGAAAGAAGAATTCAGCACTCCTGGGGGATGCGAGCTGACATGAACTCTGCAGAAAGGCTTTGCCATTGCAGGGAAGGAACAGCGAGATGGTTTCATAGAAGAAATACAGGCTGAATCTTTAAAGTTAAGCAGCAAAAAACCCCAGCACAAACTGAGAGCAAGTGATTCTGGTAAGGAAACAACACAGACGAAGACCCAGCGTGTTAAGTGGCCCAGAAACACGTGTGTATGGGGGAGAGAACCAGTGTGCAGCTTCATGGTTAGTGAGTGTGAACTGAGGCTGCACCCCCGACTAACTCCACTTTGGTGAGAACACAGAAAACAACATCACAGCAGAAGCCGGAGAACTAAAGTCCAGACTGAGCTCAGACTCTAAGGGTGGTCTAGGCAAAGCCACTCTACCCTGATCACTGTCTTGTGTTCTTCCAGCACCATGAGCGCTCACTGGAGAGCAGCCTCTCTGTGGGATCCCAATACCACCATGGTGGAGGACAAACCCTTGTTTCGGGGCAGCTCCCAGTTTAATCAGGAAACAACAAAGAGGATAGCCAGTTCACCCCCAGTCCCTTTGCTTGATTAAACCATGGAAGGAAAAGAAATCACTTCTATGAGAATTTCAAAGATGTCTCCGATTATTTTGTTCAGAATCATACCCCTCCTCTTATATCATCAATCCCAAATCTGGTCCACTTCCGATCTTCCATTGTCATCACCCATCATACACACACATTTGCAAGCCATGGACATGGTAGTCATTCCTTAGGCCTATTCCCCGTGTAGTTTATATGAATGACCAAGACAATCTCAAGGTCTCAAACACACCCTCTGTTGCCCTTCTCCCATCTGACCCCTACACCAAACTCATTCATCTGTACCTGCTCAGCCTTCCTAGGAGTCTCCTTTGATCTCCATATTTTGTTCTCCCAAACAGATTACTTATACACACTGACATTCACATATTCAAAGTCAGGAGAGGTTCCACTACCCTGCAAGTCATCTAGTTACTCTCTTTATTAGAATGTTGCTCCATAGTATTTTACTAAAAAACTTAAAACTCTTTTTCTGCTTTTTTTTTTTTTTTTTTTTTTTGGAACATTGTGACACATGATTGCAAAGGGCGATGGACCTGGAAAGGCCCCGCCCACACCTGACTGCACACACTGCGCTTACCTTAAACTGCAGCATGTCATTCTTGTGGTAGATCACTTGCACTTTTAGTGGATTCACGGGGGTAGAGGGGAAGGCGTTGATAGAACGAGAAGCCTTCAGGGAGATGTCGGCTGTGGCCTCATTTGAGTTATACTGAACATTGCTGACTGAGTACAGCTCTTCTGCAAAGTAGCAATAAGGGACCCCAGAAGAGCTGGATTCCTGGAAAAAAAGTCAATATCCTAAGTCAGCAGGGATCTGGAGTTACAAAATAGACTATAAAGTCAATTTATACAGAGAAAGCTATTATATCATTCACTCGTGCCTATAAGAAAGTAAGCATGGATTTAAGTTCCAGGTCTCCAAGACTACAGGAAGACCTCATCTTCTGCATTACATTCCTCAATCTAAATAAGGCTCATCGGGAGCTTTTTATTTCCATGGATTTTAATAAATCTGGGGGGGTACACTCTTGTGCTGATGATATTATAGTTTGTATTCCAAGGGTATCTACTGTCCATGACTGTCTTCAGCACGCTTACCTCCCAGATGCAGCCACGGGCAATGCAGTTGGCCTCAGAAGTACCCTGCTCATCTGGATAGCAGTCTATCTTCTCCTGGTCTCTCCTGATGTCCCACTCCACTGTATATGCTTCTCCCAGCTCGAGACGGATATCTGTGATGGTGGCAACCTGAAGGAAAGCAAATTCATCCTCAGGACAAAGGCCTTTCAGATCTGAACCTCTTTATTTTTTTTAACAGAAATTAAGTATGACACTCATTCTTAATCTATCTTTAGGCCTTGCTTTTCACAATTAAAGAGCACACTACCATTGGCAAGTGTACAGCTGTATGTATTGGTAAGAGATAGTGGCAAAAGGAAAATACCAGTATTCTATCAAAATCGTCTCTATTACACTGTAGAAAGAGATAGGAAAAAACCCTGCCATGATCACACTTTTTATTTTATTCCTTCTCTGGTCCACATAACCCCTGGTCAAAAGGGCTTTCTCCTCCACTTTCCAAATTAAGCTATTTTTGTCTTTCATCACCTCTCCATATCATGACCTGTTTGGTGTGGAATGCTTAGAAAATGGGGCAATATGAGTCATGTGCCTTGGGCTGTAGTAGGGTTTTTTTTTTTTTTTTCAGGAATCTTATACAAGTTTTCCCAATTATCTTGGTCTAAGATTTATCAGCTAAGTGTGAGAATGGGGAATAGTACATATCCTTACATAAACTTTCATTTACAACACCCCAGTCTCATCATATCCCGAGGCCAGAAACCCACATTTGAAGTTACACATACTGCATTTGCTTTCAACTGCTGTGCTCCATTCTAATTCTTCCTGTTCTTCTTTTATTTGAAGTTTCTTACACAGCACCTGCACGACTAATGCATTCACGTATCTGGAGCATTCTGTCACTTTCTAGGTGTCACCATCCTTTTCTCAGTGTCCTTCCAGTGAATACTGCCCTGTCTTTCCTGTCCTGCCAATCCCTGCCCTCTACTCCAGCCTCCAATAAGGCCTTGATTGAAGGATCACTACCAAGACCTTAGAGAATTAAATATGACTTCCTTAATTGGGTGCCTGAGATCCTCTCAAATATGACAAGTTTTCTCTGATTCAAAATTCTCTGCATCCAAGTGTGAATGAGGCCTTAGCCAGGCATGGAATTAAACCTGATTATGCAAAGTTTCTGAACCCTTTGACTGGCCTGTCAAGAATAATTCAACTTGGAGAGCATCACCATACAAACACTTTCTAGGAAAACAAGGCCCTCTCTGAACACATTACCAGCTATCTTCTTCGTATAAAATGTGCACTTATTTCTTGGTCTTTCAGGTTCAAATAATACATTCTACCTATTATTATCTGAAAGTTTAATGACTTTGGCATATTTATGGCCAGAAGAGTAAATCTGAATTCATTTGCTGAGCCAAAGTTACTTTCTGACTAGAATGTCCTGTCCCTTCAGCTTTATCCCTGCCTTCCTCTTTTACCATCTCTCTTTTCTTTACTTACTTTGTTTTTCTTTCTCACCTCTCTTAGAATAAGGCTATTGAGACTGTATCCAAGCATCCTCTACCAGTCACTAGACAAAACAGATCCTAGTTCTGACAAAGTTCAACCTCTGAATCAATTTTAACAAGTTTTCAATTTTAAACTTTAATTGCAGAAAGATAAAGAAAAACTCCAATCTGTTTGCCATCTCAGACTTCTTGTTATGTAAAGCTAATGAATCCAGCCTTATTTTACATGTATGGGTGTTTTGTTTGCATACATGATGTGTGTGGTGTACCCACAGAGGCCAGAAGTAACATTGGATCCTCTGGAACTGGAGTTAAGGGTGTTTGTGAACCAACATGTGTACTGGGAATCAAATGTAGGACCTCTGGAAGAACCAGTGATATTAAATGCATTGTCTCAACTACTACATCTTTTCAGATAAAACCAAGGTAAATATTTTACCAACATTGGTTTAGATACCATCTTAATACTTTTGCATATTTTCATGTATGTGAATTGCATCTCTCATCACCCTAGTTCAAACAGTAGAGTTCTCTTTCAATGAAATCTTAACTATCTTATTTTCCATCAAGAACAAAGCTTGTTTTCACATATCCATCACTCAGATGTCTTAAACTTGTCCACAGACACAATCAAACACTTGATTCCTTATTTGTAACTTTGCAATATATGTATCCTCTTTGTATGCTCATGACAAATTATCAACTGTCAACAGACCAATCAGCAAGCTCAGTTGACTAAGGAAAGGTTCTGCACAATGCTGAGGAAATAGAAGTCATACAGAAAGGTTGGGTATCCTTGTATCTGCCAGAAAACCACTTTCTAGTCACCACCAAAGTTAGTTAATCACACCGTCAGCTTTTTCACAAAATATTTCTTACAAATGTATATGTTAGAGTATATTATGTCTTAATAGAGTTCAACAAATGGATAGAAACATTTAAAAATAAGTAAATAAATAAAAGCAATTTAAATATTTTAATACAAGACTCCTATCTCAACCTTCACCTTCAAACACAAGCCATCAACTTTCAGATCCCATCCCTCAGACCTTGTCTCCACATCCAGTTAGAGAAAACCAATCACTGAGAGTGAAGAAAGAAGGATGGAAAAACTGGAGCCATGGTGCCTCAAACCATCTACATTTTTACTTCCTCCTCCATACTCCGACATGACCATCAGGACTCTGATGGCTCTGATCCTTCAACAAATCATGTAATCTTAACAAGAAGTGATTCAAGACACCATGGAGGTTCATGAAAGTCACCCTCACAGGATGAATTCTTACCTTCATGTCTGAATTGTAGGAGATTTTTGGAGACATTTGAATAAGGTCACCATTCTGTTTCACCCTGACATTGTTAAGTTCCTCCGTCCCAAAGATTTTAATTTCCTGGAATGCTAAATTATTTGGATCCTTGTAGTTTGGACTTGAAATTGTCACATTCAAACGGTTCTGAAACATATAAAGCATAATGATGAAGAAATAATAAACACCTGGATTCTTTAGGTCCTAAAACACCCCATCTTAGACTGTACCCTTGACCTGTTCTAAAAGTCTATCAATTTTTTTGCTGGTGCATGCTAATGGGTGTACAAATTCCTTTTTACAATGCCCATAGAGAGAGTGAGGAAATAGACAGATTTTATAGAATATTCTTTTATATATACAGTGTTCTGTCTACATGTTTACCTGCAGACCAGATGAGGGCACCAGATCTCATTACAGATGGTTGTAAGACACCTTCTGGGTGTTGGGAATTGAACTCAGGACCTCTGGAAGAGCAGTCAGTGCTCTTAACCTCGGAGCCATCTCTCCAGCCCCTAGAATAGTCTTTTACAACACTAGCTTATTTCTTTATCACTACTGACTCTTTAATAACTAACTGATATAATTATGAATCAAGTCATAAATAGTGGTGCTGATATTGAAATAAATACAGTTATATGCACACAGAAAAACATATCCAGTCATCATCATATGAAATTTCACACAATATTCATAAAATTATGCACTCACTTGGGCGACAGAAAATTCACTGAAGAGGTAAATGTTGTTGGCCAAATTATCTGAAAGGAGAAAGAGATGTCAGCCTGGCCTGTGCCCACAGAAGATGAGCTTTACCTCCTCTCCTAAAAACTGACTGCTCTTTCTTCTCATGACTGAAGAACACTACACTAGACCTGTCAATCACAACTTCTTCAGACACTTCGGCTGCTTCCAGATGCTCACTAGTATAGACAAGGCCACAGTGGACAGGAGAGGTCCAGCATCTCTGTGACATACTGTTTCATTTCTTTTGATGGTACAGACCCAGACAGGGGACTTGTGTGCTATATGGTAGCTTCAACCTGTGAAGGAGTGTCTACACTGGTCTCCATAATGACTATGTAAATTTACTTTATGATTTGTTGTCTATGTTTTTGGTGTCATATTTAAAATCACAATACCATGCTCAATATTCAAGAAGTTTCCCTCTATATTTCCTCCTAAGACGTTGCTGTTAAATCTGTTGTCTATTTTCTCACAATAGCTAAGATGAAGAAACAATAAACATATCAATTAGAAGATGAATGAATAAAAGAATTAAAGTGCATGTTTACAATGTAGTTTTCTTTACTGCATGGTGCACACATGTATCTGGTTCATATTTCACTAGGAGAAGTAGGTGAGACAGCTAAAAAGAAGCGATGTATGGTCTCTGTTTGTACTTGGGATAAATAGCTGCACTCACATGAACAGAAGAAGGAACAAGATAATTCATGGTCAGGTAGGAGGGTAAATGTGGAAAACCTGTTCAAGGACTATGAGCCGTGATATGAACAACTTCTTGAGAGCCAATGCTGCCATTAGTGGTGATAGAAATATCAGTTAATGCTATGGTAAACATTTCACAATGCCTATATGTGTGCATAGCCTGCATGGCCACATACTTGTCCTCTCCTTAATGCTCTAAACATGAAAGCATGCTTTGTAGTCTTCCCAAAGCAGTCATCTTATGGGAATCTATTTCCCAAATTAGAGTCATGAGAATTCTTAGTACAGTAGAGACAGAAAGGAAGGGAAGGAGGGAGGGAGGGAAGGAGGAAAGGAAGGGGGGGGGGGGGGGGGGGGGGGGGGGGGGGGGGGGGGGGGGGGGGGGGGGGGGGGGGGGGGGGGGGGGGGGGGGGGGGGGGGGGGGGGGGAAGAGATATAAAGAAGAGAGTTCCTAAAGCACATAAGATGCTCATAATCAAGACTGTGTGTGCTCTCTGCCTCCCTGCCATGGCTATGACTTCCACATCATCAACAGTTTTCTCACAAGGATTCATGGGGAAGATATTTACATATGAATGAATGAAAATGAATTGCAGGAATAATCCTCAAAATGCGCCTTTCAGGTGTCCTTTAACAATGAAGTGAGAGCCTGTTAGACATGAATAACAAAGGAGAATATTCAGAAAGAAAGAAAAAGACAGAGACGCTCTCCTGCTCATTCTTTGGTTCATCTAACATGGCCTCTGATAAGTCCAACTAGAAGTCCATGTTTTCTCTGGCAGGATGATCTAAGATGCCAGGTAAGATCTCATGAACAGCTGAATGGCCAGCAGGGGTGAAGGGACAGAGTCAGACACTTAGTTCTACCTTGGCCACACCCTCTTGCAGCACTCACCCTTTGACTGCCCATCATCCCAGAACAGCTCTCCTCTTGCTTCTTTGTTTTCATCCAGGGCAATGAGAAGGCCAAGAGGGTTCTTCCGGCTGTGGGGAACAAGATTTACACAAGGCATTAGTCCTAAGGGTTCAATGAATTTTAGAAGATATTGACACCAATTTTCACATGGGCAAAGGACAGACGGGTAAAGTCTTGGGTGACCTCTTCCCTTCAGAGACAGGGGCAAGAACGCTAGAAGGCACTTTCTACAGTATCACTGTCACAGGAAAGAAATATCCCAAACCTCAGCAACATATGTACAAACAGGAAGTCAGGGTTTAAACATCAGCGACAGTGGATGCTGGGGCTATGCTGATACACAGAACGTAGACTATGAAACAGGGTGGAGCCTTAGACAGTGGTGCTGTGGCCAAGGTCACTACAGAGACCACACAATAAGGACTATATCAGCTGCTGCCAGTAGATATGTTTTCTCTGCCAAGGAAATTTTTACTAAGAAACACATAAAATAAGGGTTATCTATAGAATGGTAACTCTATATTGGGTGGCTTTGTTTGGGGTCATTGATTTGTTTGTTTGTTTTTGAGACAAGCAGCTCAGACTAGCTTAGAACTGGCTCCCTGGCCCAGGCTGGTTACTAACTCATGATCCCACCTGCCTCTGCCACTCAAATGCTAATTCTATTATATACCACTATGCCTGCTGATTAATTTTACTTAATTTAATGTCTGTTCTTTTCTTTCGGAATAACTAAACCAAACAAAACATCGGACAGCAGCTTCATGCTTATTTCTCATGTGCCCATCACTGACCTGAGGTTTTCTATTGTATTTGCTCCAGGTCAACCTTCTACTACTTGATCAGACTCCACTATCAACAAAATCAGCTTATTTCCTTTATAGTTCAGAGATAGAGCTATCATTGCTAAAATGCCAATAAGTATAAATATAAATCCGCACAATGCTAAATCTCAGTAATATAACACATTCAACACACTTGACAGGCAACCAAATTAGAGAGTGAAAAGTGACACAAATAAGAGATCAGAGAGTGCAGAGACACTAACAGAAGTGTGATAACAATTCAGCGGACGTGCACACTAAAGTATGGAATTTATACTACTATGTAAAAGATTGGTAGGCTTGCAAGGGAGAAATCAACACTCATAAGAGACAGAAACAACACAGGAATACACACAGTGAGCTAAATCACAAAGATGCCCAGAAAATCAGACATGAGAGACACCGTGTTACGCCTAATAAGCTGGACATGTAATGTCATGTTTTCATTTCATATTTCCTATTATCAATAAAATCCACAAATAAACAAACAAAAAAATTTGATGGATTGAAGAGGCATGATTAGAGCCTGAGATGGGTACCAAGGTAGAAGTACTGAAGGATGGCTAAAAAAAGGTTTTTGTGGGGGGAACCAGTTGATGAACATGATCAATGCATTACATATGGATAAAAAGAAGTGTGTCAGTGATTGATTTGTACAATTAATGTAGACTAATAATATGTAATAATAATTTAGTAGGAAATTGAGGGTGAAATGAACTATGGGATGGGGCGGTAAATACTTGATAGTTTGCCTCACAGACTGACCCAGCATGAAGAGCAATGGGAGAAGATGCCTGAATGCAGTTGCTGAGTTGGTTATATTTGCAGACTGTCATGTCTGGGACATAACTGATCGATATGGTTATCAAGACACTGCATGATGTAAAAATGTATGGATAGAGGGGTTTGCTACATGACTACTGTGTCACACTGCAGCCTCCATGGTGAGATTTTACCCTCTCTCCTCCCTTTTGTGTCATTTTCATTGTCTTCCTTTTTTCCTTGTATCTATTAAATTTTATTTTGTTTTATTCTTGGGTGAGGAGGAAGAAGGGTAGGACTGGAGGCATGATGTGAGAGGCACAAAGAATATATAAAAGGAAAGTTAAAATCAAAAAGCCTGCATAAAGTACAAGTGCTCAACTTGAAAACACACTGGGAAAGTGCAAGGACTTTGAAGGATTTTGGACTTCAAGGACACAAAAAAATAAAATTCTTATTTTTGCAAAAGCAATTGATATGGGTGTACAGAAAAGAGAATAGCAGTAAAAAGGGAATGAAAAAGCAAACTGGCATTGAATTAGACACCTTTCTTTAACGTTGGTAATTGGAATAATTAAAGCAGTTAGGGATGTTCAAAGAAAAAGATAGGTGTCCACCCTTCTAATAAACCTGTCTGTGGTAAATAAATATGCTAATAGTTTCAGGAAAACATTGGCGCCAATGTGAAACTCTTTAGTAGAATAAAAAGTAACAAAGAGAAATTGATGTTCTGGAAACATGAGTTTATGCTCTTGAATCCCATTTTGAATCACTACAAAGAAATGCCTCAGTAGGGTGGGGGTAAAATTGGTAAACTAGAGTATTAAAAGGACCTATCAGTGATGCTAATCTAGAAATGGGGACAAGTGGGGTAAGAGCAGCAAACATGGGATAACAGTCAGACCTGGACAAGAGAGGAACAAGTGGACCAGACTGAATCTTTCCCAAGTCATGAGACTTTCAGAACTAAAACTGCATCCGCCCTGGGAAAAGCAGGAGACTGAGTGCACAGCAGGAGGAAGACTGCACAGCAGGAGACTGACTGTACAGCTGTCAGCATCCTGAAAACTGGGTGGTGGAGCAGGGACGATTTCTCCATGTCCATCAGGGTGTTGGACTCGTCTACAGCTTCTCAAGAAAAGTACAAGGAAAATCAAAAGGCAGAGTGTGATCACACATGCATGAGCACACACTAACACACAAAGGCAAAAGAAGCCAGCAGCCTTCCTCACCACATTCCACCTGCTGTTTTAGCACACTCTGGTCACAGATACGAACTAAGTGCCCATTTGTGGAAAGGAGCAAAGCACATTGACATAGAGCAGAACAACAGATGCTTGGGAAACTGCATTTGACCTTGAGAGTCACACCTGATGTAAAATGGCTTTCCCCATAAAAGGATGAGATCACGGTATGCAAAGCAGAGGCCAAGTCTCATCACTCACCTTAACTGTGTGTTCTGGGCATGTTGTTGCCATGGCAAAATGTAACCTCCACGGATGTGAAGATTGATGTGCTCAAGAGGGGCAGGCAAGGTCTTCCACTCTCCTGTTGAATTAATATCTGCACCCTGTGGCAGGAGAAGAGATGATGAGAGAAGGAACGCACACATGCCTGAAGACCCAATAGACCCTGAACAATCTGCTCGGTCATCATCATTCAGCATAGGTCATTATCACACTTTGGTCCCCTCTGTTCTGTTAAGCCTTGACAGCTTTAAAGCTTTAAGAGCTTATTAGAATCCCCGGGGATTGGATTGGGAGTGGCAATATGGGGGAGAGTTACAGCACATACTAAATGAGGTCTTTCTGTGGATCCCAACCATCCTCACTGCACACGCTGTTTCTAATTTGGGTGACATTGAGCAATACTGGCACTCTTTCTTAGTTCCTGAAACCTTTCTGCCAAGGGCAGTACTAGACCTTCCTTTCCCCACGAAACCACAGATTCCCATCCCTTCACGCGTGCACTTATAGACCTACTAGGTAACCGACACTTCTGACTGCTGTTTCCTAGGAAACCTTTGTCCAATTAAATAGTACTGTTTTCATATCCTTATCAGAATATAGCCAACTATAGCTTCTCTGAATACTTTTACCCAGTCTCTTTTGTGTGAGGTGCAGTCTGACCTAATACATGACCTCAAGCCTTCCTATACTGTTTCACTCCAGCAGGGCTTCTATCTCCCTGACTTTGGTCCATTGATATTTGTGACAGATAACTCCTTCTTGTGATGAGGCTGCCCTATGCCTTTGATATAAAGTATCAGAGTTGATGTCTGTTGGCTACAAGCTACTAGCAGCTCCATTACTCTTCCCACAATGACCATGAGACATTGCAGTTGTCCTCTGGCAGGTATTTGAAGCTGCTGCTTTAAAGAGGTAAGGAGTATTTATATGGGCTCTGTCTGGCTGCCATCCAATAAAACATGAAGTAGGAAGTTTAAATAGGTGACACAAGTGTTTAGCCATCCCTGACCCCCACCCAAAAAAGAAAAAATGAAAAAGAAAAACACTGTAGGTTGTGAATAATACTAAGGCAGCATTTTCTCAGTAATTTCAACCATTTAAAGTTTGTTTTACTTAAATACTATTTAATTCTTTTTCTTTTTCTCTGAACAGCTTGCTCAATTAACTTTTGCCTCTGCAGGCTAACTTTTACCTCACCTTTATCTGAAACTACCTTCTATTTAAAAGCCATAAGCAATGTAACAGGAAACTCCTGTTAGCTTTCATATTTCACTTCTAAAATTTGACACGTATAGTCATTTGCTTATATGCCAGTACTTAAGATAAACAAACTGTAGATCCTGAATACCTGCTTAGCTTCATGAGGCTGTGCGTTTAGTGTTCCTATACCTAGTGCTCAACAAAAAGCCATTTTACTGAGTAAGGTCTGCACTAGAACTGGCTAGCAAGTTGGCAAGTTGTCTAGGGTGCAAATTTTATGGTGGTTTATGCTCTCAAGGCCATGTAAAGCCAGGGCCAGCCTTAAATTATGGGTTCTGTGAACCTCCCGAATTGACCCTAGTCCAGGCCCAATATCATCAGAAACCCCCAACACACCCAGAAGGTCTCACAGGGAAGGGATAAGGCAGTCAGAATGAAATTCAGAGAACATGAGGACCACTTCTGGTGACTGTGGTCTACTAAGAAGGCAGTAGGGCATCCTCACCCTAAAAGCAGAATGAGCCAATAGCAAACATTTGGGAGAGGGTCCAGCTGCCCCAAGACAAAGAGGAGGAAATCCACTCACTCTTCACACAGCTGTCACCCAGTCTTTCTCCAATCCCCTGGGGTTGTCACCCAAGGGACTGACACATGCTCTGATTTTTGTCTGCCACTTCCTTCCCCTTCTGTTAGAGGGCAGCACACCTCTAAAATCCCGTTCTTTCAGCCGGAATCTTAGATTGCACTGGCCCAGAAATAAACCACAAAGAGCTTCTTGTTGACTTCTCATCGGTAATGCATATGAACACCTTGGGCATCCAAGTGATGCACTGTATGTCTGTGTGTTTTATATGTGTGTGTGTATATATGTTATTATATGTTCATATATATGTTTATATATGAACCATAACTGTCAATCTATGGAGGAATTGCCCTTAAGTTTACAAACTATACAGACTGACTTTTAAATTTTATCTATCTATCTATCTATCTATCTATCTATCTACACAGATATAGAGATAGATATCTATATATCACTTTTAAAATGTGATATGTATATATATATTCATTTATTTTTGTGCCAGTACTTAAGATAAACAAACCCAAGGTACTGATTACATGCTTAGCTTCATGAGGCTGTGTTCCTACACCCAATTCTCAACAAAAATCATTTTACTGAATAAGGTCAGCACTAGAACAGATGAGCTAGTTGCCTATTTTAAGATAGTCTATATTGATATAGATAATCTATATAATTATCTCCCTCTCTATCTATCAGTTTGCCTGTCTATCTGTCTATTTATTTGGGGGGGAGGGGTCAGTGTTCATTTGCATATGTGCATGAGTGCACACATGTGCATGTGTGTGTGTTTGTGTGTGGTGTAGATCAGAGCACAACTCATGTTACTTCCCTTCTCCACCTAGCGGGATTTAGGAATCTAACTCCAGATACCAGACCTATGTGCTAGTACATCTACATGTGGGGCAATGTCTCAGGCCCCAGAGAGCGGGCTTCTAATAAAATGCAGACAAGAAAAGGCACCCATTATTAAGAACTTATATGAACTAAAGTGAAGCCAACGGCATGATTTCAAGAGTTCACTGGTGTCTCCCCACTGTAATGATATTAAGACAAAGTCACAGACTCACACATAAACTCCCAGGAAGCCTGGTACCAGTGAGATACTCTGTTTGTCACTGTAGGATACTGGCCTGAAGGGTGACTGGTCATGGTCAGAAGCTAGGAAAAGAGGTCACAAAGTGTGAAGTGACCATGCAAGACCACAAAAGGTGTTTTCCAGAAGAGGCATGACCTCGATATCTATCATCTTCAGACACTCTGCATGCTACCACCTTCTGACTGTACAAATATGAAGAAAAACTCACCGTGGGATAGTCATACCAGTGGGCTTTGGGGAAATACGCAGTGACATCTCTGGCATCCTGAAATAAAATACAAAGGAAGTGTGAACATAGACTCTATGGAGGAGGACACAGTGACCAGTATACACTGGTGAGGAGTTAAAATAATAATAAGCTAACAGAATTGACAAAATTACTTCTTCTCTCTTATGTTATCAGTGATGAAGATCCTCCTTTTCCAGCCACAGAAATGAGCCTACCAAAACTAAGTGCTTCCACAAAGCCCCTCAGGTTACTAGACTCGGGGGGAAAAAACCAGACACCACTCTCTTATAGATGTGTTCATTCCCTCCCTAAAGAAATGAACAGGCAATGGTTACTAAAGAGCAGAAGAAAATTGTGCACCCTGAAAAATATGTGAGGAGTGTTAATCTCATATGCTATTTTATCAAAAGAAATATTATACACCAAGTAAATTAATTGTTTTTTTTTTCCTAGCATCAAGACCATTTAGCAAGGAGGTGAAAATTAGCTGGTTTCAAAAGATAACACAAAAGAAGCCAGGACATTGTGAAATTACATGACAGCTTCAAAAATAAAAGGAATAATGAAATGATAAAAGATTTAAAAGGGATGACATAGATTGCTACAAACAGTTCTCCAGTTTGTAGCTAAGAATCACAGGAATATAAAATCTTTACACTTCCTGAACTTGGCCCTCCATACCTTACTTGGCTAATGGAGAAATAATTACATCCTTAAACACATGACAACGTTATTCCTTGAAACATTAGGCAGACATTAAAGGTTTAAAGGAAGAACACATAAGACATAGAACGTAGGATCAGAAGGACCAGAGGAGACAAACGTGGAGTAGGACACAATGCCTCCTAATCCCTTCACACCAGACTCTGCATGACCCCAGGCACCCAGCCCTACATGGACTCCTTACTCCCTCTTGTCTCCATACTCACAGCCTCCAGCACAGGGCTGACCAGGAAGGCTGGACCCAGCAGGAACTGTCTGTCTATATTCCAGGTCTCCCGGTCTGACAGAAACCTGGAAAAGGAAATGAAGGTGCCAATCTGACCCCAACGGGGCCTCGGAACAAGGCCTCAAGGAAGTTCTCAAGTTCGGTTCTATGTCAGAAATCAAGCTATACCCCATACCTTCCTTATATTTCACTAGGTGACAAGGATCACATAGACACCATTTCCCACATGCTGTATTCTTAAAACTTCAGAAATATATTATCTGACACAAAGCATCTTCCATGTCCTCACCATGACACACGGTAATGCAACAATATGCTACCCTTTAAAGTTTCATGAAAATGTACTGGTAAAATAACAAAATCCCTACTGAATTTGGGAAAGACTTTGTAGGGTCACATAAGAAAGAAACAATGTTGTACTGGAAACTTTCATTTCACACGTTCAGTAAATACCTTATACCCAACACAGGCGTGATAAAGGTACACACTTTGGAGAGCTCAGACAAAAGGGGACTTGTCACTTCACTGTGGAAACCCGCCAGTGTTTGGATGCACTTCCAGCCTACATGATAAGGAAATTGCCCATTGTTCAACAGGATTCCCATCTGACACTCACTCATGGAGAAGAGGCCGCACAACTGTGCTGCCCTCTGTGTGGGCCTTGTACATCAAGGTGTAGAGATAAGGCAACAGGGTGTATCTGGTCTCTAGCACACTTCTGGAAATGTCCTCAAAGGTTGAATTCCAGGAAACAGGGTCTTGTCTCTAAAGCAGCAGAAGAAAAGTGTTCAAAGTCCACCAGAAACAACTAAGGAATTCAAGAAGGTCATTAAAGGGCTAGAAAATGAATAAGATGAAAAGGATCCTAAAATATTCTTATTGGACTGGTAAATATCAGCAAAATTCTAACAGAAAAAAATCATAAGATATTCTTCATCAGATATAATAGAAAATACTCCCTAAGGGAAAAGTCATGAAAGCAATATTAAAACTATGGTATAAAGGAAGAGAACTGATAGATTTGCATTTTTCTCTGGGAAACACAGGCAGAAGGATTGCTCTCAACAGCCGAGGGAGCATTTCCAGTGACATATAGAGGTGAGGAAGCTGACATCCCACCTTGGTCCCAATGGTGTTGTGGTTCCTGGAGAAGGGGTAAAAGGCGCCCAGCTGCATCCAGCGAATGCACATCTCATACTCAGCATCTTGAAAGAACCCACAGATGTCTGCTCCGGTCTGAAACAACAAGGAACAAAGTCAGCTCTTGGTGCTTTCTAGGGAATGCTGCCATCTTCCTAAGGGAGAAGAGCATGCAAGAGCACTTACATAGGAGATGCCAAAGAGACTGAACTCCATCATGCCTGCAAGGAGAGATGCAGCAGGGTCAGGACAGGCATCGTTCTCTGCCTTCTAAGCCCCCTACACCAAAGGTCCTACTCACTCCCCAGTCCACCCATAGCCAGCAGAGGGCACAACCCACACACCAATGATGGATTTCTTCAGCTGGTCCCAGGCAGCTGTGTTGTCTCCCAGCCAGTGTCCTGCCCATCGTCCAGAAGTGGGGAATGTGGAGCGAGTGATGACGATCCCTCTCTCTCCTGTCACCTCCTGCACAGCTCTGGTTGGGGAACAAGAATGTATAGTAAAGAAGGGCAGGGAAAGGAAGGCAATGGAGCTCCTCCTCCACACCTTTTTGTGGTGGCAAATGTGTGCCGCATCATTGGAGAGAATCTGGAAGTCTGATTGTTAGGACTCTGCTGGTGGGTATCACCATTTCCATGACGTTTTATCATTAACAAAATCATCATGTGATGAACCCAAGGTTGTCACAAAAAGGGGAACCTTCAATAAAGGAAGGGTCTTAGTCATTTACTCAATACTTGGTTTTCTGTATTTGAGAAGTTTCCTAGAAGATAATTACTATTATACAATGGGCACAGGATATGATGTCATTCAATACAAGAAACATTGACTATCTGATGAAGGTGACAGCAATAATTAAGAAACAAACAACAATAGAATGCAGACATCTTAATGGTCATCCAATTCTGAAATAACGGAGGGAAGTTGCAGTCTTCCTCTTCCTGTTTGTCTTCTAACTATGGCACTTGCTTCATTGTGTAGTGACCTGCTCTCCCCAAATGAGTGGGCCTCACAGGCACTGTTTCCCACTGATGTGATGGTACCTTGTTTAGATTTTGCTTCCATATAATCACAGTGTGTGAACACATGCTCATAGAATGATTGCTTAATAAATACAAACCTCTACAAAGTTATAGTTAGATTACTTTTCAGCCCTTAGTATTGAAAATGGAAGATAAACCATCACTGACTGTCCCTACAGTGCCATCAGCTGGAGAAAGCAGAGGATCACTCACTCATAGGTGGGTCTGGTCTGGGACCACCCGTACAGGTTGTGCACATCATAATGCCGCAGCCGGGACTCATCTGGAAGCATCTGCTCGCTCTCCATGCACAGGGTCTTGCTGCTCAGGCCCCTGTCCCTGGCTTCCAAATCTGAAGGAATAAGGAAAAGTAAGTGAAGATCAGCCTTGACTCTTAATTCTTGACTCAGAAAAGGCATTGCATGTGCAGCAAATCTATTACTGTGCGTGATTTCAAAGTCTACCAGGTCCATGCAAAGGGAAAGTTACTTCATGTTCATATTGGTGGAAAAGAATTCTTTAAGTAGTCACACCACAGAGACATTATCACATTTGAGTTATTTCTGGACAAATTAAAGAAATTTTCTAACATCTCCAATTGGATAATATGATGTGCTTTTGACTTAGACCCTATTAATCTTAAATAATAATGAAGAAGCACCCTTTATGATCAGGGTAATCCCAGCATACTGAGCTCATCTTTTTTCCAGCCACTGTACATCAAGTGAAGAGATCACATGGTCCTTACGTGGCATGTAGGGAGGATGGTTCAGAGTAGTATCGCTGCAGCCAGAAGGCACTGCCCCATTCACAAAGCTGGAAGGTTCATTCATATCCTACAAATAGCAGGATTATGGGTTATTTTTAAAGACACTTAAATTCTGTCAATGCAGGAACAAAAAAGTGGTTACACGTTCAATATTTAGCATCTCTATAGAGGCTGCACAGAGGGGAATCATGAAACACTGGAAAAGAACAAATAACCTTAACATGATTGGCTAGACGATTTCATTTTTTTCCATTAGAACAAGCAATGCTTTAAGGAATTCCCACTAACTGCTGGGAGGTCTCACAGAAGGAAATTCAAACAGGTTACCACATACTATGCTGAGGACAATTCTAAGTTCGATTGGATGATCAGCACTTTGCTATGTCTGAAATCTTTTACTGGAAATTATTATCAAATAATTGCCAAATGTCATGGATCCACATGCTAAAAACAACACATACACACATAAACACTATACTCAGGCATACACAGACAAATCCATACACACTTACAATCCACAGGCCATCAAACTTCAAGCTCTTTTCTGGGTCCCGTGGGTTGGTGTAGAGTTCTTGAATCTCCTGCTTCCACCACTTGGCAGTTGAATCACGGAAAAAGTCTGGGAAGGCCACATAAGCTCGGTATAACTGTCAAATTAAAATATAACCAATTTGTTGTAAATAAATATATCATATAGAATGCAAGCACATTCTTAAATTTCCACAGTTGTACAGAGTCATAGTCTGAATAGAGCCTATGTAATAAAACCTACTTGACTTAAGAGAAAAAGATTTAAGAGTAAAGATTAAAAAGCATAAATAATAATACCTTCCCAGCATTTAGGGACCTTATACACTGTATGGAATAGACTTGTCAGGCAGATCCTGGACTTATCATGATTAAAACTTAAATTGAAAACTCTATGCTTGTGTCCAGATGATACCTTACATGATAAAATTTCTTTCCCCCTCCCTTCTCTTTCCCTCCCCTTCTAACCTCTTCCATGATCCCCATGCTCCCAATTTAATCAGGAAACCTTGACTTTTTCTACTTTCAAAGTAGATTAGATCCATGTATGTCTCTCTTAGGGTCCTCTTTGTTGTCTAGGTTCTCTGGGATTGTACCTGATAAATTCTTGAATCTAACACAGTTTGTAGATCTCAGATGCACCTTGAAAACCACATATAGACCAACTTCAACATCATCTCACCTATCACAAATTTCTGATACACTAGGACTATCTTATGCTTCCCAACAGCACATACTGATACAATTCCAGTTCACCAATTATTGCCATTGTTGTAGAAGAGTTAAAAGTTCAGCAAATACTAAAGTTCAAGGACAGCTACCTCCCAAGAGTGTACACACTGCTCACAGGTGTATCAGAAAACTCATAGAAAAATAAACAGGCTGACTCAGTGCTTTGGAAAAACATTTGAGAAAGAAAAGCGTCTGATGATTCTTCTGCCAGGTGTGTCAATGAATTTATTCATGTAAAACACATATGTAAATGCAGATAATAAAAAATTAGGACTGAAACCTAGGCCACTTGGTCCCATTAAATGGAAAAGCCTGTCCACAGAAGAAAGCAAATTAATAATACGAGACTAAAACTGAAAGGAAAAGGAAAGTCGAGAGGCCCAGGGCAGGATGGAAGGGTGATCCTGGAGTATCATGTGGACATGGAGCAGCCTGTGTGTGAACATAAACATACATGGAGAAAAGGATCCCATAACTGAGGACAAAGGCTGGAAACTGTCAAGGCTAGCATCCAGTTCCGAGTTCACAGCCCTTAGGAACTGACAGCTGTGCATTTGAAATTGCCATTGTGACATTGGAAACTATGGGCAGGAAACTTGAGCACATTGTATCTTCAACCCTATGGTCAATAATGCCAACATCACAACTTCAAGTAAAACATAGATAACCATAAAATAATTTATCTCAGACTGACAGGAGGAGCATGGCTCCTATATGGTTCTTTCTCACATGTCCCTGTCCTCTGTGCAGACACATCTAATGTCCTAGACATGGCTCCCTCTTCCTGAAAACCCTGACCACATCCAGCATCCACAGAGTGCCTTTTACCTCCAGTTGAGCATCCCAGTCTAGAGAGGAGTCCACTTCAACACCAGGGTAATCAGGCCAGACCTATGGAGAGAGAAGATTTACCAGACATGTGCTGAACAAATGTTTATACAATTAATTTCTTAGGAAACTAGAAGTCAAGGATCAGAGCTAATAGTTGCCCAATTAGGATTTCTGTAAAGGAAAATAGATTCCTCAAAGTGCTTAAGCAGATCAGCAGATATTAGCTGAAAACAAACAAAAAAAGTAAAAACAAAAAAAGGAAGAAAACCACAACTTTAGAAACCACACATAACAGGCCCAAAAATCAACATTTCCACAGACTGCTAACAGTGATTCTGGTTCTGTGTGAGTCTGGCTGGATCAACACAGAGCTCATACCTTTCCCCAGACAATGTCTCCATTATTGGGATATCTGATAAAGACATCATTCTTTATACCCCGTTCGAAGGCAGGATACTCCTGTGTCTCGTTGCCAGAAATGGCTGGGTCCTGAAATCAGAGCACAAGGCAGGTGGAAATTTAAGACAGAAGATGACTTAAAAAAAAAAAAAAGGCAGGATAGAAAATGGGAAATCCCCAGTTGGAATTTCACTATCGAGTTTCTGTGACTCCCAAAAAATACACTTATAAAAACTGACTTCTGTTTCTCTCCAAGAACTGGAAAGGACAGATATTCTAAGCAATACCCACACAGTTCCATTCATTGTCCTAAGCACAGCGTACACATTCACAATGGACTAACCAGAATGAGGATGACCCGCATCCCAGCTTCCTTCATGCGATTGATCAGGGCTGGAAACCCAGTGAACTTGGGGCTGAGGGTGAAGTCCAGCTGCCTCTCCATGTAGTCGATGTCTGAGTACTGCACGTCCTGGAGTGATACAGGAAAGAGTGGTTGCTGGCTGCAGAGTTCAGGCTCCAGCAGTTCCTGCAGCTTGTGCCCAGCTAGTCCACCCCTATGTATGCCACATTAAAGCTTTGGATCTGGGGACATTCACTGATGTTTTTTATTTTCTTCAGAAACAGAAATAAATTTCATCTCGACATCAACAAAAGTGTAAGGTAAGTACCAATGCCTGTCTGTAAAGGCAGTTGTAAAAAAAAAAGTTAAAAACACTATTGGAAAAATGCTTTGACTTCTCTATGAATATGTACTGAAATCAGTGAAGTTTGTTCATAGAACACAACACCAAATATTCATTCCTAATAGACACAGATCATAAAAGATTCCAAAAAAAATATTAACAGCCCTCCTTGTATAGGACCCAGTGTTGGGGTGATCAAAAGCAGTGCTCTCACTGAGTTTCTCCATTACACCTGTGCTTCTCAACCATCCTATTGTCATCCTCTAATTAAGTTCCTCATGATGTGTGAGCCACAATCATAAAATTATTTTCATTGCTACTTCTTCACCGTACTTTTGCTACTCTCATGGATTATGTGTATATATCTGTGTTTTTCAATGGACTAACAAGACCCATTTGAAAGGGTCCTTTGACTCCAACCAAAATTCTCAACCCACAAGTTGGGTACCTCTGTGTTACAGGAAGTGTTTTGCACTAAGACAACACAGAATAATACATGCAAAAAAACACAAAGGGTTACAAAATGATTTCTGGTTATTGGACCTCTGGTTTTGAGGTGAGTGTAGCTCCTTCTGTATATGATTTCATTACAAACTCAATACAGGATTCCAGCATGGAACCAGTGAGAGTTTGGGGCTCAGAGAATCGTGCTATGCCGGGCCCAAGAAAGCAATCCTCATATTACTTCACTGCATTTGAGTAAAGTTTCCTTAATTGAGAGAAACTAGTATTGGAATGGTGAATTATTATCATGTCAGTAAGGGCAGTATAGTTAAATATCTTGAAGTCAGTCAAGAAACTGAGGAAAGCCTGGCACAGGAGACAGCACCCATGAACCAGTCTTAGCTGCTCTGTTAGTCTGAGTCACCACTGTGATGAGGGCAGTGGTCTCCCCTGAATCACTATGGATGGTATAAGCACAGTATGGACATGACATGAGATAGACACTATGTCATACTTCAATCTGACAAACAAATCCTCAGCAAATGTACGTACATAGGGGATCTGCTTAGCCACCATCTGATCATACAGGTTGGCGATCTCAGCATCATTCTCGTATCCATAGCGACACAGTTGGAAACCCAGGGACCAGTAAGGTACCATCACAGGCCGACCAATCAACTAGAAAAAAGTCAGAGAGTATTGGACTGTTAGAGGAGAATCTGGATGGAAATTGGATATGAAGTCAGAATATTTTAACCAAATTAGACACCAATTTCAAACGCAGAGAGTAACTGTAAGAGTGTGTGGAACACCGGAGACACACTACAGAAAGCCTACAGCTTCCCAGAGGACACTTTTCAGGAATTCTAGAAACCTGATTTTATACAGATTCCTAGACATATAATTTAGAATCTAAAAACACACAACAAAGAGGGAACTAGCTAATGTAAGAGTACAGTCTTTAGCTCTTGCTGATTGTGAACATGAGCAGTTACATAACATTTGTGCTTGTTTTTTACCTGCAAATCAGACCTAATAGTGGGAACTATCTCATGTGGATTTGACTGAGTAACTTAGCCTGTGAGACACCCTCTCACATGTATTAAGTAATAGATGTAGTAGATATTTCATACATGTTGTTGATGTTGTCACCAACAATGTTATCATTCCCCGTGACCATGACTCCCACCACCAGCACCGCAGGTACAGCTACTGTCTCTATCACCACACTGTACCCACTGTGACAATGTCGTGATGTAATATCTGTCAACATGATAACTCCACTGCCATTATAATCATACGCACCCTTACCAATAGCACTACTGCCATAACATCATCTTCTCAACCACCACCACCACTGTCAGGACCTTACTCTCTCAGCTCCCAATATCAACTCCAGCGCTGTCACTTTCATCCTCAATTCATGCCCTGTTTTCCCCTCTAACATTATCACCATAACGGTCACCATCCTCAAAATCACATTTACCAATAGTGCTACCACTACATTCAATACCTTCCCTCCCCACAACATCAAGATCACTACCACTGTAGCTCTCCGCCACACTAAACCCACCAATAGTTACCACAAAAAAATTCTGATCCACTGCAATAAGTGAAAAGAAAACAATATAATAGTTATAGAATATATCTACTCTCCCATATTCCATATGATAATTTGTCCTCAGAGAGACCATCAAATTTAGAAACCAAATGACAGTTACATTATATGGCTATCCTACATAGCAGGATTGAAACACATTTTGAGTGTATATATACCCACTCACACAAACAGAAACACAAACACACATATTTCATAACTGCATCCCTTCCTACCTCTGTGTATTGCTGAGTGACAAGCTCTGGAGTTGGGCCCAAGAACACAAAGAAGTCCAGAATGCCCCCTGTGGTTCTGTATGTTAGGGCAGGCAGGGGCTGGAATGTCACATCTGAAAACACAAGAAATTGTCATCATGCTGAAATCCTTCATGTTGAGAATATTAACCCTGGCATCCTGACCTTCTCTCTCTTCAACTGTAACACACTGACAGCAGAGATTCTGGAGTATGTGCAGAAAGAACTGAAGAAGTTAAATGAAAGCTCTCACTAGCTACATTACAAATAATTTTGGGTAAATTATATATAATTTATATAATGTATCTATTATATATACAAAGGGTCAATGAAAGGCAAAACCAATCCACAAAGATTACATTTTTTCACTAACTACATTCTAAAGCAATTGAAGAATAGTTGGCATAAATAAGGGACACAGGTTCGTCCTACCCATGGCATTGCTGTTCAGCAGGAGAACTCCATAGGCATTGTCTTCTTCCTCTAGCCCCATGTAGTAAGGGTGGACACCATAGGAATTCATCTTGTACTGCAAAGAATAGGGAAAAGAGATTAGGAGACTGTGTTTATGATAAATAAACTCAACAGAAACTTGATTGCTATGTTGTGTCAAGCTTCCTCTGTTAAGAACAGGAGTAGAAAGCAGCATTTCAAAATGTGTCCATCTGCCTAGCAGTAGAAGGTAACAGTCACATGGAGTCTGCAGAAAAGAAACACATGACACACAGCGTTGATGGAAAGGACAGAACCCAGACCCAAACACCCTGTCCTTACCCCCGGGGGCTGATCCCTGGAAAACATGCCCCACGTGTGCCAGTTCAAGTCTATCTTGAAAGTTGGGTGCTCAGTTTCCCCAAAGCCATAGATGTACGTGGAGGGCAGGCGGGTGGAGATGCGGATGAACATGTCATTGAAGGTGAAGCCAAGGAGCCCAGAGTCCCAGCTGCAGAAGGAGAAGGGACATTTGCCACAGAAAATCAGCTTCTAGTGGTTTACAGCAGCTGCCTTTGTGAGAACAACAGGGTCCCTATTTTCACAAACCATCTGTACTGGAGTCTCTCTCAAACAAAACTAGTAAGTTAGTGGCTAAATAAACAGTCACCATGGCTAAGGCCCAAGTCTCCATCAATTCTCCTGCTCTGCACCACTGCTTCCCTTTACTGCTGTCCACAGTCCCAGATCCAGTGACTTTTTTCACCTTACCACTCCAAACTCACTGTTCCTTCTGCTCCTGACCCCTGATGTCCACTTCCTCCATGTATCCAGGGCCGTGATATGAGCACCTCACACCAGCTCACACCCCTGCTCACATGCACACTCATCTGTCCTGAGAGCATCTGAGGACCCTGCAGGGCTCTTCCTGTTCTCAATCCTATCTCCTGTGCCTGCTTTGTCTCCTACATCCATCCTAGCCATTACCTCAGGGTAACATCTATTGTAAAGATAAATTCCCTCCAACTCATGACTTATTCGTTCACAGATGTTCCTTTTCCAGAACTCTCTGTTGAATTTCTCCTAATCTAGGTACCATTTCAAACGTCACCTCTTTCCTAGAGTTACAAACTCACATTACGGTGTCTAAATTAGGAAATAATCTGATATCCCTATTTTTTGAGCATAGCAGTTATCAGTATATCAAATTTCTCTTCAGTGTATAATTTAACTTTGTTTAATGGAAGAAATTCCACATCTGTTTCTGACGACAGTATTAAAGGAGAACCTGATATACAAAAGGAACTCAGTAGATACTTGTTCAATAATTCCTAAGAACCAATAACTGCCTTAGTAATGACTCTCAGAATGGTAAGTATTTCCTCTAAGAAGAGAAAACACTTCCTCATATGGTGGTTAGAGGAGCTAACCCTCATAGTCCCTGGTATTTCAACATTTGGAAGCTATTTGGGCACTACTTGGGGACACATGGGAGCTGTCTCCTTGTTCGCAGAAGCATGTCACTAAAGATAGCCTTTGGAGCTCAAAGCTCACACCATTCCCAGTTTACTTTCTGCTTCCTGTTTGGAGCTCAAGATGTGAAATATCATCTGTTCCTGCTGCCGTGTCTACTGCCTGCATCCACACCACACTCATACTTCCAAAGTCGTAAACGCAAATAAACGCTTCTGTAAGTTGCCTTGTAATGTTTTCTTTTTAAATCACAGTCATAGAAGGTAATAAATATATCACGGATCTCAACAAGGGTAATATGACATTTTGAGCCAGGATGTCTACAAGGACAATGGTCCTGGTGAGTAATGTTTAAGAGAGCAGGATTCTGAATCAGACCAGGACCCACTCACATTACAGTGCCTGTACTCTTCCTGCGAATTTCAATCCCAAATGGGTTCTCCTTGATGGTGACATCATAGAGACGGCCTTCCTCGGTGCTGATTGGGTCATTGGGGATGTTCAGAGGTACTGGGACTTCATACCGACTGTGACTGGGATCGTAGATCTAGGCCAAAGGAGATAATATTTTAAAAGACAAAAATATGGCAAATACATTATGATATTTTCCTAGCAAGCTGACAGTAATCATAATTAACAATTGATAATATAATTGCATAACTAAAAATAGAATTCAAAATAACTTGTGAACATGTTTATTTCACACTGTTCAAAATAATAGATAATTGAAATACCATATATCCTAACTATATTGAATTGATCAATCTATAATATGTAAATACATCAAAACACGACATCAGTCATGTGAATATTCACAATTAGCAGTCATGTCAAAAGAATTGTCCTCTAGTTATGAATGTCTCAGTACACTCTTTTAGCATGGCTGGCAGAGTCTAGAGCCTGTTTGTTTGGTCTCCTTTTTCCTCATAGTACAGGACTTAACCAACACAGCAGAGAACAAGGTTTTGGTAAATAGCTTGATCTGAGTCAGGTCTCAATATTATGTGTTTTAGAAAATTCCTTCATCCATTTCAATACCACTGTCAACAAGAATAATCATTCTGAAATTGGTATGGTATTTACAAACATATGTTCTGCGTGTGGATGTATGTGTATAAGGAGACCGGAAAACTTTGACATTGAATAACAACTAAGTTTCTCTGATTTAAAATATCCCTTGTGAAAATGAAATGAAGCTGAATAAATTAAGGATCCACATACTACTGTTGATAAAACAGTAATCACAGTAGAGATAGGAACTGATAATCCAAGGTTAATGTCACAAAAGCTCAGGAATTCATGGGAACTAGGAAAGAAGAATTCAGCATTCCTGAGGGATGCGAGCTGACATGAACTCTGCAGAAGGGCTTTGACATTACAGGGAAGGAACAGCGAGATGGTTTCATAGAAGAAATACAGGCTGAATCTTAAAAGTTAAGCATCAAAAAAACCCAGCACAAATTGCAAGCAAGTGATTCTGGTAAAGAAACAACACAGACGAAGACCTAGAGTATAAAGTGGTCCAGAAAGACATGTGTATGGAGGAGAGAACCACTGCATAGATTCATGGTTAGTGAGTGTGAGCTGAGGCTGCACACCCGACCAACTCCACTTTGGTGAGGACACACAGAAAACATCACAGCAGAAGCTGGAGAACTCAAGTCCAGACTGAGCTCAGACTCTAAGAGTGGTCTAGGCAAAGCCAGTCTGCCCTGATCACTGCCTTGTGTTCTTCCAGCACCATGAGCACTCACTGGAGAGCAGCCTCTCTGTGGGATCCCAATACCACCATGGTGGAGGACAAACCCTTGTTTCAGGGCAGCTCCCAGTTTAATCAGGAAAGAACAAAGAGGATAGCTAGTTCACCCCCAGTTCCTTTGCTTAATTAAACCATGGAAGGAAAAGAAATCACTTTTATTTTTTAATTATATTCCTACTCGTCTATTGTCAATCACAAATCTATTATCACTACCATCCACACACAGACACGAAACCTAGGAACACGATGGTCAATCCTCAGACATCTCCTTCTTGTAGCTGATATGAATGACCAAGATGGTCTCAAGGTCTCAAAAACATCTGCTATTCCAAGCCTCCCTTATTCTCTCTGGAGCAAACTCATCCACAGCTGCCCAACCTTCCTAGTAGCCTCCTCTGCCCCCTCTTCATGTTTTGTTCTCCCAAACATTCCTTTAGACACATTGATTCTCTCGAATTCGAAATTAAATGTTTTTATACTCTACTAGTCATTCCATTGTTCTCTTCATGACAATGCTGTTCTAGAGTATTTTACTAAAAATTAAATAAAACTTGGTTTTGGAATGCTGTATCACACGATTGCAAAGGGCAATGGACCTGGAAAGGCCCCGCCCACACCTGACTGCACACACTGCACTTACCTTAAACTGCAGCATGTCATTCTTGTGGTAGATCACTCGCACTTTTAGTGGATTCACGGGGGTAGAGGGAAAGGCGTTGTTAGAAAGAGAAGCCTTCAGGGAGATGTCGGCTGTGACCTCATTTGGGCCATACTGAACATTGCTGACTGAGTACAGCTGATTGACAAAGTAGCAATAAGGGACCCCAGAAGAGCTGGATTCCTGCAAAGAAAGGAATTGGCAGAGATCTGGAGTTACAAAATAGATGAGAAAAGTCAGTTTATATGGAGGAAGCCATCACTTCATTCACTCATGCCTATAACAATTAAATTAAGCATGACTCTAAATTCCTCAACTATAAATAACACATAAATACCCCCTTCTTACCTGTTCCACTCTTCAATCTAAATTAGTCTCTTCTAAAGTCTTTTTTTTTTCATGAAGTTTAATAAATCTGAAGGTACATGGCTGAACTAAAGACATTGTAGGTTGCATTTCAAGAGTTTCCCATTTCCACAAACGTCCTCAGCACACTCACCTCCCAGATGCAGCCACGGGCAATGCAGTTGGCCTCAGAAGCACCCTGCTCATCTGGATAGCAGTCTATCTTCTCCTGGTCCTCCATAAGGTCCCACTCCACTGTATATGCTTCTCCCAGCACGAGACGGATATCTGTGATGGTGGCAACCTGAAGGAAAGCAAATTCATCCTCAGGACAAAGGTCTTTCAGACCTTAACCTTTAATGTTAATCAAGTATAAATGTCATTTTTAGTCTATCCTTAGGACCTGTTTTTTTTTTTATGATGATAGAACAAACTACAATTTTTAATTGTATAGATGTATGTATGTATGGGATAAGAGATTGCAGCAAAGGAAAATACCAGTATTCTATAAAAACCTTACATATAACATAGTAGAAAGACATAATCCAAGAAAAAAACATATGATCACAGTTTTTTAAAATCCCTTCTCTGAACCATTTGACTCCTATTCATTTTGTCAGAAAGGCTTTCTCCCCCTCTTCCCAAATTAAGCTATTTTTCTTTTTCATCACCTCTCCACATCATGACCCCTCTGGTGTGGAATGCTTAGAGAATGGGACAATATGAGTCACAGGCCTTTTGATATAGCAGTTTTCATGGAACCTTACATGAGTTTTCTGAATTATTGTAACCTAAAACTTATCAACTAAGTGTAAGAATGGGGACTAGGATATATCATTATATAAATATTCATTTACAACACACAGTCTCATCATATCCCAAGGCCAGAAACCCACATTTGAAGCTACACATATTGCATTTGCTTTCAACTGCAGCATTCCATTCTAATTTTTCCTATTCTTCTTTTATTTGAAGTTTCTTACACAGCACCTGCATGACTAATGCATTCACGTATCTGGAGCATTCTGTCACTTTCTAGGTGTCACTGTCCTTTTCTTAGTGTTCTTCCAGTGGACACTGGCCAGTCTTTCCTGTCCCACCAATCCTCACCCTCCACTACAGGCTCCAAAGAGGCCTTGATTCAAGGATCATTGTCAGGACCTTAGAGAATTGAATATGACTTCCTTAATTGGGTGCCAGAGATCCTCTCAAATAAGAACAGTTTTCCCTTACTCTAAGAACCTTATTTCTAAATATGAATGAGACCTTAGCCAGATACTGAATTAAAGACAGATAATATTTGACTTCTGAACCACTTGACTGGCCTGTCAAGAATAGTTCAGCTTGGAGAGCATCACCAAGACAAATGCTGTCTAGGAAAACAAGGCCCTTTCTGAACACATTGGCAGCTGTCTTATTAGTTTGAAATGTGCTTTTTAAGTTAAGATTTAAATATCATATTCCTCCAATTATTATGTGAAACTGTAATGTCTGTAGCATACTCGTGGCCAGAAAAGTAGATTTGAGTTCAATGTTGGGCCAAGGTTTCTTTCTTGCTAGAAGGCATGTCCCATCAGCTTTGTCTCTGCTTTCTTCTTTTTCCACCTTTCTTATCTTTTTTTTTTGCTTATTTTGTTTCCCTTTTTCATCTCTCCTAGAATTAGGATATTGTGACTGGATCCAAGCAGCCACTTCCATTCGTTAGACAAGACAGACCTTAGATCTGACGAAGTTCAAATTCAAAATCAATTTCAACAAGTCTTCAACTTTGAACTTTTGATTACAGAAAATACTACAATCTGTTTTCTATCTCAGACTTTTTGTAAAGCTGATACATCCAGCATTATTTTATGTACATGGGTGTTCTGCATACACATTTATCTATGATTATGTGTGTGGCCCCAGAAGGCAGAAGTGGCATTGGTTCTCCTGGTACTGCAGTTACAGATGTTTGTAAGCCAATGTGTGTGTGCTGGGTTTCAAACCAGGGACCTCTAGAAGAGCATTCAGTGCTATTCACTGAATTGAGACATTGAACCATCTCTCAATCTTCATGAAATTCTGTCTTTCAAGGTCCTGTTCTATCCATGTCTTCTACAAAGTTGACCTCAAATACTGCATTAAGCCTTGAGTATCAAATAAGACCAATGCAAAATATCTTGCCAATGTGGATTTACACTTCTTCATTCTTTCATATATTTTCATGTACGTGAATTGTGTCTCTCACCACTCTGATTCAAAGAATAAAGAGTTCTTTGGTGATGTGTTAACTATCTTATTTTCTATCAAGAACAAAGATCATTTTCACTAATGCACCTTCCAGCTGTCTTACACTTTGCCCCAGACACAACCAAGCACATTACTATTTATTTATAACTTCATAACACATGTTTATTCTGTACACACTGTGATGACAAAAATATCATCAATACGCCATTTAGTAGAAGTCTCAGTGGATTCATTTCCCTAATTCAAAAGATCCTAAAACTGTGTTGATTGAGCAGCTCCAATTCCATAAGACTCCTCAATATAAGTCCTGAGATCTGACTGAAAGATGTCCCTCACAGTGTGAAGGAAGAGGAATTGAATACAAATCTTACAGAAAAGCTGGGTCTCATCACATCTCCCAGAATCTAGTCATCATCTAAGTTAGTTAGCAACACCATCATCTTCATAAACTATTTCCTGCAAGTGTATGTTAGAGTCATATACCCTTCTCAACAGAGCTTAACAATGGAAAGAAGCATTAAACATTAAATAAACAAAAACAATTAAAATATTTTATTCATAAGCTCTCTATCTCTGCTTTCACCTTGGAGTACAAACCATCAACTTTCAGATCCCATCCATCGGACCTTGTTCCCATATTCAGTTAAAGAAAACCAATCACTGAGAGGGAAGAAATAAGGATGGAAAAACTGGAGGCATGGTGCCTCAGACTGTCTCTACATTTTTACCTTCTTCTTCCATACTCCAACATCACTGTTGGGCCTCAGATGGCTCTTATTCTTCAACAACCCATGTAATCTTAGCAAGACGTGATAATAAGTCACCATGGAGGTTCATGAAAGTCACCCTCCCAGGATGAATTCTTACCTTCAGGTTTGGATTGTAAGCGATTTGTGGAGACATTGGACTAAGGACACCATTCTGTTTCACTCTAACATTGTAAATTGCCTCCGTCCCAAAGATTTTAATTTCCTGGAATGCTAAGTTATTGGGATCCTTGTAGTTTGCACTTGAAATTGTCACATTTAATTGGTTCTGAAACACATCAAGTATAATGATGAACAAATTATAAAAACACTTGGTTTCCCCAGCTTCTCAAATCCCCATCCTAGACTACACACTCAACCTTCCCCAAAGACCTCTATTTCAATATTAGCTAATGGGCACACAAATTTATTTTTATAATGTCAATGGTGAGAGATAAGGAAACAGTTTTAATTCTCAGAAAATTATCTTTTACAACACTAACTCATTATCTTTTCACTGTTGACACCTTGATGAATACAGCTGATGCAATTATTCCATATTAAGCTATAAATAGCAGTATATTCACCCACATAAATGCTGGAATTTAAATAAATACAGTTAGATACACATAGTAGAACATATATAGTCATCTTCAGACAAAATCACATACAGTGTTCATAAAAATATGCACTCACTTGGGTAACAGAAAATTCACTGAAGAGGTAAGTGCTCATAGTCACAGTATCTGAAAGAAGAAAGAGATGTCAGCCTGGCCTGTGCCCACAGAAGATGAGCTTCACCTCCTGTCCTAAAAACTGACTGCTCTTTCTTCTCATAACTGAAGAACACTGCACTAGAACTGTCAATCACAACTTCTTCAGATACTTCGGCTGCTTCCAGATCCTCACTAGTACAGCCAAGACCACAGTGAATAGGAGAGATGCCCAGCACCTCTGTGACACACTGTTTCATTTCCTTTGGATGATGTCATTCTTAAAATTACAATACCATGCTCAATATCCAAGAAGCTGTCCCTTATATGTCCTCCTAAGAGGTTGCTCTTAAGTATAGTGTCCATTTTTCACAATAGCTAAGATGGGGAAACAGCAAACATATCTGTTAGCAGATGAATGAATAAAAGAATTACAAGGCATGTTTACAATGGAGTTTTCTGTAATATTAAAGAAGAAGGAAGTCCTGTGTTGTGAGAACAGAGATGAATCTGGCTCATATTCCACTAGGAGAAGTTGCTGAGATAGCAAAAGAAAATCAACATAGGGTCTCTACACAGGGGCTGTACTTGTATAAACAGAGGAAGGAACAGGATAATTCATGGTCAGGAGGGAGGGTAAATGTGGAAAATCTGCTCAAGTCCTATGAACCATGATAAGAACAAGTTCTAGAGAGCCAATGTTGCCATTAGTGGTGATGAAAGCATCAGTTAATGCTATGGTAACCATTTTACAATGATTATATGAGTGCATACACTGCATAGCCACACACTTTTCCTCTACTTAATGCTCTAACCATGAAAGAATCCTTTTCAGACCTCCAGAGGCAGTCATCTCACGGCAATCTATTTCTCAAGTTAGAGTCATGAGAATTCTTAGTGCAGTAGAGATGGAAGGAAGGAAAGAATGAAGGAAGGAAGGAAGGAAGGAAGGAAGGAAGGAAGGAAGGAAGGAAGGAAGGAAGGAAGGAAGGAAGGGGAGGGAAAGAAAGAAAGAAAGAAAGAAAGAAAGAAAGAAAGAAAGAAAGAAAGAAAGGAAGGAAGGAAAAGAGTTGCTAAGGTATATAATGCACATGATTAGGACTGTGTGTGCTCACTGCCTCCCTGCCATGGCTATGACTTCCACATCATCAACAGTTTTTCCACAAGGACTCATGGGGAAGATATTTATAATGATAATGAATTACAGGAACAGTCTTCAAAATATGTCATTCAGGTGTCCTTTAACAATGAAATGAGAGCCTGTTAAATATGAGTAACAAAGGAGAATATTCAGAAAGAGAGAGACAACAGAAAAAAAGAGAGAGAAGCTCTCGATCCTCATTCTATGAGGCAAAGAAAAAGACAGAGAAGTTCTCCTCCTCATCTAGCATGGTCTCTGACGAGTACAACCAGAAGTCTATGTTTTCTCTAGGAGGATGCTCTAAGATGCCAGGTGAGATCTCATGAACAGCTGAATGGCCAGCAGGGGTGAAAGGACAGAGTGTCCTACCATGGCCACGCCCTCTCGCAGCACTCACCCTTTGACTGCCCATCATCCCAGAACAGCTCTCCTCTTGCTTCTTTGTTTTCATCCAGGGCAATGAGAAGGCCAAGAGGGTTCTTCCGGCTGTGGGGAACAAGATTTACACAAGGCATTAGTCCTAAGGGTTCAATGTATTTTAGAAGATATTGCCACCAGTTTTCACATGGGCAAAGGACAGACAGGTAAAGTCATGGGTGACTTCTTCCCTTCAGAGACAGGGGCAAGAACGCTAGAAGGCACTTTCTCCAGTATCACTGTCACAGGAAAGAAATATCCCAAACCTCAGCAACATATGTAACAAACAAGAAGTCAGGGTTTAAACATCAGCGACAGTGGATGCTGGGGCTATGCTGATACACAGAACGTAGACTATGAAACAGGGTGGAGCCTTAGACAGTGGTGCTGTGGCCAAGGTCATACAGAGACCACACAATAAGGACTATATCAGCTGCTGCCAGTAGATATGTTTTCTTTACTATGGAAATTTTTACTCAGAAACACATAAAATAGGGGTTACCCATATAATGGTAACTCTATAATGGGTGGCTTTTTCTGGGGTCATTGGTTTGTTTTTGAGACAAGCAGCTCAGACTGGCTTAGAACTGGCTCCCTGGCCCAGGCTGGTTACTAACTCATGATCCCACCTGCCTCTGCCACTCAAATGCTAATTCTATTATATACCACTATGCCTGCTGATTAATTTTACTTAATTTAATGTCTGTTCTTTTCTTTCGGAATAACTAAACCAAACAAAACATCGGACAGCAGCTTCATGCTTATTTCTCATGTGCCCATCACTGACCTGAGGTTTTCTATTGTATTTGCTCCAGGTCAACCTTCTACTACTTGATCAGACTCCACTATCAACAAAATCAGCTTATTTCCTTTATAGTTCAGAGATAGAGCTATCATTGCTAAAATGCCAATAAGTATAAATATAAATCCGCACAATGCTAAATCTCAGTAATATAACACATTCAACACACTTGACAGGCAACCAAATTAGAGAGTGAAAAGTGACACAAATAAGAGATCAGAGAGTGCAGAGACACTAACAGAAGTGTGATAACAATTCAGCGGACGTGCACACTAAAGTATGGAATTTATACTACTATGTAAAAGATTGGTAGGCTTGCAAGGGAGAAATCAACACTCATAAGAGACAGAAACAACACAGGAATACACACAGTGAGCTAAATCACAAAGATGCCCAGAAAATCAGACATGAGAGACACCGTGTTACGCCTAATAAGCTGGACATGTAATGTCATGTTTTCATTTCATATTTCCTATTATCAATAAAATCCACAAATAAACAAACAAAAAAATTTGATGGATTGAAGAGGCATGATTAGAGCCTGAGATGGGTACCAAGGTAGAAGTACTGAAGGATGGCTAAAAAAAGGTTTTTGTGGGGGGAACCAGTTGATGAACATGATCAATGCATTACATATGGATAAAAAGAAGTGTGTCAGTGATTGATTTGTACAATTAATGTAGACTAATAATATGTAATAATAATTTAGTAGGAAATTGAGGGTGAAATGAACTATGGGATGGGGCGGTAAATACTTGATAGTTTGCCTCACAGACTGACCCAGCATGAAGAGCAATGGGAGAAGATGCCTGAATGCAGTTGCTGAGTTGGTTATATTTGCAGACTGTCATGTCTGGGACATAACTGATCGATATGGTTATCAAGACACTGCATGATGTAAAAATGTATGGATAGAGGGGTTTGCTACATGACTACTGTGTCACACTGCAGCCTCCATGGTGAGATTTTACCCTCTCTCCTCCCTTTTGTGTCATTTTCATTGTCTTCCTTTTTTCCTTGTATCTATTAAATTTTATTTTGTTTTATTCTTGGGTGAGGAGGAAGAAGGGTAGGACTGGAGGCATGATGTGAGAGGCACAAAGAATATATAAAAGGAAAGTTAAAATCAAAAAGCCTGCATAAAGTACAAGTGCTCAACTTGAAAACACACTGGGAAAGTGCAAGGACTTTGAAGGATTTTGGACTTCAAGGACACAAAAAAATAAAATTCTTATTTTTGCAAAAGCAATTGATATGGGTGTACAGAAAAGAGAATAGCAGTAAAAAGGGAATGAAAAAGCAAACTGGCATTGAATTAGACACCTTTCTTTAACGTTGGTAATTGGAATAATTAAAGCAGTTAGGGATGTTCAAAGAAAAAGATAGGTGTCCACCCTTCTAATAAACCTGTCTGTGGTAAATAAATATGCTAATAGTTTCAGGAAAACATTGGCGCCAATGTGAAACTCTTTAGTAGAATAAAAAGTAACAAAGAGAAATTGATGTTCTGGAAACATGAGTTTATGCTCTTGAATCCCATTTTGAATCACTACAAAGAAATGCCTCAGTAGGGTGGGGGTAAAATTGGTAAACTAGAGTATTAAAAGGACCTATCAGTGATGCTAATCTAGAAATGGGGACAAGTGGGGTAAGAGCAGCAAACATGGGATAACAGTCAGACCTGGACAAGAGAGGAACAAGTGGACCAGACTGAATCTTTCCCAAGTCATGAGACTTTCAGAACTAAAACTGCATCCGCCCTGGGAAAAGCAGGAGACTGAGTGCACAGCAGGAGGAAGACTGCACAGCAGGAGACTGACTGTACAGCTGTCAGCATCCTGAAAACTGGGTGGTGGAGCAGGGACGATTTCTCCATGTCCATCAGGGTGTTGGACTCGTCTACAGCTTCTCAAGAAAAGTACAAGGAAAATCAAAAGGCAGAGTGTGATCACACATGCATGAGCACACACTAACACACAAAGGCAAAAGAAGCCAGCAGCCTTCCTCACCACATTCCACCTGCTGTTTTAGCACACTCTGGTCACAGATACGAACTAAGTGCCCATTTGTGGAAAGGAGCAAAGCACATTGACATAGAGCAGAACAACAGATGCTTGGGAAACTGCATTTGACCTTGAGAGTCACACCTGATGTAAAATGGCTTTCCCCATAAAAGGATGAGATCACGGTATGCAAAGCAGAGGCCAAGTCTCATCACTCACCTTAACTGTGTGTTCTGGGCATGTTGTTGCCATGGCAAAATGTAACCTCCACGGATGTGAAGATTGATGTGCTCAAGAGGGGCAGGCAAGGTCTTCCACTCTCCTGTTGAATTAATATCTGCACCCTGTGGCAGGAGAAGAGATGATGAGAGAAGGAACGCACACATGCCTGAAGACCCAATAGACCCTGAACAATCTGCTCGGTCATCATCATTCAACATAGGTCATTATCACACTTTGATCCCCTCTGTTCTGTTAAGGCTTGAAATATTTAAAGCATTAAGAGCCTATTAGAATCCCTGACGTTATGGGGAGTAGAAATACGGGGGAGAGTTACAGCACATACTAAATGAGGTCTTTCTGTGGATCCCAACCATCCTCACTGCACACGCTGTTTCTAATTTGGGTGACATTGAGCAATACTGCTATTCTTTCTTAGTTCCTGAAACATTTCTGCCAAGGGCAGTACTAGACCTCCCTTTCCCCACGAAACCACACATTCCCATTTCTTCACACATTCACTCATAGACCTACTAGGTAACCAACACTTCTGACTGCTGTTTCCTAGGAAACCTTTGTCCAATTAAATAGTACTGTTTTCATATCCTTATCAGAATATAGCCAACTATATATTCTTGACACTTTTGTCAAGTCTCTTTTGTGTGAGGTGCAGTCTAACCTGCTGCACAGCCACAAACCTTTCTACACTGCCTCAAACTCAGCAGGACTTCTATCTCCTTGACTTTGCTCCATTGATATTTGTGACAGATAACTCCTTCTTGTGATGAGGCTGCCCTATGCCTTTGATATAAAGTATCAGAGTTGATGTCTGTTGGCTACAAGCTACTAGCAGCTCCATTACTCATCCCACAATGACCATGAGACATTGCAGTTGTCCTCTGGCAGGTTTTTGAATGTTGTTGCTTTAAGAGGTAAGGAGTATTTATATGGGCTCTGTCTGGTTGCCATCCAATAAAACATGAAGTAGAAAGTTTAAATAGGTGACACAAGTCTTTAGCTATCGCTGACCCCCACCCAAAAAAGGAAAGAAAAAAAAAGAGAAACACTGTAGGTTGTGAATAATACTAAGGCAGCATTTTCTCAGTAATTTCAACCATTTAAAGTTTGTTTTACTTAAATACTATTTAATTCTTTTTCTTTTTCTCTGAACAGCTTGCTCAATTAACTTTTGCCTCTGCAGGCTAACTTTTACCTCACCTTTATCTGAAACTAGCATCTATTTAAAAGCCATAAATAAAGTAACTAGTCCAGGAAACTCTTGTTAGCCTTCATATTTCAATTTTAAAATGTGACACATATAGTCATTTACTTTTGTGCCAGTACTTAAGATAAACAAACCCTGGTACTGATTACCTGCCCAGCTACATGAGGCTGTGTGTTCAGTGTTTCTACATCTAGTGCTCAACGTTTTGAGCATTTTACTAGGTAAGGTCAACTACTAGGACAGGCTAACCAGTTGCCTAGGGTGCAAATTTTAAGGTGGTCTATGCTCTCAAAACCATGTAAAGCCAGGGCCAGCCTTACAGCACAGGACCTCCTTAAATTGTGTGTCCTGTGCTTCTCCTTACTTAACCCTAGTCCATACCCTATATCAGAAACCCCAAACACACCCAGAAGGTCTCACTGGGAAGGGATAAAGCAGTTAGCATGAAATTCAGACAATACGAGGACCACTTCTGCTGACTGTGGTTTACTAAGAAGGCAGTAGGGCATCCTCACCCTAAAAGCAGAATGAGCCAATAACAAACAAGTGGAGGAGGGTCCAGCTGCCTCCAAGACAAAGAGAAGGAAATCAACTCACTCTTCTTCACACAGCTGTCACCCAGTCTTTCTCCAATCCCCTGGGGTTGTCACCCAAGGGACTGACACATGCTCTGACTTTGGCCTGCCACTTCCTTCTTCTTTTGTTAGAGGGCAGCAAACCTCTAAAACCCTGTCCTTTCAGCTGGACCCTTAGGTTGCACTAGCCCAGAAATATATCACAAAGAGCTTCTTGTTGACTTCTCATCAATAAATGCATGTAAACACTTCGGGCATCCAAGTGATGCACTGTATGTCTCTATGTGTTTTACATGTTTATATAAGTCTCATAACTGTTACTCTTGGGTATTGATAAAGAGGAATTCCCCTTAAGTTTACAAAATACAAAGGCTGGCTTTTACATCTTATCTATCTTTCTATCTATCTATTTGTCTATCTGCCCACCTATTTATTTAGAGCGGGGAGGGTGTGTTCATGCACGTGTTAGGGTGTGGTGTGTGTGTGTGTGTGTGTGTGTGTGTGTGTGTGTGTGTGTGTAGATCAGAGCACAACTCATTTCTTCCCTCCTCTACCACATGGGATCTTGAAACCTAACTCCAGACACCAGACTTATGTTCTAGCACGACCATATTTTGGGCCATGTCTCCAGCCCCAAAGAGGGGCCTTTTAATAAAATGGAGAGAGAAAAGACCTCTACGATTAAGAACTTATACAAAGAAAATTGAAGTCAACAGGATGATTTCCAGAGTTCACTGGTGTCTACCCCAGTGTAATGATATTAAGACAAAGCTCCAAACTCACACACAAAGACGCCCAGCAAGCCTGGTACCAGTGAGATATTTTATGTGCCACTAAAGGGTGACTGGTCAGAAGTTAGGAAATGAGGCCACAAAGTGTGAAGTGACCATTCAAGACTATAAAAGGTGTTTTCCAGAAAAGGCATGAGCTCGGTATCTATCATCTCCAGACACTCTGTATGCTACCACTTTCTTATGACTGTACAAATATGAAGAAAAACTCACCGTGGGATAGTCATACCAGTGGGCTTTGGGGAAATATGCAGTGACATCTCTGGCATCCTGAAATAAAATACAAAGGAAGTGTGAACATAGACTCTATGGAGGAGGACACAGTGACCAGTATACACTGGTGAGGAGTTAAAATAATAATAAGCTAACAGAATTGACAAAATTACTTCTTCTCTCTTATGTTATCAGTGATGAAGATCCTCCTTTTCCAGCCACAGAAATGAGCCTACCAAAACTAAGTGCTTTCACAAAGCCCCTCAGGTTACTAGACTTTGGAGAAAAACCAGACACCACTCTTTTATAGAAGTTTTCATCCCCTCCCTAAAGAAATGAACAGGCAATGGTGACTATAGAGCAGAAGACAATTGTGTAGACTGAAAAATATGTGAGGAGTGTTAATCTCATGTGTTCATTTTATCAAAATAAATAGTGGAGATTTAAAAAGAATGACAAAGACTGCTGCAAATAGATTCGCAGTTAATTGTAGCTAAGAGTCACAGGAATCTTTACACTTCCTGAACTTGGCCCTGCATACCTTACTTGGCTAATGGAGAAATAATTACATCCTTAAACACATGACAATGTTATTCCTTGAAACATTAGGCAGACATTAAAGGTTTAAAGGCAGAACACATAAGACATGGAACATAGGATCAGAAGGACCAGGGAGACAAACGTAGAGTAGGACACAATGCCTCCTAATCCCTTCACACCAGACTCTGCATGACCCCAGGCACCCAGCCCTACATGGACTCCTTACTCCCTCTGGTCTCCATACTCACAGCCTCCAGCACAGGGCTGACCAGGAAGGCTGGACCCAGCAGGAACTGTCTGTCTATATTCCAGGTCTCCCGGTCTGACAGAAACCTGGAAAAGGAAATGAAGGTGCCAATCTGACCCCAACGGGGCCTCAGAACAAGGCCTCAAGGAAGTTCTCAAGTTCGGTTCCATGTCAGAAATCAAGCTATACCCCATACCTTCCTTATATTTCACTGGGTGACAAGGATCACATAGACACCATTTCCCACATGCTGTACTCTTAAAACTTCAGAAATATATTATCTGACACAAAGTATCTTCCATTTCTTCACCATGTCCACTGTACTGAAATAATACGCTAGTCCTTGCCATCATTCCCTGGATTGTCTTCTAAAGTTACATGAAGATGGGCTGGCCAGAGTCCAAGTAACACAATCCCCACACCGAGTAGGGAAGTCTTCATAGGGAAAAATAGGTATGATAGGAGCTTTCAATTGGTAAGTTCAGTAGTAGATACCGTATACACAATGTGAGTGTTGTATATGACACTGCACTAAAAGGAGGGATAAAGATACTCTCTCTGGAGAGCTCATGCAAAAAAGACCTGTCACTGCAATGTGCAAAAGTTTCTTGGAACCATTTCCACCCTACATGATGAGTAACTTGTTTATTATTCAACAGGATTCCTGCTCGATACTCACTCATGGAGAAGAGGCCGCACAACCGTGCTGCCCTCCATGTGGGCCTTGTACATCAAGGTGTAGAGATACGGCAACAGGGTGTATCTGGTCTCTAGCACACTTCTGGAAATATCCTCGAAGGTTGAATTCCAGGCAACAGGGTCTTGTCTCTAAAGGAGCAGAAGAAAAGTGTTTAAAGTCCACCAGAGACAAGAAGAAACAGAAGAGTCATTAAACCCTATTTGAACTGCATATACATATGGAATATGCCATAAACATTAGAAAATGAATAACATGACTAGTACTCCTATAATATTCTTAACTGACTGGCAAATATCAACAAAATTCTACCAGAAAAAAATCATAAGACTTCATAAGATATAATGAAAAATATTCCCTAAGGAAAAAGTCATGAAAGCAATATTAAAACTATGGTATATAGCAAGAGAAGTGATGGATTTGCAGTTTTCACCAGGAAACACAGGCAGCAGAATTGCTCTCAACAGCCGAGGGAGCATTTCTAGTGACATAACAGAGGTGAGGAAGCTGACATCCCACCTTGGTCCCAATGGTGTTGTGGTTCCTGGAGAAGGGGTAAAAGGCGCCCAGCTGCATCCAGCGAATGCACATCTCATAATCAGCATCTTGAAAGAACCCACAGATGTCTGCTCCGGTCTGAAACAACAAGAAGCAAAGTCAGCTCTTGGTGCTTTCTGAGGATGCTGCCATCTTTCTAGGGAGGAGGAGCATGCAAGAGCACTTACATAGGAGATGCCAAAGAGACTGAACTCCATCATGCCTGCAAGGAGAGACGCACCAGGGTCAGGACAGGCATCATTCTCTGCCTCCTCCCCCTTCACCAAGGATCGTACTCCCCATTCTACCCACAGCAAACATAGGGCCTTGGGCAAAACCCACACACCAATTATGGATTTCCCCAGCTGGTCCCAAGCAGCTGTGTTGTCTCCCAGCCAGTGTCCTGACCATTGTCCAGAAGTGGGGAATGTGGAGCGGGTGATGACGATCCCTCTCTCTCCTGTCACCTCCTGCACAGCTCTGGTTGGGGGAAACAAGAAGTGATGGTATCTTGTTTAAATCTTCCTTCCAATTATAATCAATCACAGTGTGTGGACACATGCTCATAGAATGTTTGCTTAATAAATACAAATCTCTACACAGTTATAGTTATAGATTACTTTTCAGCCCTTAGTATGGAAAATTGAAGATAAACCATCACTGACTGTCCCTACAGTGCCATCAGCTGGAGAAAGCAGAGGATCACTCACTCGTAGGTGGGTCTGGTCTGGGACCACCCGTACAGGTTGTGCACATCATAATGCCGCACCCGGGAGCCATCTGAAAGGATCTGCTCACTCTCCATGCACAGGGTCTTGCTGCTCAGGCCCTTGTCCCTGGCTTCCAAATCTGAGGAAATAAAGAAACATCAGTGAAGATTAGTCTTGACTCTTAATTCTTGATTTCTTCTTAGAAGATACTAAGACTAAAGACCTCTACCTGGGTTCCACTTCCCTCCTCTTTAGCATTTAAGAGCAAGAGACTCTCTCAGTAGCAATGTGATGAAGGCATTTTCAGTATCAAATTCACTAAAGAAAATGGAGTTCGGGTGGTTGTCAAGTGGTCACTATAGGGCAGGTTTTAGTACAAGCCTTACGTTTGTTTGTTTATTTATTTATTTATTTATTTATTTATTTGTGTGTGTGCGTGTATGTATGCATAAGAATGAAGGGATGTATGCAGCAACCACAATAAGAGAAGAAGATAACCAATACTCTTGAGTTGGAGTTACCAGTGATTTTGAGTCTCCTGTCGTGAGTTCTCTCTTAGGATAGTAATCACTCTTAACTGCTGATCCACCCCTCCAGTCCCATAATATTTTAATACAGAAGTTATTTCATATCCTTCTTATATTTCTGTGAATGGATAGTGTTGTATGCCTGCTATACTTTAGGACACATACATTTTGTAATATCTCTGGAAGGTCACACATCTCAGAAAGGGCATAGTAAATGGAACTAAGCTATAAATGTGCATGACTCTAAAGTCCATGAAAAGGGGAATCCACTTCACAGTACATGTTGGTGGAAAAAGAAATTTTGTAAGTTATCACACCACAGAGACATTATCACATTTGAGTGATTTCTGGACAAATTCAAGAAACGTTCTAACAGCCCCAGTTGGAAATATGATGTGCTTTTTACTTAGACCCTATTTAACCACAATAATTGTGAGGATGTGTCTTTGATGGTCAGGGTAACTACAGGATGCTGAGCTCATCTCCTCCCATCCACTGTGCATCAAGTGAAGAGATCCCACGGTCCTTACGTGGCATGTAGGGAGGATGGTTCAGAGTATCATTGCTGCAGCCAGGAGAAACTGCCCCATTCACAAAGCTGGAAGGTTCATTCATATCCTACAAATAGCGAGAATATGGATTGTTTTTAAAGACACTTAAGTTCCATCAATTAAGAACAAAGAAGGGGTCACACATTCAATATCTAGCATCCCTATAGATGCTGCACAGAGGGGAAGCAAAAAACACTGGGAAAACACAGGCTAGACATATAAATAACCAGAACATGACTGGCTATATTATTTCATTTTTCCCATTAGGACAAGCAATGCTTTAAGGAACTCCCACTAATTGTAGTGGAGATTTTGCAGCAGGAAAACAGACAGGTTCCCATGCACTATGTTGAGGACAATTCTAAGTTTGACTGGATGATTGGCACTTTGCTAGGTCTGAAATCTTTTTCTGAAAGTGATTATCACCTTGCCCAACGTTATGGCTTTAAATGCTAAAAACAGCACACATACACACAAACACACCCATACTCAGGCATACACAGACAAATCTATACACACTTACAATCCACAGGCCATCAAACTTCAAGCTCTTTTCTGGGTCCCGTGGGTTGGTGTAGAGTTCTTGAATCTCCTGCTTCCACCACTCAGCAGTGGAATTACGGAAAAAGTCTGGGAAGGCCACATAAGCTCGGTATAACTGTCAAATTAAAATATAATCAATGTATCATAAATGAATATATCATAGAGGAAGCAGGCAGTTGTGCAGTGATGGTTTGAACAGAACTTATATAATAAAATATACTTAACTTTTTAGAAAAAGATTTAAGAATAAAGATAAAAATCATAAACAATATACCTTCCGAGAATTTGGAAACCAGCTACATTGTATGGAATGGACTGCTCAGGGGGATCATGGGCTTTGTATGGTTAAAACTTAAATTGAAAACTCTGTGCTTGTGTCCAGAATGATACCTTAGTTGATAAATTCTTGCATCTAACAGGGTTTCTAGAACTTAGCTGTACCTTACAAACCATATGTAGGTCAGCTTCATCATCAGCTCACCCATCCCACATTTCCTGTACACTAGGACTTCCCGACAGCACACACCAGTACAATTCCAGTCCCTCAATTATGACCATTGTTAAGGAAGAGTTAAAGGTCCAGCAAACAGTGAAGATCAAGAGCAGCTACCTCCCAACAATGTACACACTGCTCACAGGTGTATCAGAAAACTCATAGAGAAATAAACAGGCAGACTCGGTGCTTTGGATAAGCATCTTAGGAAGAGGAGGGTCTGATGCTTCTTCTGCCAGTTGTGTCAATGATTTATTCATGCAAGACACAGAAGCAAACGAAGATGAGAAGAACATAGGGCAGACACCTAGGCTACTTGGTCCCATTAGATGGAAAAGCCTGTTCTCAGAAGAAAGCAAATTAATAACAGGAGACTACAACTGAAAGGAAAAGGAAAGTCGAGAGGCCCAGTGCAAGACGGAAGGGTGGTGCCAGAGAAACATGTGGACATGGAGCAGCCTGTGTGTGAACACAAACATACATGGAGAAAAGGATCCCATAACTGAGGACAAAGGCTGGGAGCTGTCAAGGCTCTAGCATCCAGTTCTGAGTTCACAGCCCTTAGGAACTGACAGCTTTGCATTTGAAATTGCCATTGTGACATAGGAAACTATGGTTAGGAAAACTGAATACAATGTATCTTAAACCTTATGGTCAATAATGCCAACACCACAACTTGAAGTAAAACATAGATAACCATAAAATAATGGGTCTCAGACTGACAGGAGGAGCATTGCTCCTATGTGGTTCTTTCTCACATGTCTCTGTCCTCTGTGCAGATACATCTAATGTCCTAGACCTTGCTGCCTCTTCCTGAAAACCCTAACAACATCCAGCATCCACAGAGTGTCTTTTACCTCCAGTTGAATGTCCCAGTCTAGAGAGGAGTCCACTTCAACACCAGGATAATCAGGCCAGACCTATGGAGAGAAGAGACTTAACAGACATGCCCTGAACAGATGTTTATACAATTAATTTCTTAGGAAACTACAAGCCAAGGACCTAGGGTTAATAGGTGCCAGAGAGAGTCGGGCGATGGTAGTGCACACCTTTAATCCCAGCACTCGGGAGGCAGAGGCAGGCGGATCTCTGTGAGTTCGAAACCAGCCTGGTCTACAAAGCTAGTTCCAGGACAGGCTCCAAAGCCACAGAGAAACCCTGTCTCGAAAAACCAAAAAAAAAAAAAAAAAATAGTTGCCAGAGAGAATTTTCGTAAAGGAAAAGAAATTCCTAAAAGCACTTGAGCAGATCAACAGATATTAGCTGAAAACAGAAAAGTAAAAATAAAAAAAGAAAGAAAAAAAAACCCCACAACTTTAAAAACCACACATAACAGGCCCCAAAATCAACATTTCCAAAGAACACTAACAAGGGCTCTGGCCCTGTGTGAGTCTGGCTGGATCAACACAGAGCTCATACCTTTCCCCAGACAATGTCTCCACCATTGGGATATCTGATGAAGACGTTCTTCTCTATACCCCGTTCGAAGGCAGGGTAGGGCTGTGTCTCGTTGCCAGAAATGGCTGGGTCCTGAAATCAGAGCACAAGGCAGGTGGAAAACTAAGACAGAAGATGATTTAAAAAAAAAAAAAGACAGGATAGAAAATGGAAATTCCCAGTGGGAATTTCATTATAGAGCTTCTGTGACTGCCATGAAATACACTTACAGAAACTGTCTTCTGTTTCTCTCCAAGAACTGAAAAGGACAGACATTCTAAGCAATTTTTACACAATCCCATCCATTATCCCAAGCACAGCGTACACATTCACAATGGACTAACCAGAATGAGGATGACCCGCATCCCAGCTTCCTTCATGCGACTGATCAAGTCCGGAAACCCAGAGAACTTGGGGCTGAGGGTGAAGTCCAGCTGCCTCTCCATGTAGTCGATGTCTGAGTACTGCACGTCCTGGAGTGATACAGGAAAGAGTGGTTGCTGGCTGGAGAGTTCAGGCTCCAGCAGTTCCTGCAGCTTTTGCCCAGCTAGTCCACCCCTATGTATGCCACATTAAAGCTTTGGATCTGGGGACATTCACTGATGTTTTTTATTTTCTTCAGAAACAGAAATAAATTTCATCTCGACATCAACAAAAGTGTAAGGTAAGTACCAATGCCTGTCTGTAAAGGCAGTTGTAAAAAAAAAAGTTAAAAACACTATTGGAAAAATGCTTTGACTTCTCTATGAATATGTACTGAAATCAGTGAAGTTTGTTCATAGAACACAACACCAAATATTCATTCCTAATAGACACAGATCATAAAAGATTCCAAAAAAAATATTAACAGCCCTCCTTGTATAGGACCCAGTGTTGGGGTGATCAAAAGCAGTGCTCTCACTGAGTTTCTCCATTACACCTGTGCTTCTCAACCATCCTATTGTCATCCTCTAATTAAGTTCCTCATGATGTGTGAGCCACAATCATAAAATTATTTTCATTGCTACTTCTTCACCGTACTTTTGCTACTCTCATGGATTATGTGTATATATCTGTGTTTTTCAATGGACTAACAAGACCCATTTGAAAGGGTCCTTTGACTCCAACCAAAATTCTCAACCCACAAGTTGGGTACCTCTGTGTTACAGGAAGTGTTTTGCACTAAGACAACACAGAATAATACATGCAAAAAAACACAAAGGGTTACAAAATGATTTCTGGTTATTGGACCTCTGGTTTTGAGTTGAATGTGGCTGATTCTGAATATGATTTCACTACAAACTCAATACAGGATTTTAGCATGGCGTCAGTGAGCATTTGGGGCTCAGAGAATTGTGCTGTGCCAGATCCAAGAAAGCAATCCTCATATGGGATTACTTTACTGAGTTTGGGTGAAGTTTCCTTAATTGAGAGAAACTAGTATTGGAATGGTGAATTATTATCATGTCAGTAAGGGCAGTATAGTTAAATATCTTGAAGTCAGTCAAGAAGCTGAGGAAAGCCTGGCACAGGAGCCAGCACCCATGAACCAGTCTTAGCTGCTCTGTTAGTCTGAGTCACCACTGTGATGAGGGCAGTGGTCTCCCCTGAATCACTATGGATGGTATGAGCACAGTATGACATGACATGAGATAGAGACTATGTCATACTTAAATCTGACAAAAATTCCTCGGCAGACATACGTACATAGGGGATCCGCTTAGCCACCATCTCATCATACAGGTTGGCGATCTCAGTATCATTCTCATATCCATAGCGACACAGTTGGAAACCCAGGGACCAGTAAGGTACCATCACAGGCCGACCAATCAACTAGAAAACAGACAGAGAGTATTGGACTGTTAGAGGAGAAGCTGGTTGGAAGTTGGCTATGAAGTCAGAATATTTAAATCAAATTAGACACCAAATTTAAATACAGAAAGTAACTGTGAGGATGTGTGGAGCTCTAGGAACACACTAAAGAAAACCTACAGCTTCCCAGAGCAACTTTTCGGGAATTCTAGAAACTTGCTTTCATTCAGATTTCCAGATATATAATTTAGAATCTAAAAACACACAACGAAGAGGGAAATAGCTAATGTAGAATACAGTCTCTAGCTCTTGTTGATTGTGAACTTGGGCAAATATGTGACATTTTTGTTCTGGTTTTTTGACTTGTAAATCAGAACTAATATTGAGAGCTTTTTCATGTGGCTTTGCCTGAGTAACTTAGTCTGTGAGACACCCTCTCACATGTATTAAGTAATAGATGCAGTAGATATTTCATACATGTTTGTTTGTGTCACCAACAATGTTATGATCCCCAGGCACCATGATTCCCACCATCAGCTCCACAGGTACAGATACTGTCTCTATCACCACACTGTAACCACTGTGTCAATGTCGTGATGTAATATCCGTCATGATGATAACCCCCACTGCTATCATTATCATAAGCACCATTACCAATAGAACGACTACCCTAACATCATCATATCAACCACCACCAACACTGTCACGAACCCCACTCATTCAACTCCACTACAATCACCTCATGTCCTATCTTCCTCTGTACCATTATCATCACCTCATGTCCTATCTTCCTCTGTACCATTATCATCATAATGGTCACCATACTGACAATCAGTTATATTACCAACACTACATTCGATACCACCACCCCTCACAACACCATCAAGATCACTACCAGCATAGCTCTCAATCACATTAGTCCCATGATTAGACCCTGAAAATACTATGCTATATTTCTATAAGTGCAGAAAACATAATTTTAATAGTTATAGGAATATATCCATTCTCCAACATTCCATACTATAGCTTCTCTTTAGAGAACATCAAATTCAGGAACCAAATGACAGTTATATTATATGGCAATCCTATATTGCAGGGTTGAAATATAGTGTGAGTGTATGTACACACACACACTTACAAACACACATATTTCATAAATGCGTTCCTTCCTACCTCTGTGTATTGCTGAGTGACAAGCTCTGGAGTTGGACCCAAGAACACAAAAAAGTCCAGAATTCCCCCTGTGGTTCTGTATGTTAGGGCAGGCAGGGGCTGGAATGTCACATCTGAAAACACAAGAAATTGTCATCATGTTGAAATCCTTCATGTTGAGAATATTAACCCTGGAATCCTGACCTTCTCTCTCTTCAGCTGTAACACACTGAAAGCGATATTCTGGAGTATGTGCAGAAAGAACTAAAGAAGTTAAATGAAAGCTTTCACTAGCTGCATTACAAATAAATTTGGATAAATTATATGTAATTAAAATATATACAAAGGATCAATGAAAGGCAAAACCAATCCACAAAGATTATATTTTTTTTCACTAAGTACATTCTAAAGCAATTGAAGAATAGTTGGCATACAATAAGGGACACCGGTTCATCCTACCCATGGCATTGCTGTTCAGCAAGAGAACTCCGTAGGCTTTGCCGTCCTCCTCTAGCCCCATGTAGTAAGGGTGGACACCATAGGAATTCATCTTGTACTGAGAAGAATAGGGAAAAGAGATTAGGAGACTGTGTTTATGATAAATAAACTCAACAGAAACTTTATTGTTGAGTCAAGATTCTCCCTTTAGAAACTGAAGGGGAAAGCAGAGCTTAAAAATGTGTCTATCTGCCTAGCAGGAGAAGGCAACAGTCACATGGAGTCTGGAAAGAGAACTACAAGACACATGGCCTGGGCAGAAAGAACAGAACCCAGACCCAAACACCCGCTCCTTACCCCTGGGGGCTGATCCCTGGAAAACATGCCCCACGTGTGCCAGTTCAAGTCTATCTTGAAAGTTCGGTGCTCAGTTTCCCCAAAGCCATAGATGTACGTGGAGGGCAGGCGGGTGGAGATGCGGATGAACATGTCATTGAAGGTGAAGCCAAGGAGCCCAGAGTCCCAGCTGCAGAAGGAGAAGGGACATTTGCAACAGAAAATCAGATCTCTGATGGCTTCTAGCAGCTGCCTTCATGAGGACAACAGGCCCCTCCGTTGCACAAACCATCCCTACTGGAGTCTCTCTCATACAAAACTAGTAAGTTAGTGGTTAAATAAAGTCACCATGGCTAAGTCCCAAGTCCCCATCAGTTTTCCTGCTCTGTATCTTTGCTTCCCTTTACTGCAGTCCACAGTCACAGATTCAATCACTTTTTTTTTAACCTTACCACTCCAAACTCACTGTGCCTTCTGCTCCTGACCCCTGATGCCCACTTCCTCCATGTATCCAGGGCTGTGATATGAGCACCTCACACCAGCTCACACCCCTGCTCACATGCACACTCATCTGTCCTGACAGCATCTGAGGACCCTGCAGGGATCTTCCTGTTCTCAATCCTATCTTCCAGGCCCGCTTTGTCTCCACATCCATCCTAGCTGTTACCTCAAGGGAATCTCTATTGTAAATGATAAATTCCCTCCAGCTCATGACTTATTTCATTCTTTCACAAAAGTATGTTTTCCCAGAACTCTCTTTGGAACTTCTCCTAATCTAGGTTCCATTTCAAACATCACCTCTTCCCAAGAGACACAAACTCAGATTATGGCATCTATGCCAACAGATAATCTGATTTCCCTGAGTTTTCCAGCATAGCAATTGTCACTATATCAAATTTCTCTTCATTGTATAATTTAGCTTTGTTTAATGGAAGAAATAGCACATCTGTCTATGACCACAGCACCATATGGGAACCTAATTCAAAGAAAGAATTAAGTAAGTACTTGCTCAATAATTCCTATGAACCTGTAACTGCCTTAGTATCACTCTCAGAGTATTAAGTATTTCCTCTATGAACAGAGAGCACTCCCTCATGTGGTGGCTAGAGGAGCTATCCCCCATAGTCGCAGGTATTTCAGTACTTGGTCCTCATTTGGGCACTATTTGGAGACTATTGGGAGCTGTGGCTTTCGTACAGGAAGTATGTCACTGGGGACAGGCTTTGGAGTTCACAACCTCACGACATTCCCAGTTTTCTTTCTGTTTCCTGTTTGTAGTTCAACATGTGATCTTGCACCTGTTCCTGCTGCCCTGCCTGCTGCCTGCATCCACTTCACCATCATGGACTTGAACTCTCTGATGCCATCAAGTTAAATAAACTCTTCAATAAGTTGCCTTGGCTATGGCTTTTTATCACAGCCATAGGACGTAACTACTACATCATGGATGTGAACGTGGGCAGGCTGATGCTTTGAGCACGGATGTCTTCAAGGACAATGGGACTGGGAAGGAATGTTTAGGAAAGCAAAAACCCTGAGTCATACCAGGGCCCACTCACATTACAGTGCCTGTACTCTTCCTGCGAACTTCAATCCCAAATGGGTTCTCCTTAATGGAGACGTTATAGAGACAGCCTTCATTGGTGCTTTCTGGAACAGCAGGGATGTTCAGAGGCACTGGGACTTCATACCGTTTGTTGTTGGGATCAAAGATCTAGGCCAGAGGAAATCATTTTATGTAAAGACAAACTTTTGGCATTTACATCATAATTCTTTCCTAGCATACTGACAGTGATCATAATTAACAGCATTGCACAATTAACAATATAATTGAAGTATTAACAATACAATTCAAAATAACTCATGAAGATTTTTAATTCCCACCTCACAAAATATGAGAGGCTTGACACTTTAGATATTTGAACAATACTGAATTGATCAATCCATCACAGGTAAATATGTTAAAAACATTAGTAAATATTCAGTTAGCGGTCATTTCAAAAGAGCACTGTAGCCAAGAATTGTCCTCTAGTTATGAATGCCTCAGCATACTTTTATCACGGCTCACAGAGCCTAGAGCCTGTTTGTTTGGTCTCCTTTTACCTCACAACACAGGACTTAACCAACACAGCAGAGAACAAGGTTCTATAAAATAGCGTAATCTGGGATATACCCCAGTATTATAGGCAGTAGAACATTGGTTCATCAATTTTAAACTTGGTATTAACATGAAAAATTCATTCTCAAAATGGTATGGTATTTATAAACATGTGTGTGGACTTATGAGTACAGGGAGATATAAGACTCGAAAATAGTTATCCTGATTAAAAGCATCTCTTCTGGAAATTAAATAAAGCCAAGTAAATAAGAGCCACAGTATAGCTGACACAACAGCAAAGAGTAGGGGCGGGAACTGAGAAGTCTAAGGTAAAGGTCATGAAAGCTCGGGAATTCAGGGGAACTAGGAAAGAAGAATTCAGCAATCCTGGGGGATGCGAGTTGACATGAACTCTGTAGAAGGGCTTTTTTTGTTGTAGGGAAGGAACAGCGAGATGGTTTCATAGAAGAAATAGAGGCTGAATCTTAAAAGTTAAGCAGCAAAAAACCAAGCATAAAACCGAAAGCAAGTGGGGGTTGGAGAGATGGCTCAGAGGTTAAGAGCACTGTCTGCTCTTCCAGAGATCATGAGTTCAATTCCCAGCAACCACATGGTGGCTCACAACCATCTATAATGGGATCTGGCACCCTCTTCTGGCCTGCAGACACACATGCAAACAATACTGTATACATAATAAATAAAATCTTTTTTAAAAAAAAAAAAAACTGATCCTGGTAAAGAAACAACACAGAGGAAGACCCAGGGTGTAAAGTGGCCCATAAACACATGTGTATGAGGGAGAGAGCCACTGTGCATTGTTAGTGAGTGTTAGCTGAGGCTGCACACCCGACCAACTCCACTTTGGTGAGGACACACAGAAAACATCACAGCAGAAGCCGAAAAACTGAAGTCCAGACTGAGCTGAGACTCTAAGGGGGGTCTAGGCAAAGCCAGTCTGCTCTGATCACTGCCTTGTGTTCTTCCAGCACCATGAGCGCTCACTGGACAGCAGCCTCTCTGTGGGATCCCAATACCACCATGGTGGAGGACAAACCCTTGTTTCAGGGCAGCTCCCAGTTTAATCAGGAAACAACAAAGAGGATAGCTAGTTCACCCCCCAGTTCCTTTGCTTAATTAAACCATGGAAAGAAAAGAAATCACTTTTTAATTTTTTTTTTAAATTATATTCCTACTCGTCTATTGTCAATCACAAATCTATTATCACTACCATCCATACACACACACGAAACCTAGGAACACGATGGTCATTCCTCAGGCATCTCCTTCTTGTAGCTAATATGAATGACCAAGATGGTCTCAAGGTCTCAAAAACATCTGCTATTCCCAGCCTCCCTTATTCTCCCTGGAGCAAACTCATCCACAGCTGCCCAACCTTCCTAATAGCCTCCGCTGCCCCCTCTTTATGTTTTGTTCTCCCAAACATTCTTTTAGACACATTGATTCTCTGGAATTCAAAAGTAGAGGTTTTGCTGCTCTACCAGTCATTTCATTGTTCTCTTCATGACAATGCTGTTCTAGAGTATTTTACTAAAAAAAGAAAAAGAAAAAAAAAGAAAAAAACTTGGTTTTGGAATGCTGTAACACACGATTGCAAAGGGCGATGGACCTGGAAAGGCCCCGCCTACACCTGACTGCACACACTGTGCTTACCTTAAACTGCAGCATGTCATTCTTGTGGTAGATCACTCGCACTTGCAGTTGATCCACAGGGGTAGAAGGGAAGGCATTTGTAAATGGAGAAGCCTTCAGGGAAATGTTGGCTGTGGCCTCATTTGTGCCATACTGAACATTGCTGACTGAGTACAGCTCATTGGCAAAGTAGCAATAAGGGACCCCAGAGGAGCTGGATTCCTGAAAAGAAAGTCAATATTCTACATCAGCAGAGATATGGAGTTACCAAATAGATGAGAAAAGTCAGTTTATATGGAGGAAGCCATCACTTCATTCACTCATGCCTATAACAGTTAAATTAAGCATGACTCTAAATTCCTCAAGTACAAACAACACAGTAAACACCCCCCCTCTTACCTTCTTCCCTCCTCAATTTAAGTCAGCCTCATCTAGAGCCTTTTTCCATAGATTTTAATAAATATGTGTATCCTGCTCTGGGCTAAAGACATTGTAGGTTGCATTTCAAGAGTTTCAAGTTACCATGAACGTCCTCAGCACACTCACCTCCCAGATGCAGCCACGGGCAATGCAGTTGGCCTCAGTAGCACCCTGCTCATCTGGATAGCAGTCTATCTTCTCCTGGTCCTCCATAAGGTCCCACTCCACTGTATATGCTTCTCCCAGCTCGAGACGGATATCTGTGATGGTGGCAACCTGAAGGAAAGCAAATTCATCCTCAGGACAAAGGTATTGTCAGATCTGAGCATTTTTATGTTAACTAAGTATAAATGTCACTCTTATGCTCTGCTTTTAACAATTTAAAGAATACATTACAGTTTTAATTATACAACTGTATGTATGGAGTAAGAGATTGCGGCAAAAAAAATCAGTATTCTATCAAAAACGTACTTATTACATCGCAGAAAGAGAAAGACCAAGAAAGACTATGATCACACTTTTTTAATCCCTTAACTAAACCATTTGACCCCTGTTCTTCTTGTCAGAAAGTGTGAAAATGTAGATAGATAGATAGATAGATAGATAGATAGATAGATAGATAGATAGATAGATGATAGATAGATAGATAGATAGATAGATAGATAGATAGATAGATAGATAGATAGATGATAGATAGTAAGTATCTGGAGCATTGTGTCACTTTCTAGGTGTCACCATCCTTTTCTCATTGTCATTCCAGTGGACACTGCCCTGGCTTTTTTGCCTCTCAATCTCCACCCTCCACTACCGACTCCAAGAAGGCCTTGATTCAAGGATCATTGTCAGGATCTTAGAGAACTGAATAATACTTCCTTCCTTATTTGGGTGCCAGAGATCCTCTCAAATGTGACAAATTTCTCTGACCCAAAACTGCTTCTTAATGTGAATGAGACCTTAGTCAGGCATGGAGTTAAGGACTAATAATGTAAACTTGGAGAGCATCACCAACACAAATGTTCCCTAGGAAAACAAGGCTCTTTCTGAACACACTACCAGCTGTCTTATTAATATGCAATATGATCTTCCTTTTTGATATTTTGGGTACAACTCTCAGATTCTTCTAATTATTATCTGAAATTTTAATGACTGTAGCTTATTCATAGCCAGGAAAGTAAATTTGTGTTCATTATGGGTCTGGGTTTCTTTTTTGCTAGAAGGGCCTGCCCAATCAGCTTAACTTTCTTTTTCTTGCTTATTTTGTTTCCTTTTTATCTCTTCTAGAATTAGGACATTGTGACTAATCCAAGCAGCCACTTCTACTCATTAGACATGACAGATCTTAGCTCTAATGAAGTTCAACCTCTTAATCAACTTTAGCAAGGTCTCAACTTTGAACATCTAATTACAGAAAAAACAAACTCCAATCTGTTTGCCATCTCAGACTTCTTGTCACATAAATCTGATGGATCCAGGCTTATTTCATGTGCATGTGTGTTTTGCCTGAATGTATATCTGTGCATTATGTGTGTAGCCAGAGAGGTCAGAAGTGGCATTGGTTCTGCTCGTATTGCAGTTACAGATGTTTGTGAGCCAACATGTATGTGCTAAGATTCAAATGTGGGTCCTCTGGAAGAGCAATCAGTGCTATTAACTGCTGAGCCATCTCTCAATCTCCACGAAACTCTGTTTTTCAAGGTCCTGTTCTATCCATGCTTTCTCCAAAGTTGATCTCAACTACTGCATTAAGCCTTGAGTATCAAATAAGACCAATGCAAAATATCTTGCCAATGTGGATTTACACTTCTTCATTCTTTCATATATTTTCATGTATGTGAATTGTTATTCCTCACCACTCTGATTCAAAGAATAAAGAGTTCTTTAACTATCTTATTTTCTATCAAGAACAAAGATTATTTTCATGAATGCATCTTCCAGCTGTCTTACACTTTGCCCCAGACACAACCAAGCACATTACTATTTATTTATAACTTCATAACACATGTTTATTCTATACACACTGTGATGACAAAAATATCATCAATAGGCCATTTAGTAGAATCATTTCCCTAATTCAAAAGATCCTAAAACTGTGCTGATTGAGCAGCTCCAATTCTATGAGGCTCCTCAGTATAAGTCCTGAGACCTGACTGGAAAATGTCCCTCACAGTGCGGAGTAAGAGGAATTGAATACAAATCTTATAGAAAGCCTGGATCTCATCACATCTCCCAGAATCCCACTTTCTAGTCATCATCTAAGTTAGTTAGCAACACCATCATCTTCATAAACTATTTCCTGCAAATGTATGTTAGAGTCATATACCCTTCTCAACAGAGCTTAACAATGGAAAGAAGCATTAAACAGTAAATTAAACAAAAGCAATTAAAATATTTTATTCATAAGCTCTCTATCTCTGCTTTCACCTTGGAGTATAAACCATCAACTTTCAGATCCCATCCGTCAGACCTTGTCCCCATATTCAGTTAAAGAAAACCAATCACTGAGAGGGAAGAAATAAGGATGGAAAAACTGGAGCCATGGTGCCTCAGACTGTCTCTACATTTTTACCTTCTTCTTCCATACTCCAACATCACTGTTGGGCCTCAGATGGCTCTTACTCTTCAACAACCCATGTAATCTTAGCAAGAAGTGATAATAAGTCACCATGGAGGTTCATGAAAGTCACCTTCCCAGGATGAATTCTTACCTTCAGGTTTGGATTGTAAGCGATTTGTGGAGACATTTGACTAAGGACACCATTCTGTTTCACTCTAACATTGTAAATTGCCTCTGTCCCAAAGATTTTAATTTCCTGGAATGCTAAGTTATTGGGATCCTTGTAGTTTGCACTTGAAATTGCCACATTCAATTGGTTCTGAAACACATCAAGTATAAAGATGAACAAATTATAAAAACACTTGGTTTCCCCAGCTCCTCCAGTCCCCATCCTAGACTACACACTCAACCTTCCCCAAAGTTCTAATATGTGCTAATGGGCACACAAATTTATTTTTATAATGCCAATGGAGAGCGATAAGGAAACAGAGAATTATCCTTTACAACAATATCTCATTTTCTTTTACTGTTAACACCTTGATCAATATAGCTGATGCAATTATTATGAATTAAGTCATAAATAGAATCTTCACCCACATAAATGCTGATATTTAAATAAATACAGTTAGATACACATAGCAGGACATATATAGTCATCTTCAGAAAAAAAGACACACACAATATTCATAAAATATGCACTCACTTGGGTGACAGAAAATTCACTGAAGAGGTAAATGTTGTTGGCCACAGTATCTGAAAAAAGAAAGAGATGTCAGCCTGGCCTGTACCCACAGAAGATGAGCTTCACCTCCTCTCCTAAAAACTGACTCCTCTTTCTTCTCATGACTGAAGAACACTGCAGTAGACCTGTCAATCACAACTTCTTCAGACAGTTTGGCTGCTTTCAGATCCTCACTAGTACAGACAAGGCCACAGTGGACAGGAGATGCCCAACATCCCTGTGACACATTGTTTCATTTCTTTTGATGGTGCAGACCCAGACAGGGGACTTGTGTGCTATATGATAGCTCTGTCAGCCAGAAGCAGATGGTTTCTCTGGGAGAATGCTCTAAGATGCCTGGTGATATCTCATGCACAGCTAAATGGCCAGCAGGGGTAAAGGGGCAGAGTCAGACACTCTAGCCTACCATGGCCACGCCCTCTCGCAGCACTCACCCTTTGACTCCCCATCATCCCAGAACAGCTCTCCTCTTGCTTCTTTGCTTTCATTCAGGGCAACGAGAAGACCAAGAGGGTTCTTCCGGCTGTGGGGAACAGAAGCACAAGACTAAAATCCTTAGGGCTCAAAGAATTTGCCAAACATTTGTATCCATTTTCAATCGGGAAAGGTTACTAGCAGCAGATGTTCTATTCTCCCTCTAATATAAGGGCAAGATTGTCATGCCTTTCTCTCTCTAGTACTCTGAAGATGAAAATACTCTAAAGCTTAACAATAAGTACACATGAAAGAGGTAGGAATGTGAGAGACAGAATCAACAGCTACAATAAATATATGGCTGACATCAGAGAAATGCAAATCAAAATAACTCTGAGACTCCATCTTATACCTGTCAGATTTTCCATGATCAAAAACACTGATAATAGCTTATGCCACAAAGGATGTAGGGTAAAGGAAACATTCTTCCATTGCTGGTGGGATTACAAACTTATACAGCAACTTTGGAAATCACTATGATGATTTCTCAGAAAATTGGAAACTAATCTACTTCAAGACCCAGCAATATCACTTTTGGGTATATACCCAAAGAATGTTCAGTCATACTACAAGGACATGTGCTCGACTATGTTCATAGCAGCATTATCCATAATAGCCAGAACCTGGAAACAACCTAGATGCCCCTCAACCAAAGCATGGATAAAGAAAATGTGATACATTTACACAATGGAATATTACTCAGTGGTAAAAAAAATAATAACATCATGAAATTTGCAAGTAAATCGATGGATCTAGACAAAACCATCCTGGAGTGAGGTAACCCAGATTCAGAAAGACAAATATAATATTTACTCACTCATAAGTGGCTTTTAGACGTAAAGCAAAGAAAAACAAGCCTACAGTCCACAACCCCAGATAACCTAGACAACAAAGAGAACCCTAAGAGAGACATATATGGAATATACATAGGAAGGTGAAAAAAAAAAGGTAAATTGGGAGTGTGGGGGGTCATGGGACAGGGTAAAGAGGAGAGGGGGAGATGGAAGGGGAGCAGAGAAAAATGTATAGAAATGTATAGTGCATACAGCTGATAAACACCTTTAGTAATGTGGCAGGATACAAGATCAACTGCAAAAAATCAGTTGCCTTCCTATACACTAAGGATAAGGAAGCAGAGAGGGAAATCAGAGAAGCATCACCTTTCACAATAGCCACAAATAGCATAAAATATCTTGGGGTAACTCTGACCAAGGAAGTGAAAGATCTATTTGACAAGAACTTTAAGGCATTGAAGAAAGAAATTGAAGAGGATACCAGAAAATGGAAGGATCTCCCTTGCTCTTGGATTGGGAGGATCAACATAGTAAAAATGGCAATTCTACCAAAAGCAATCTATAGATTCAATGCAATTCCCATCAAAATTCTTCACAGATCTGGAGAAGACAACAATCAACTTTATATGAAAAAAAAAAAAAAAACCAGGATAGCCAAAACAATCTTATACAATAAAGGATCATCTGGAGGCATTACCATCCCTGACTTCAAACTCTATTACAGAGTTACAGTATTGAAAACAGCTTGGTTTTGGCATAAAAACAGAGAAGTCGACCAATTGAATCGAATATAAGACCCTGATTTTAACCCACAAACCTATGAACACCTGATTTTCGATAAAGGAACTAAAAATATACAATGGAAAAAAGAGAGCATCTTCAACAAATTGTGCTGGCAAAACTGGATGTCAATCTGTAGAAGAATGAAAATAGATCCATATCTATCACCATGCACAAAACTCAAGTCCAAATGGATTAAAGAACTCAATATCAGTCTGAACACACTGAACCTGATAGAAGAGAAAGTGGGAAGTACTCTACAACACGTGGGCACAGGAGACCACTTCCTACTTATAACCCCAGCAGCACAGACATTAAGGGCCTCATTGAATAAATGGGACCTCCTGATACTGAGAAGCTTCTGTAAAGCAAAGGACACTGTCACTAAGACAAAAAGGCAACCCACTGACTGGGAGAAGATCTTCACCAACCCCGCAACTGACAAAGGTCTGATCTCCAAAATATATAAAGAACTCAAGAAACTAGACCGTAAAAGGCTAATCAACCCAATTATAAAATGGGGCATGGAGCTGAACAGAGAATTCTCAACAGAAGAAGTTCAAATGGCCAAAAGACACTTAAGGTCATGCTCAAATTCCTTAGCAATCAGGGAAATGCAAATCAAGACAACTTTAAGATACCATCTTACACCTGTCAGAATGGCTAAAATCAAAAACACCAATGATAGCCTTTGCTGGAGAGGTTGTGGAGAAACGGGAACACTCATCCATTGCTGGTGGGAATGCAAACTTGTGCAACCACTCTGGAAAGCAGTGTGGTGGTTTCTCAGGAAATTCAGGATCAACCTACCCCTGAACCCAGCAATACCACTCTTGGGAATATACCCAAGAGAGGCCCTATCATACAACAAAAGTATATGCTCAACTATGTTCATAGCAGCATTGTTTGTAATAGCCAGAACCTGGAAACAACCTAGATGCCCTTCAATGGAAGAATGGATGAAGAAAGTATGGAATATATACATATTAGAGTACTACTCAGCAGTAAAAAACAATGACTTTTTGAAGTTTGCAGGCAAATGGATGGAAATAGAAAACACTATCCTGAGTGAGGTAAGCCAGACCCAAAAAAAGGAACATGGGATGTACTCACTTATATTTGGTTTCTAGCCAGAAATAAAGGACATTGAGCCTATAATTTGTGATCCTAAAGAAGCTAAATAAGAAGGTGAACCCAAAGAAAAACATATAGGCATCCTCCTGAATATTAACCTTCATCAGGCAATGAAAGGAGACAGAGACAGAGACCCACATTGGAGCACCGGACAGAAATCTCAAGGTCCAAATCAGGAGCAGAAGGAGAGAGAGCATGAGCAAGGAACTCAGGACCGCGAGGGGTGCACCCACACACTGAGACAATGGGGATTTTCTATTGGGAACTCACCAAGGCAAGCTGGCCTGGGTCTGAAAAAGCTTGGGATAAAATCGGACTTTCTGAACATAGCGGACAATGAGGACTACTGAGAACTCAAGAACAATGGCAATGGGTTTTTGTTCCTACTGTACGTACTGGCTTTGTGGGAGCCTAGGCAGTTTGGATGCTCACCTTACTATACCTGGATGGAGGTGGGTGGTCCTTGGACTTCCCACAGGTCAGGGAACCCTGATTGCTCTTTGGGCTGATGAGGGAGGGGAACTTGATGGGGGGAGGGGGAGGAAAATGGGAGGCGGTGGCGGGAAGGAGGCAGAAATCTTTAATAAATAAAAAATGTATAGTGCAATAAAAACAACTTAAAAACTGTGGCTGAAAGTATCATTTTGAAAGCAGATTAAGAGGGAGAACTCTTCCGCAATAGTGCTATGGCTAGGTGTTTGGAGTCCATACCCTGAGAAGTGTCAAGCACTAGGAAAAAGACACAGTTTCTGAGAAAACAAAAATATACAGTAGGGTCATATAGAGAATGGCCAATTTCCTTATTTGATGACTTGTCATTTTGTCTTGAGAGAAAAGCATATATATCATCAGGAATTAGGAAGTGGTAACCATCACTCTGCTGGAAGAGTTGGAGATAATATCTGAGTTTAGCTGTGAGAAAGTAGCTGGACATGGAGAGTGGATGTAGCTTGGTGATAAAGCGTTTTCCAAATACGCATAGTCTTTTGCAAAGGGTACCACATAAGAAGCCTAAATGCATTAAGACAGGTGATGCAGGAGAACAAGAATAACAACCTTTGTCCAGGGCAGGCCTGAGCGCTGAAGGTGCCCCAGCAAAACCACTGCTCAAGGCAATGGTAAGCCAGGCTGTACTGTTTCTAAACATGGAGGCAAGATTTCAAGCAGGGCAGCAACAGGTCAGCACGCTCATTTTAGGAAGGTAAGGTGTGTCCAAAACAGACTGATGGCGAGCAAATAGAGAAGGAGAAAACAGGAGTCTTTGTATTTACCTTTAAAAATGTCAGTAATTTGAAATTTTCAGATAATAAGTGGATTTCAATGGAAAACACAGCTTTATAGAACTCTAAGAACTCCCAGGATATTAAAATCTATAATCTAATACTTTCTGGGACACGTGACAGAAATACGCACCTCTTCAGAGGAGTGCACATGGAGTCTACAACTGGAGTCAATGACATGTGAGAAAAAAATCTAAGACATTGGTGGGTGGCTGTGTGTGTGTTGTACAATTTGAAACAATTTTAAAAATTAAATATACTTTGATCATATTCTCACTCAAGTCCTTCCAGATCCTCCCCCACCACTCACTCAACTTTAAATTCTTTCTCAAAAACAAACAAAAACCCAATACAGCTACAAAATCTCCCCCAAATCAAAAAATAAATAAATAAAGCCACTACCACCCCCTCCAAAGAAGAAACACCAAGCTGTAACCAAATAAACACACACACAACAACAACAACAACAACAACCTGGAGTCCATCATAGGTTAGTCAACTACTCCTGAACATGAGACCTGTCTTGCTGTCCTGAAGTGGTTGATATACCAGCATCACTCTACTGAAAAAAATTGTTTTTCCCTCTCCCAGCAGGTGTATGTAACAGTTTAGTTCCTAACCTTGACCTAGCAGCTGGGTTTTCCTTAGTCACAAAAAGGCAACAGCTCTGTGGGAGGGATGGAAGCAAGGATGAAGGCTGGAAGAGGTGAAGGTTATAATGAGAATTCGTGAGTCAAGAGCAGAGAGCCACTGACAGACACACAGGACAAAGGAGGGAGGAAAACATGTGACCAGGCTTGCCCAGCATAGTCGTCCCCAGACATGAGGCTTTCAGTGAGAAAGCTAAGCATGCACCGGGAAACCAGCAAAGCTGAGAATTCTTGCTGTCAGCATGTTCTGACACGTTCAGAGAGTTGGGGAGGGAGTAGATTAAAATCTCTCAAAGCAGTCAGGGTGCAGCTCTAGGTCATAAACTTCTAGAGGAAAGGTCAAGTGAAGCTCAAGGGGATGTCCCCCACTCTGGCATCTTTCCCACCCACAGTCTGCTCGATAGACCATCGCAGGAACGCTCCCCTTTGTCAGCCATGCACCCGCTTAAAGACATCCCATGCTCTACCTGGATGTTGTGGTTGTGCTTGGCTGTTGTGTGGGGAAGATGTAGCCTCCTCGAAGGTGAAGTCCAATTTTATCTCCAGGAAGTTCCATCTCAACGCTTTGCTTTCTCCAAGTCAGTTGCGCCCCCTGAGGCAGGTAGATAAATCACACACATCAGCCTCATAGTCTGTGAACTTCCAGGGCCCACATAATGCTGAGTTCTCCACAGGGCTACCTCTTTTCCATATAGCTGAACTTCTCTCTACCCAGACAATCCAACAAAAGGAGCTCAAACTGTAGGTCAGCTCAGCGTTTGTAAAGCAGTTTTGCCATGCCAAGCCTGTTTGATGGACATTTTGTGAGCTGACACTTCTAATTTTTGGCCGAACTCGAATCACCCATGAGACTCTCTAACGCTTGCTCATGAGAAGCCCTTTGAGTCTTTACCTTATTACTGAACAAAGTGCATGTGTGTTATGTTCCAAGCTTGTTCTACCCGGACTGTGCTGTGAAGTTATAGAAAACACTACAGAGATACTCTTTTGTGCAGGAATGGGAGTGCTCAGCTCCAGAGGGGCACCTCCTCTACGCAGCTGCACCTGTAGTGGTGAGTTTAAGAAAAGTTCCAGCTACTTACGGTCTCATAGTCATACCAGACGGCATCAGGTACATAGGCTTTCACTTTTACTGCACCCTAAAATTAAATTTAAAAAATATTATTCTCATGACTCAGCCTCTGAGAACATGAAATAGATGTCTTAGCATAGGAGACTTCCCAGATGTATTCAGAGAAGGTAGGTGAAGTGTCATTTTCCCTGTTGTTCAACTATGCCTTTCTCCTAGGACAGATAGGAAAACTATAGCCTGGCAATCTGGGGCTGGAGAATCACAAAGAGCAGGGATTATAATTAGAAATAATAAAAAGGATGATGAAATACACTGGGGGGGCAATTCCAGATTTCTGTGAATTATCTCATTGAGTTATCTCTGTAGCTCATACACTAGATGCTGTTATGCTTCCCACCTCTGAAGTTGGGAAGCCTATGCAATAACTCTCCTAAATCAGCCTTCTCACCTAGCCAGCAAAGATCATCAACCCTGATCACTTTGACTCTAGAGAGAGTGCTGATCTCTGTTTCATCCTAGTTCCACATCTCAGAGCAATAATAGTCGGCTATAATGACCTGATGAGCCAGAGGCTCATTCCCAAATCACAGGGACCAGTTTGTGCTTTTACACTGGTTGAGAAGTTGTTTATAAAAAGAGGCCTCTAAAGAAGAAAACATAAATCAGACATGTTACTACAAAATGTCCCTGGATACCCTTCCCTATTGGCCCAACCGCAGATTTTTGCAATAGAGGGGAGAGAAGATTTGGGGAGGAATGAGCAGGAACAGAAGCAGAGGCTGCCTGCCTGCCTCTGTGAGAACACTTGCCTCATCCAGAACAGGAGTGATGAGGAGTCCTGGTCCCCACAGAAACTGCTGGTGTATGCCCCAAGTATTGCTGTCTTCATAGAACCTAGAGAGCAAAGAGATAGGTCAGAGAGAAGTAGACCAGTACTCCTGGAATCTCTCCCAAGTCTAACCAAAGCATACAGGCTGTCTGGAAAACACCCAGTCACTGTAGGATACCTACTCTACCCCACCTCCTTCCTTCTCGTGTAGATATGTGTCCCTACCATATGTAGCTTCCTGCTCTTCCCCCAGGTGACAGAGAAGTTTCTATTTCGATATCTATGCTAGGCTGACTTTACTCTTGTTTGTTGTATCTCCCTTTGGGAGATAAATAAAATAACCTACAAATTTTATGACTTTAGCTTATTGTCATGGAAAATCTGGGGCTGGTCCTAGTGGCACAATGCTGGCAATCTCAGATATGTGGATATCAGAAAAATTGTCACTTCAAGTCCTGCCTGAGCTCTAGGGAAAACTCCAGGCCCACTCAAGAGAGTTCACAGATCCTGTCTTAAAATAAAATGTGTTGGCACATGCCTATAATCCCAGCACTTGGGAGGCAGTGAGAGGAGAACCTCTGTGAGTTCAAGGCCCACCTGGTCTACAAAGCAGGTTCCAAGACAGCCAGGCCTACACAGAGTTAATCCTGTCATGAAAGAACCAAAAAGAGTACAGAAGAACTGGCTATTAGGCTTAGTGGTAGAGTACTTGTGGACCATGCTCAAAGCTTGAGGTTCACTTTTCAGTCTCAGCCTGTCCCACAGCACAGCAAAAAGAAAGAATCGCACCAGATCAAAACCATACCAAAAAACATAAAATGTTTAAGTTTTTCTACTTTATGATATCTACTTTTAAACAAGTGATTCCAGGAGGTGAAATTTTTACCCCGGAAGTGATTAAGAGTGCATATACGTGTCTAAGGTTCTCATCGGCCATACGTGAGAGTCAGCAACATCTTAACAAGCAAAGGTTCCCAAGAAACTGCATCCTGAGCTACATCAGAGATGCAAGTGGCTGGCAAATAAGAGGAATGGGGTTTTAAGGATCACTTATGAGATTCTTGCTCGTTTTCAAGCTGTGGACACATTCCTAGAGACTCAACAGAGTCCTAGCATCATGGTACACACACATAGTACAGAGAGAACATCAAAGACTTATCAGACGTTTAAAATTAAGCTATAGAGAAGGGAGGGGTAGGTAAGTGGTAGATTCCTTGCCCAGTATATGGAAAGCCCTGGGGTTGATCTACAGCACACATGTGTGTGCACACACACCTGAAAATCTTGCTTGGATGACTTTATATTTTACTCTGCTATTATCTCCTACTAGTCAACATCACCAAGTGTGCATTAACAGAACGTTGGGAGGACTTACTCATGCACAAGAGGCCTAGCTACGGTGTCTCCCCGGCTGTGCGCACGGTAAAAAAGAGTGTACAGGTAAGGCAGCAGAGTGTACCGGATGTTAAGGTAGTGCCTAGATGAAGTCAACAGCAAGGAATTGTCTCCAAAAGAGGCAGGATCCTGGTCCTAAAAAGAAAGAAAGGTTTGCCGTTGTGGGTTCACTATGGAATAGCTGTGCATACCCAGAATGACCTCAGATGCCTTGCAGCATAGCCCAGGGTTTCATGAGACATGATGGGGGGGGGGGGCCTTGGTTGCACGTGGCCTGAGGGTAGCACGGCTGGAGGGTAGAACCATGGCATTGAGCTACTTGCCATGCAACTTACAACTTAGCCTGCCTTGTTCATTTAGAACGGCCCCATTGAGAGATTATCTTACATAATACAAACCTCACAGAGTCCCATAATTTCCATTTTTATTTTGAGATTCCTGAGATTTCTATTTTTGTTTTAGTGTTGTGATCGTCGTCAGCTTCCCAGCATCTAACCTTCTAGTGCACAGCACCTCCCTCCAGCTGCCTTGGGAAGGAAAGACTTCCTGCTTGGTGCTGCTGTGTGACCCCTGGAAGTCTTCTACATAGCATGGAGTCTATCTGCACTTCTCAATTAGGGATTTTTAAAGTGACATTTGCTAGGTAACTCAGGCAAGGTATGTATCTCCTGATCCTCCTGCTTGTGCCTCCCCAAAAAGCTGTGTGACCATATCCAGGTAGAATACTGAATTCTAAACTGTTTGCTTAAATAACAAGCTGTGCATCCTAATCAGAGTGACTCTTAATGTTATTATTTAAACATTCAGAATCTGAACCCAAGGAAGCCATCCACAAAAATGCTCACAAAAATGAGCAACACACACACACACACACATACACATATCAATGGCGACAATAAGTGAGAGACTGAGACATTGAGACATTTTATTATCAACAGGTCACTCACTGTTAATGGCAAACAGATCCCAAATCAGCATACATGAAGTATATTATGAAGCTGGCTCAGCAGATTTTATGGCGGGGATACAAACAGATCCAGTCCTAATGCACGGCCAGTGTACATTGATTATACTTCCCAGTTGACTTACCTTATAGCCCTGGCCATTGTGATTCCGGGAAAATGGATAAAACGCCCCCAGTTGCATCCAGCGCCTGCAGAGCTCCTCAGAGGTGTCCTCGGCGAAGCCACATATATCAGCCCCGACCTGTAATACGTGGACAGCATGTTTATCAGACTTCTTCCACCCTTCCTAACCGAACCTTGTTCACATCTTCTACCCAGAAGGCTAACGTGGCCTGGTCAAATCAGCAGAGCCTGTGTCCACACCACTGCTAGATGGCTCCTTTCCTGCCATAACCTCTTCATCTTGTTAAACTGAGCACTGTAACATTTTATGGACAGTAGCTGGCAATAACAGTAATATTATACCACATGTGTTTCTAAAACCCGCTCTGATCATACCACTCACTTCACCAAACTCCCCACGGCTTCCTCTCTAGCCCTCCTACCAGCCCTTGAAACCTGGTTCTGATCTACCCTTCCAGACAACCTCCCGCTCCAGTTTCACCCCGATCTCAGGGGCCCATCTGTCACCCTCTTCGTGCTCCTTTTGCTTGTGTTATTACGTGGTCTTAAAATGAGCTTTTCCCCTCATTATCCAGTTTACACAGTTCGACTTAAGCACCACCTTTCCTAAATATGAGGCTTTTGATTTATTTTACCCTATTCTCTCTTATACCAAATTAATAAAGTTTTTTTTTCTCAGAATCTGTCCTAATGATTAACATGTACAGCTCTATGGATGTTTATCCAAATAATCATTGCCATAATTATTTGTTTACTTTTACATCTCCGTATTTTGTTACTATGTGCCATTCATGCTTAATTTAGCACCTTGAACACAGGAAGAGCTCAGTGAATGTGCCTGTTGAATTTGACTAAGTAATGCAAAGCCCATCTAGTGATATAGGGCTATTTCTTCACCTGGGAACTAGCTACATAGATGGGTTTTACGTATGCATGCATGGGAACTAGCTACTTAGGTGCACTCCATGCATGTATGCATCTGACGTAGACTGGAGGATTGGTACAGTCTTGTACATTACGCATTAAGACTATTTCAGAAGCTATCAGGGTTGCACTTTCTATTCCCATCCGGCCGTTCAGACAGTGATGCTATGGTATCAGGGCCACGGTGATGGTGATGAAGAATGGACATAAAGCTTAGGCCACGACAGGATTTATACTATAGAAACTTATCAGCAGAAAGCTTCATGGGGACTGAGAGTCATACGAGAGCTTGGGACAGAGACTCACCATTGGGATACCGAAAAGGCTGAACTCAAGCATGCCTGGAATGGACCACTGAAGGTCCTTCCAGGTGGCAGTATTGTCTCCTAACCAGTGGGCTGCAAACTTGCCAGACCCTGCAAAGGTAGACCGCGTGAGGATGAAGCTTCTCTTGTCTGGGAACACGGTCTTCACAGCTCTAGGAAGGGACAGATATTGAGAAATCAGTGGGGAGCTCAGCTAGTCTCAGAATAACAATACCAAGAATACAAAACACAAACGCCTCATTCCTCTCCACTCCTTTTCTCCAAAATGGGTTAGAGGTGCTGTTTAGAAGCAGTTTGGACCACGACACTCATTCATGTTTTGCTTAGCTTGGTTTATATACATATCATTAGCCTCTTAATTTCCAACAACTTCAAAATCAACCTTGTAAAGGTTGAAAACTAGAGGTGTAAGAATTTTATTAAAAAAAAAGAGCGAAACTTATCAGAAATAAGGGTATATTAGTCATTCTCTCACAGGACCTCAGAGACAAAACCAAAGTGGACTTCACAGTGCTACTTTTGAAAGTTTTATGCAGAAAAAGATGTGGGTAATAATTTCACAAGAAAAATGCTTTAACATTAAATATAAATTTGTGTACTTTTGAAATTAACTACATTAAATTATTTTAAGTTAAAGGTCTGTATGTGAACACATAAGTAAAAAAAAAATTAATAAATCTGCAGGGCTGGATTTGTCGTTCAGTGGCAGAGCACTTGCCTAGCAGGGAAAGCCCCGGGTTCATCTCCTCCACTGAAGAAACATTTACTGTGGAACTTTCCCATTTCTTTCAAAATGACTGAAATTATACCTGCTACTTTGCTAATCAGTGAATGTGTTCTGGGGCTAGTTTCTTGCTGTCACTGTTCTAGCAATAACAAATTATCAGTACATTTTCGTCATTATAGAATTTAATTTCAGGCAAAGGTGAAGTAGAAGGCTTTTGGGTGTAACCTAAAACCCTAATGCCCGTGGATGTGTACAAGCTACTTAACCCTCTATATCCTTTATTTTTACACTCTGTAGAAAGATAAAATGTAGAAGGAGAAGGGCCTTTTAGATATTTTTTGGATACATTTCTCAACAGTTTTCTTTGATTTTTCTATTTATTCGTTTGTTATTTCATTTTTATATATTCAGCAAATACTTACTAGATTTCTTATTCTCTACATATAAGTTTCTTAATTCACTCAGTAATGATGACCTTGTTTTTTAAATATTTGTGTCAGCTTTAAGTGTATGTATGTGTGTACCTGTACACATTGGGTGTGTGCACATTAAGTGCAGGTGCTAGAGAGGACCAAAAGAGGGTGTCGGATTCCCTGGAACTATAGTTACAGGCAGTTGTGAGTCACCCAACATGGGTGCAGGGAACCAAATTCGGGTCCTCTAGGGCAGCAGTACATGTTCTTAACTTCTAAGCCATCTGCCCAGGACCTCCCTTCCCCAAGTTTACATTTTATTTCAACTTTTCACAAATACTATATGTGAGTCGCTAGGCTACTTTCAGATCCATAATTTAATGACACATAAGTTTATAATAATGGACTCACTCTGCTGTGGCAATAGCCATGGAGTAGCCGTACAGATTGTGGACATCATAGTGCTTGCCCCAGTGCTGAGTTGCATCCATGCAGAGAGTCACAGAGAACAACTTCCCATCCAGGATCTCTGCAATAACAATAGCAAATTACCCATCAGGGAAAACCTTACATGCCAATTTCTTACTTCCTAACTTCCACGCAACCTGCAAAAATGGCTGCACTGTAGCCATCCTGAAAACAAACATGCTGTGTTCTTTTTGCCAAAAGACCATCTAGTTGATGCAGTTTTTCTGTTACAAAAAATACATTGTGTCACGCACACACTCCTGATTCTCAGAGGCAGAGTAGACTATAGTTCAGCTAAAATTTCAATCAGAATTTTCCAAAGCAATTGGCTCAAACTACAAAACATTGAATTAAAGTGTAATTTAACTTCTGACTTTTTTTTCTCTTGATCATATATTGCAGAGTGATTTCTAGTCTTAGTTTCAGTCATTTATTCTCTGCTCCTACTGTACCACTGTGGTTCCCACAGAAATGAACTGTGTATTCTGTTTATTAAAATAATTTCTTGGTAATTTATTTACTTCTGACCTATTTTTAAATTCATTCTACATGTTAATACCAGATTAATACTTCTAAAACCAGTTGACAGTCCTACAACCTTCTATCAAAACTATAAATAGCTTCTATCACAGAAGGAATTAAGTGATGACTGTTTGGCCTCTCATCAAATCTCTTCAACATTTGATTCTGACCTACATCTGCCTCAAGTCCCTAATTTGCCCTCAGACTGAAGTGACCATGATGAGTGTTATAATCCTACTTTTGTTCCTTCCTTTTTTTTTCAGTTTCTTTATATGGCAGATTACATTGACAGATTTTTGTATGTTGAATCACCCCTCTATCTCTAAGATGAAGCTGATTCAATCATGGTGGATGATTCTGATGTGTTCTTGGATTCAGTTTGCCAGTATTTTATTGAGTATTTTTGCATCAATGTTCATGAGTGTGATTGGTCTGTAATGTCTTTCTGTGGTTTGGGTATCAGGGTAATTGTAGCCTCATAAAAGGAGTTTGGCAATGTTTCTTCTTCTTCTACTGTGTGGAACCATTTGAGGAGTATTGATATTAGTTCTCTGAGAATCTCGTAGAATTCTGCACTGAAACCATCTAGCCCTGGGCTTCTTCTTCTTTTTTTTTTTTTTTTGGAAGACTTTTGATAGCAGTTTCTGTTTCTTTAGCAGTTATAGGTCTATTTAATTTGTTTACCTGGTCTTGATTTAATTTCAGTAAGTGATATTTATCAAGAAAATTGGGCATTTCCTTTAAATTTTCCAATTTGTGGAGTACAGGCCTAAAACATGACCTAACAATTCTGTGGATTTTCTCTGTTTCTGTTGCTATGTCCCTCTTTTTTATTTCCGATTTTGTTAATTTGGATATTCTCTCTGTGTCTTTTGACTAGTTTGGGTAAAGGTTTGTCTATTTTGTTGATTTTCTTGAAAAAAAAAAACAACTCTTTGTCTCATTGATTCTCTGTATTGTTTTCTTTGTTTCTATTTTGTTGATTTCAGCTCTAAATTTGATTATTTCCATTTAGTCCTGTTGGATGAGTTTGCTTCTTTTTATTCTAGAGTTTTCAGGTGTTCTGTTAACTCACTAGTGTGGGATTTTTTTTCAGCTTCTTTATGTAGGCATTTAGTGCTATGAACTTCCTCTTAACACTGCTTTCATTGTGTCCCATAATACTGGGTATGTTTTATTGAATTTTAGTAAGTCTTTAATTTCTCCTTTATTTCTTCTTTGACCCATTGATTATTCGGGTGAGTATTGTTTAATTTCTATGTGTTTATGGGCTTTCTGAAATTAGTGTTGCTGTTGAATTATAACTTTAATTCATGGTGATCTGAATCATGATGGGTTATGGTGTGCGATTCCCCTCTGTATGCTGTGATTATCATTAATGAATAAAGAAACTACTTTGTATCTATAACAAGGCATAATGAGCTATGTGTGGAAAATTAAACTGAATGCTGGGAGGAAAAAGGCAGAGTCAGGGAGAAGATATGGAGCCACCAAAGACAGACACAACCTCGTGGCGATGCACAGATTAATGGAGATGGGTTAAATTAAGATGTAAGAGTTAGCCAATAAAAAGCTAGAGTTAATGGGCCAAGCAGTGATTTAAATAATATGGTTTCTGTGTGATTATTTCAGGTCTGAGCTGCCAGGCAGCCGGGAAACAAGCAAACAGCCTGTTACAACAAATTGACACCCAGATGACCAATTAAAATCCACTTAAAAACCTGAGAGAGCTTGACAAGGAATTCTAGACACAAAAATACCCAGTTTAACACAGCTTCTTGCTGGTTGCTGGCAGTGTGCCACAGCTCCTTTAAGAAAGGTTTTCCAGATTCAGCAATAACAGAAAAAAAAGCCACATTTTCAAAAACAGCAGCTTCCTGGGCCATGCTGCCAGCACGAACTCTGGCTCTTTCAGGAGACCGAGTATTTAAATGGGATTTGTAAGTAAGCAGTGTGTTACAAACTACTTAATGGCTCTATATAGACCCACTGCATACTTGTAACTAGGGTGGTGAACGTGGCTCAGAGGCAGTGAACAGACCTCCTTCACCATATTGGACTGGGCAGAGCAAGCAGATAGTGCCATAAATACAGTAGCAATTACTGCAGCTTAGATTCTTAAGACACACTTCTGGTGAGAAAATAATTTCAGATATATAATAAAGACAAATAAAGATGAAAAAGACCTGTAAATGAGACACAGTGTGTTTTAAAAAAATGTATGTGGGCTTCGGAGAGAAAGAAGAAACAGAGTATAGAGAGTTATAAAATGAAGTAAATGGTTTATAAAAAATAAAAGAAAGTCTTTAAAGAGACAGAGAACAGACAACCATAGATTAAAAGGAGTAAAGAAAAATAAGTCACATAAAAATGGAAAAATCACAGTCTGGATTAGGAATATTATTGTGTTGTCTTTGAATTTTTTGACTGTGAAGGAGCTAAATAACCAACATATATACTTTAAAGATATCTTGACTTTAGAATTTGAGTCTAAGGATATATTACTTTGGAAAAGAGGTTCTTCTTTTGTTTCCACAGAGGATAAGAACCTGTGGAATACTTCTAGACTAGTGTGGTTTGATGGACCAAACCCCCTGAAAGGTCATCTTGAACACCCCTCAAAAATTACTTTTCCCAATAAACGGCAGGAAGCAGAATGAAGAGAACTACACCAATATCCCTAAATGATTGCTTATAAATGTTTGTTTACATTTAAAGGGGGATATGCTGTAGAGATTTGCATTGGTATGGATCTTGGTCTATTGATACAAATTTAAGGTCAATTTTGTTATATTTGTATTTCTACTCTTGATTAAGGTATTGTGTTTGTGTAACTCATTTTAAAATGTAATGTATAACTACAAAATATAGGTTAATAGATATAACAGTCTGTAATAGTCAAGCTTCTATTCATGTTAGTTAGGTTTTCTAGATATATAGAAAGATATATTTCAATTAGGCATTTTTCAAACCTTTCAAAGACCTACAGAATATGGTATCTAAATGTTTTAAGAATTTATAACTTTTCATGACAATGAGACACATATGTTCCTGGCAGCACCATTTATTTTAAGAGGAAGATAGGTATCGAAGAGACTCCATATGGAGTTTGCTAGCCATTTGGGCAAGAAACTGCTCTTGCATGGACTGCTTTATGGTATGCTGTGTGAACTTGATATGAAAGAGCCACAGAAAAATGACTGCTGAGGTTGCCTAAAGAAGGTAAAACAGTCCTTCAGGGTTCCTGCTTCATGGAAGAGTCTGCCAGACATTCTGCAGGACACAGAAGAAAGTGACTGGTAAACTGCCAATATATGTTTGGAACTGTTTGAAATTTTCTGCTTCATGGAAAAGTCTGCCAGATACTTTAGGCCTATAGGCTGAAGATGGATGCCCCAACAGTACAGAAGAACCTTGGGGGACTGTCCAGGCAGCAAGATGACTCTGTTAATTCTAGAGTTTTGGAAGTTGCTAATGATGCACTTCCTGTTTACTTAGGTAATATTATATCCTTTTGGAGTCTTTGATAGAGTTGAAGAATTTATAGTTATAGTTTTCCTTAGTTATGATAAAAGATAAAGTAGATATATATATAATATAACTGTAATTATTGTTTGATAATTGTTTTGTTATATATAATTTTACTATTTTAAAGTTAAAAACCTTCCTTTTTATTTAAACAGAAAAGGGGATGTGATATGGGATTCCTCTCTGTATGTATGCTATGATTACAATTAATGAATAAAGAAACTGCTTTGGAGTTATAGCAGGGCAATATTTGGCTAGGTGAGGAAAAGTAAACTCTCTGGGAGTTTACTGGGAGAAAGAATGTGGAGTCAGAGAGAAACCATGGAGCAACCAGAAACAGACATGCTGAAAATTTGCTGGTAGGCCACAACCTCGTGGTGGTGCACAGATTAATGGATATAGGTTAAATTAATATGTAAGAGTTAGCCAATAAAAAGATAGAGCCAATGGGCCAAGCAGTGATTTAAATAACATGGTTTCTGTGTGATTATTTCAGGTCTGAGCTGCCAGGCAGCCAGGAAACAAAACAAGTGGCCAATTACAACAGGCTTATTCCATTTTTTTTTTTTTTTTGTATCAGGTGAGGTTTGCTTTGTTACCTAGTATGCAGTCAATTTTTGAGAAAGTCCCATGAGGTGCTGAGAAGGAAGTTTACTCCTTTATGTTTAGATGGAATGTTCTATAGATGTCTGTTAAGTCCACTGGAGTCATAACATGTTAGTTCCCTCATTTCTCTGTTAAGTTTCTGTCTGACAGACCTGTCCAGTGGTGAGAGTGGGGTGTTGAAGTCTCCCACTATTAGTGTATGGGGTTTAATGTGTGATTTAAGCTTTAGTAGTCTTTCTTTTACATATGATGGTGCCCTTGTATTTGGGTCATAGATGTTCAGTATTGAGAATTTCCTATTGATGGATTTTTCCTGTGACTAATATGAAAAGTTCTTCTTTGTCTCTTTTGATTGATTTTGTTTGAAGTCTATTTCGTTAGATATTAGGATAGCTACAGCAGCTTGTTTCTTAAGTCCATTAATAGGAAAATTTTTCCCAACCCTTTACTCTGAGGTGATGTCTGTCTTTGAGGTCAAGGTGTTTTACTCACATGCAGCAGAAGGATGGATTCCGTTTTCATATCCCATCTGTTAGTCTGTGTCTTTTTACACGTGAATTGAGTTCATTTATACTAAAGGATATTAATGGCCAGTGATTGCTAGTTCCTGTCATTTTAGTTTTAAAAATATGGAATGCTTCACAAATTTGCATGTCTTCCTTGCGCAGGGGCCATGATAATCTTCTCTGTATAGTTCCAACTTTAGTATATATGTTGCCAAAGCAAGCACTCAAACAACAATTAATACTGTGGTTCCATAACCATATCCTCAGAGCTTGAGGTTCATTTGACTATGTGACTTATGCCCTTCCTTTAATTTGTGCTCATTACCAGATGATTGCCTCACTTGAAGGCCAAGACTACCCATCTGTTCTCTCTTGTAAGCTCTAGGGAGGTTCACCTAGAAAGTGACACTTGCTAATCACTAACCTCTAGATTCTATACATCATATATGTTTTGGAATTTCCCCCACAAGAGCATTGACTGGTCATAGAAGAACTAGATTACCCACTGAGAACTTATGACTCTTCAGAGACTGTGAACAATGTATTGAGTTTCTTTCCTAGTTTTCTTTATGTAGTATCCACATTCCTTTCCCTGTGAACATTATGCGCAGACTCACTTGTCCAATGGTTCAGAAATATCCTTGTAAATTTAAAATATCACATACACCTTGCCACATCAATTAGGTTGACCATAATGACTTACTTGGTGTGAATGGGGGATAATTGAGGTTGTTTATGGCACATCCTGACAAGGAACCATCAACAAAGTTGGCGACCTCATTCATATCCTGCCAGACAGAGAGCAAATCTATTAGGCAGAGTAGCATGCCATGTTTTCATAATGATGGTATTTTTTGTTTCTTAGAATCAGATACATTTTTCTATGTATTTCTTTAAAGAATGGATATGGTAGAAATACATGTTCCTCTCTTTTCTACTCACTACAAATTTCACAAAGTAAGTTCTTAGAATTGCTTTAAAATGATGTGTGTTTATAATCACTAAAGTAAACAATTCCCAGATACATTATCAAAAATGTTCTGTTTTATTGCTGTCATATATTTAACCTATAGTTTTATGTGCCTAAATATTACCTACATATAGGCATAGGCACCTATAAAAATATATATGAATAGATAGTGAAGGGAGACTATGTATCCATGTGCCAGGGCTGTAAACTTGAAGGTCTGGAAGGGGAAATAGAAAAACAGTAATTGTAAACATCTTTCGTTGATATCATTTTACAGAATTTTTGCTGTCATTCTTTTAGCTGATTGTATTATTTGAATTTTCTACAGTTCTTTTATAAATAGAAAATTTTCTACTGTAAGTCTAAATTTTATTTAAAGGCATCTGAGTTACATTCATATTCATTTGATGTTTTATGAGACATTGCTCCTTAATACAGCCAGAAAGGTATTTTATACCTGGGCATCTTGGTTCTGATGAATCTGTCATCATGCCTAAATAAAAGAGCCTCAAACTGACAATGGAACAATCTGTGTACTTTATAACAATATAAGGAATATGTGACACTTGTCTTTATTTCCTTTCTCTGCTCTATGGTTCAAAGACATAGTCAGAGATACACACTGTGAATGTCTGTATAAGTAAAAGTGTTGCCACTCACAATCCAAATTCCGTCAAACTTCACTTCTTTGTGGAACAGCTCAATTTCATTTGTCCACCACACAGCACAGCTGGGATTGGTGTAATCAGGAAACACAGTTGTTCCAGGCCAGACCTGTGGGGGGACAAAAAGGAAGGGAATGTAGAAGTAACAAAGAACTTTATGTAGAAATTCCTAATATGATCATCGAGACAGAGGAAGAAGGCACAAGTCTTCTCAGTGGAGAGTAAATCACTCGGAACATGGAGACTCGATTACTCTCGATGGAAATGAAAAGCCACCTGAGAAAATTAATCTTAAAAATGTTGATTGACTATTTAAATGAATTGCCAATCTTCAATTCTGGTTCACATTTCCATGTTGCTTCTTCTACTAAAGTCTGAAAATGGAGATACATTTTGTACAAATTTAAACTGATCCATTACAATCTGTAGATTCTAACATTACTTTAACATATCTTTCTAAGATTTTCTCTATTCTTTATCTGTCCAATTCCCTCAGATTCTATATACTGAAGGGTTACAGAGGATATTCAAAGTTAAACAGAAGATAATACCTTCATGAAAAGCAAGACAACGAAATATTTTAGGGGGAAAAAGTGGTAAGTGTATTATTCATTGATGAGAAACTAAGTCAAGAGTGGCATGACCCATTTCAATTGTATTTCCGTAGTAGGCAATAACTAGTGCCACTTTCCAAGCAGTGCCAGTAGAGCAATGTGAGACATATTTTTGGAGTGTCATGAGGGGACAGAGTAAGGAAGTGGACACCTAGAGAGTGAGCTGCCATTTAATGGGATGTGGCTGGGAAAAGCAAACAAGAGCTGGGGTAGATGGTAGGATTTGGGTATGAAAAGACAAAGAAAAGTTTATCCTCAGATTGTCCAAGTCCTTTGAAGATGTACCAGAAAACCACACGTTTATCTACACACACTCACCACCCAACCAAAGCCAGAGCCACAGCTTCTCCATTAAATTACCTGTCCAATAATTGGGTTTACACCATCAGAGCTATTCACCCAGATTTTCATTGTGGAACCCCTGTCATATGGGCCATAGGGATTACTTGGGAGGGAGTTATTGGAAATTGCTGGATCCTAAGAAAATGGAAAATACAATGAAAAAAGTTACTTGAAGCTAAAGACTGAACCTCAATCAAGTCTCCAATAAAACATGCACATTCAAATGTAACTACTGAAGGCATTAAAATATCTTCATCTCATTGGAGGCCAAGTAGGGAGAAGGGAACATAATAAAAAGGATGAGCAACCACCTGATTTCTGAATTAAAAATGGAAGCACATACCAAAATGATAATAAGTTTCTGCCCATTATTGTGTAACTCGTTAGCAAACTCCGGGAAGCCTTTATAATTCACTGGGTCATAAGTGAAGTCCTTCCTCTGGTCCATGTAATCGATATCAGCATGTTGCACATCCTGAAAGAATAGCAGCATGCACAGTTCAGTACCTCTGAATTTCCCTGCTAAAGGGAATCACCAGTATCACCTTTAGTCTTCAAGAGGAAAACCAACTCCTGTACTGGAATCCAAATGCAGAGCTATCTGTTACCAAATTCATCTTCTTCCAGAGCTATTTTGGAAAACAAATGTCCTCCTTATCTGCCTAAGGCTCAACCCTGCCCCTGCAATCAGATTAACTGCACAATTTATGACAAACCACTGTCACCAAGAAGATAAATGGTTATGATGAAATTACTTCCCTAACTTAACTAGTTTCTTACCTGTCTGAGCCAGTTTAGATTACTTGAGCCTGAACCAGTTTTGTGCATGTTTGTGCATGCGCACCTGCATGCATCTCTCTCTCTCTCTCTCTCTCTCTCTCTCTCTCTCTCTCTCTCTCTCTTTGTGTGTGTGTGTGCGCGCGCCCCTGCGTGCCTCTCTCTCTCTCTCTCTCTCTCTCTCTCTCTCTCTCTCTCTCTGTGTGTGTGTGTGTGTGTGTGTGTGTGTGTGTGTGTGTGTGTGTTGCCCTAACTCTTCGGGATCTAGGGTTTGGGAGCTGGAAGGCCTGCATTATGTGTTACCTGACACAAAACCCGAGAATCAAGTTTTTACCAAGACCTTGGAGAAGAACTCTTATAGTAGTGTTATAGTCAATCTCTGCCATGATGTTTCTAAATCCAAACAATCTAACCAAGACTAAATATAAGGTAATAAACCTACATGGAGAAGCATTAGCTAAAATCTGAGCTAAAAGGAGAACTAACTTAAGTCAAAATTAAATTCTGTAAAAATGCAGACACGACAAGCCTAAGGAAATAGAAGCAGTAGAATGATACACAGTCAGAAACCAGGTTGCTGCCTCATCTGTACTGCCAGTCTGCAAGGACTGCTTCCTAGTGAGAACTACAGTTCTTGGAAAATAAGGGATGGATCCGACAAAGTCTCTAGTATTCTAAGTGCATAAAAGTCATTCTGTTTCCAAAAAGCGAAAGAACTAAAAGAGGAAAAGTATGGGGAAGGCAGAGGCTGTTCCTGCTCCTCCGTGGATTTCTTTTTGGAGAACTGTGTTCAAGTTTACTTACAAAAGGGAGCTCTGCTGCACGGTTTCGATCCACAACTGTTTTCATCTTTTCTAGGGATTCATAATCATACCGACTGAGGTGAAACCCAAGTGCCCAGTATGGAGGCAGAGCTGGCCGCCCGATGAGCTGAAAGAAGCACGTGAAATGAAAAGTCAGTAATGTTGTGTGTGTACACATGGCTTACACAGGGTATCTTGCTGAATTGCTCTCTATCTTAGTTTTAAGGCAAGGTCTCACATGAACTTGGAGTTTATGAATTAGTGACTGTATCAGTGACCAAGACGCATTGCCCAAGGATTCTCCTGTCTCTGTCTCCCCATTGTGAGATTACAGATATGCACCACTGCATCCAGCCTTTTACAGAACTGCTGGGCTGCTGAATGCAACTGCTCATGTTCATGCTGCAAACCATCTTTTACCAACTAGTCCATCTCACAGCACAGAACTTTTGAAAATAAAGGCCTTTTTATGCATTGGTTCAGAGTATAAGATAGATTCAGTTTTTCAGTGTATTGATTCATTAACATTATAATGTTAGTTAACTTTTATATCTCCCTTTTCGGAGTAAGGGCAAACTTTGGCATCTCTGTATCTTCTTACATTTTTAGAATATAAAAACTTCATAAAGAAATTTCCCTTGAATATATGAGGTCTGTCCTATGTCTTATATGTGTCATCTCGGGTGTGTCTAGCTCACACATATGTGTTAAATTTACATCTCTTAAATGTTTGGTGTGTAGAATTCAGTCAAAGCCATGATTTCGTATTTACCTCTATATACTCTTGGACAACTTGCTCAGGTGTGTCCCCCAAGAACACATAGAAGTCCAGAATTCCCCCAATGGTGCGGTATGTGATTGCTGGAGTAGGCTGAAGGGTAATATCTTAAAAGATTAAAATAAACAAAAACAAAAATTAGGATTTGTTCTATCGAAACAACTACAAAGTTTATAGTCATAGACACTAACTACCTGAACTTTAGTAAAGTGATTTTTAATGTCCCACATTTTGTAAACAAATTCTGACATATATGAGTGCCAAAATATGTATTCTGCAATAACCTTCAATAGCAGGAAACTAGAATATCCTGACTCTTGTGCCATAACCCAGGCTCTATCCAAAGAATAACCAGGCTCACAAATGAATCCGGAATTAGTTAATGCAGCACAAAGCTTACTTGAGGCCGATGGCCTTGTTACTGAAACCCCTAGTTATTCAAGATCAGAGCCCCTCAAAATAACTCAGCTGTCACATATCCATTCCATGGAAGCAACAATGAACATCAGTAGCTACTGTCACAAGAATGTCACATACCCCCATCTGTTCTCAGGTCCCATGTATCTTTCCTGATACTTAATTCTCCTGCGCATGCCCATTTCACCTAGACTGCCACTGGTGAGAGTCTGCGCATGTCCATTTCACTTTGCCTGCTATTGGTGAGATTCTGCGCATGCCCATTTCACTTTGCCTACCACTGATAAGATGGTATAAAAAGCTTCAAGTTGCAGCCTTTTAGGTACTCAACCCTGAGGACATCTGCCTGTATATTCTTTGCATATGCAAATAAACTGTCTTTTGCTTGCTGGTATCTTTCTGGCAGTTTAGTTTGCAGGCCCACAAGAAGTATATCTAAGAGGGCAGGAGAAAAAAAAATCCCTCCGAACCCGTTGTTCTTATTCTATACCTCATTATTACTGTAAATACACAACCCAGCTAGACAGTCTGAAGTACTAGCCTCAGTGAAGAAGAGTCGCGGTAAAGCAGGTCAGAGACTATATCGTAAGTGTCAAGTCCCACTAAGCTCCCATCACCCTCCTCAGCAGTTGCCTCCTAGGCTTGTTCTGTGTCTAGTGTCAAAGGGTCTCAGAGGCTTCTGAATGCGCTCAGGTCACATAGGACTAAATCACACAGAGAACCTAGGACCTTGTAGCTTTCCCAACTCATGCTTGTGATTTCTTTTAAAACCACCTGAAACTGGATAGTGTGTTCTTTTTGTCTGTTCTGGGGCTGTTTGTGTTCTATCTAGAATGATCTTGGATCACCTAGATTGCTTCTCAAACCAAAACGAAAATTGTGGTGAGGGGTTAGATCTTTCTTTCTTACTTACTCTTTAAATTATTGCAAACTGATAATGTCTATAAAAGAACATGATACTATTATGAGAAGAAGACTTATGAAGATCTTTGGATGTTGAATTAATGCTTAATCTCAATATCTATACTCATCTTGTATGGACATAAAAGACTATGTGAACCCCATCTTTAAATGACAATGATCGAATCCAGTGATAATCAATTAGGAACGTAAGTCTCCATATCCTATGCCCACCAGCAACCCTGGATTTTGATCCATCTCTTCTTCCCCTGTGCTGACTATACTGGAACTGCCAGTTGAGATCACTTAATGTAAAACTAGGAGCAGTTATACTCTGTGGGTAGAACCTGTCTCACAGTAGACTACAGGAAGAGTTATTCTAACTCTGTAATAACAAACAATACAAAGGAGGTCACCAGGTTCAAGAGTTGAGAAGTCAGGGGAGAATCCTTTGCACACAGATCCCATGGGTAGACAGATAGGGATGTCACAGCTGGAGAACACAGCCAGCCATGCTTTAAACATTGTGAAAGGATTCATTCCTTTAACCAGAGTGCTGTAAAGGGACTCTGATACATTCTGTGCTTGTTTGTTTAGGAATCGTCCTTGGTCCTTTACCCATGGCATTGCTGTTCATCAGAAACACTCCAAAGGAAAGTCCACTATTGTCTTCAAGGCACAGGAAGAATGTCTGCACACCATACAAGTTATGTCCATTCTATAGGAAAACAATTAAAGAACAAACATTTACAATTAAACAATCTAAACATCATGGCCAATGAAGATGCCAATGAATTTTTTATGAGTTCAATATCAGGAACTCACCAAGGCCAGCTGGCCTGGGTCTGAAAAAGCCTGGGTCAAAACTGGTCTCGCTGAACATAGCGGACAAGGAGGACTACTGAGACCTCAAGAACAATGGCAACGGGTTTTTGATTCTACTGGACCTATTGGTTTCTTGGGAGCCTAGGCAGTTTCGTGGATGCTCACCTTACTAGACCTGGATGGAGGTGGGTGGTCCTTGGACTTCCCACAGGGCAGAGAACCCTGATTGCTTTTTGGGCTGACGAGGGAGGGGGACTTGATTGGGGGAGGGGGAGAGAAAGGGGAGGCGGCGGTGGGGAAGAGACAGAAATCTTTAATAAATAAATTAATTAATTAATTTAAAAAATTCTCTATTTAGTAGACGATAACAAGTGAGTTTGTGCTTTCTCAAACAATGCACCAACTCTGACCGTTCATCTATGTATATGGAGATCTTGACTTTTGTTAAAATCTGGAAAGATCTGAATGCTGATAGAATCTCTCTTCTCAAAGAGGCCTGTCTGGTACTAACTTACTCTCATCTGCAAGCACAAGTGCTCTATCGAGTTTGATATAAATCAGAAGCAATACAGATGTCTAAGGAGTTGAAAGTCCACACCACCCCATGGTTGAAGCTCCAGATTGGGTCATGATCACCAGCTGCTTCCCATAAGCTGCTCTCTCAAAACATTTTCCATCTATCTGATGGGTATTTGGGTAGCGTGTTTTTAAATGAGACAGAGTAGGGATAAGATGCTGTCTCCCCTGCCTGAAAAACAGTTTACCACAGGATCTTGATTTCAGTGGGAAATTTATTGAGAATTTCCTATGTTCCACTTGTTCTTCTAGATACTTTACATGTGTTGGCCATTTAGTCCTCACTACCACCTATGAGTGTATGAACTCCGCTTTAAGTTTCATGCTCCACCGACTGAACTAACATTAACTATCTGAACTAACCTGACCTTAGCCTCATTTTGTAGGTGAGGAACCAAGACCCAGAGGGGTAAAAACTTAGCCAGAATCATATAGCCGGTAAGCAGAAGATCTCAAAAGCCAAACCAAGCAGTGTCACTTCTGATTCTCACTTTAAACTACAATGTCATGTGAACCTCAAGATGAAGGTTGATTAAGAGGAAAGGGGCCAGAAAGCTTACCGCATTGGGGAATGTGTCCCTGGCAAACAAGGCCCAGGTCTTCCAATTCATGTCATGCTGGTACTGCTGGTGGACTTGTTCACCCAGACCATATACATTAGCGCTTGGCAGGCGGGCGGAGAACTGCAGGAACTGGTCAGAAAACATGAGGGGCCCAATACTTGAGTCAAACCTAGACACAGGAAAGCACAGAAATGAGTGAGAAGGAGAGAGGCTTAGACAGGGCTCTTCCCAGCTCACTGACCCCATAGTCCCTCTGCACATCTTCCTCTGGCATTTGCCCATAGACACCAAGAGGCAAAACATCACTAGGCCAGGTAGCATTGTAGTACATACCTTATGTCTATTCCTTACACACCTTACCACAAGATCAGAGCACTGGACTTCAAACTGTTATAGACATTTAATAAGTCTTGAGTGTGCTCATGTGATTAGACAGATGGGAGAAAGGGACAAGAATAGTGTTCGGACAGAAGGGAGTAAAGAGGAGGAAGACTTCACACCACTCTCACACACACCTTTGGATCACAGTAAGGGTCAGCAGCTTACACACCTCCCCTTGTCATGACCGACCTACTCCCACCCACAGGATGATTTTCCAAAACTCACAGCACACGGTTGTTGCTTTTTCTGGTGACTTTGATGCTAAATGGCTGTTTCGAGACCTCCACTTGGTAGTTCAAGGGAGAAGCAGCAGTTCCGGTGAAGGACCGCACATGCTCATGGGGCACCTCATACCTGCCCTTGGTTGAGTCAGTCAGCTGTGCAGAGAGATGAATAGAAACAAACTCCAAATGAGAACTTATCTTTCAAAACTGTCAGCAGCCATTTCAAAACCAGCGCGTCCTATGTAGATGGTCCTGGCAATTAGACACTCATCAATCTGGCATTCCATCTAAAGGAATGTGCTTGTTATATTGCCAGCTTTATATGTATGTCTGTTGGGCATATGTTAGTCTTTAAGTGGAGATACACTGTGATTCTGAAGACTATCTCTAGAAAATGCAAAGCCGTGGTAATGTTTTGATTCCTTTTACAATTCTCACAGTATCTAGAACAAATGAGTGAAAACTGGAAATTCATTGGCAAACTCTGTATGTATTGAGGAAGTCACCACATAAGCAAGAAAGCTATCAAAGGCCTTGACAAACAAAGGCCACATGACTACACCAGGGAGTGACACTTCCTTTAGCAAAATGTTCTTCGTTGCAGGAAGTGCAGTTGTGAGGTATAAGAGTCCCTTTAAAGGATTTTTAAAAACAAACTACAACCTTAAAGTGGAAGCGGTTCGGCGTCTGGTACTCCGCTGTGAGCAGGATGTTCTCGATGTTGTTTCCAAACAGCGATGGAGAAGGCAAGTTTTTCAACTGGGCTGTGAATCCTATCATGTAGAGGAGAAAGGGTTTTTAGAGATGGTTCTGTACATTTGCAAATAGTGGTCACATAAAATTAAACTTCAGGTCAAAGGGGCAAACAGAAACCTTTATCTTCCAAAGAAGGGAAGATATAGATACATATCCCCTCGTACACACATCTCATCGTGGACTGGACCCTGAAGGTAATACTGTTAGTACTATATCCAAAACTACACAACCCTCTTCTATAAGATCTAAGTGAAAACACAACCCCAAAGGGCTAACTCATGCTACGTGATCAGGACTCATCCCATGTGGATCACACAGCTTTATGCTCTCAGTTGCTATTCCTTCTCAGTTATGTACTCAGTACATTACAGAGCATCTTATACACTGATGTCATCTCCTCAGTTAAACAGCACTCGGACAGAGAGTTAAGGCCTTGAAGAGTCCCACCCTTTCTTTACACTAGGAGCCTTACCACAGTGGTACCCACTGTCATCCTCACCCCAAAATGCTCATCATGATGCTTTTTTGTTTGGGGGTAGGAAGCATATTAGCCCACGAAGGTTGACGTTAACTAGGTGACTTCTGAAGCATGTTTATAAAACTGCAACAGCTTCCATTTCATAAAAATTACACTAGACTAGGGTTGAAAGGAATCTTGGAGATTATTATTTTCTTATTCCACACCTTAAAAATAATGAACTTGGTAACCAAAATAATCATAATAATTATTTAATTTGTTTAAATTTAACTTGTTTCTGAGTTTCACAGACGTTTAATTATATCATTAAACTTTCAGATAACTTGCATTGTCTCTACCTCTAACTAGTGGAAGGCAGCATCCCAGAACTTGAAGCTATAAACCCACCTGTTGATACAGAAATGATATTTTATCCATTAGCATCTGTTACCCTAACCGATGAAGCTGTTAGGAGATGATAGCAAAGCACCTGACTTCAGATTTCTGGAACAAGTTGCTCAATTCGTGGCAAAGTCATGAAGTGCACGAAAGTGAAGACAGATCTTTGCATGTGCACTGTGGTTGTGTAGCGTGGGGTTTTTATTAGACTCCTAGCAGTGGGAGTGAGAGTGTCCCTGACTCTTTTGCCTGCTCTTGGAACCTTTTCCCTCCTGCTGGGTTGCCTTGTCCTGCCTTGGTATAAGGATTCACATCTAGTCTTATTGTTACTTAGTATGCCAAGTTTGGTTGATTTCACTGGAAGGTCTGTTCTCTTCTAAAGGGAAACAGAAGATCAGTGATCTAAGGGAGAGGGGAGTGAAGAGAGACTGGGAGGAAAGGAAAGAGGGGATGTATTGTATGAGAGAAGAATAAAGAAAAATAAAATAAAAATCTTTTATACAAAAAGAAAGAAAATACATAAATATTTATATATAAAAAATGAAGCCAGAAACAGAATACTGTCTGTGTATTCCTGAGGAACAGGGTGATTACTGCTTGATGACAAAATAGGATCTAACCACTGATAAGAGCTATGCCCATTTCTGTCACATATATAGCGTGACAACAGGACAGTCTGTACTCTGTGCTACTGCAGGCTTCCTCTAGGATGGAGCCTAGCCTCCAGGTCTGGGGCTCCACCTTCAGCCTACCTGTACTTGTAAGCACAGGATCACTCTCCACTTGGTAGCCATGATCCTTGGAATAGTAGCAACGTACATTAGCAGCTCCCTGAGGATCCCAGCAGCAGCCACGCTGGTCACATGTGTCCTGAAATAGAGGTTAGACTATTAACTCCATTTAGTTCATTACATTTGAGGAAATACATATTAGTTCATTTGAGATTGTGATATCGGCAATTCACTTGTAAAAATGAGACTTGACACCAAGAGGCAGAACTTCTCCAGTTCTCCTTGTCAGCACTCTTCTTAAGAAGTGGTATAGGAAACATAATGTATGTCTCACACACAAAAGCTGATATATATATATATATCCCTTAAAATTCTAAACCATAATATATGTATATTACCAGTATTCAAAAATTATAAATGGAGCCTCATGCATATTATCTATGAATTAGAAAATGACAGAAACAGACTCTCTTCAGATACTTTCAACTCAAACCAATCTTGATTTGACTTTATTTGTTGTTTATTTATTGTGTGTACAATGTGGGGTGTCAGCTTTTGTTTGGGATCTCTGTGTATAAACTAAAGATACTCAGAACAGCAAATGCAGAAGCAGAATGCAAGGTATAAAGTCAGGACAGATCGTGTCTAAGGGTGTCCCCAGGTCTCCCTCCTTGGAATGTTCAGACGGACTAGGTGGAAAGACCATACTACTTTTTAAAGGCTTGAGGAAGAATTCTGGTAAGTCTATACGTTACACATCTGTATCTATGTTACACACATGTGACTATGTGTATGTATGTATGTATGTATGTATGTATGTATGTATGTATGTATATAAAATCTCAACTCCCCCAAAGGCAGAAAGTAATCTTTTCTTGACAAACCAAATAGGGTATAATAATTTTGCCTTAAGGAAGATGCCTGCCTATATCACAATTGATGTCTGAGTCTAATTTTAGAGAAGCATTCAGAATAAACATTAAACAGTGCAGAGAAATCTTTCCTTGTATGAGTGGGCTTGGGGCTAGTGTCTCCCAGCTAGTAGGAAACAGTGGGATGGCACTCGCGAGATTAGACCACAGGCAGAAGGTAGCCTTTGTCTCACTCATTCTATTTCACTTTCTCTACTCGAGCACCTACTATGGGAAAAGCAAGCTGTTATATCATGGAAGGGGCCACATAGTGAGGAACTCAAGGCAGAGTTCTTAGTCCAACTCCACAGAGCAGAGTCATGAAAATAACCCACATGAGTACGCTAAAAGCATCAATGTGCTCTCAGAAGACTCCAGGGTGGGTTCTGAGAATCACAAAGGTGCGGTTACCCAGTCAAACCAAAGTCAACAAGACTTTCAGTAGAGAAAGCAAGAGAAAGCAGACTTGTTCCTGTAAGCTATTATCTTTGGGCTAATTTGTTGCATAGCAATAGATGAGTAATATATCCTGTCATCCGGCCTTACAGATATGGAACTCAAAGTCCATAGCATGAAGGGCTACAGATGTGAAGCCCTGCTAAGGACTTCGTAACAACTGAGAAATCAAAACCACAAACTGTCTGTTCCTTTTTTCCTGTGTACTGAGTACTGCGAGACATGGGATAATGAAAATATGTCAATGTCTGGCGGGTGGCAAGGGAAAAAAATGGTGAGATGTATGAACAAATGCATTTAGATGAATACTAATTTTTATAATGCTGGCCAATACAAATATCTGTTATTCAAAATGCTTAGAACAGGAACAAAAAATGGTTTGAATTTCAGATTTCTTTTTAGACTTTTTCATATATGTATACGATAAAATTTTTTTGAGAATAGAACCCTCTAAACACGGAGTTCACCTGTTTTTATATGTAATACATATCCTGAAGATGAAATACTTTTTGGCTCTCCTCGCCCACCCCATTTTTTTACAGTACCGGCATTAAACCTAGGACTTCCTGCATACTAGGCTAGCACTCTACCACCCAACTACAACTCCAGGGTTTGTAAAATAGGCTTAAATAATTTTCCCCATGAAACAATGTTTCATTGCAGGAAGTTTTCCATGCAGCATCATGTCAGTACTCAACACCTTTTAGATTTCGGAGCACCCAGGTCTTGGATTTCTAAAGAGGCACGCCCAATCTGTTTTGAACATGAAAATAAAATGGTGTCTATGAGGTTAATCTTCCTGTGGGGCCATTTTACTGTGATCTAAACTTTAATCCACGGTTGTGCTATTGTTCAAAACTCACTCAGCTGATGCCTCGGGTTGCAGAGAAAAAAAGAAAAGGTGCTGGGAAGAACTTTAAGTGGGGTGGCTTTTATGTGTAACCAGAGTTTAATAATTTTTTCACTGAACTGTAAAAAACAAAGATCAGAGAGGCAAAAGTAGTGAGAGCATAATCGGTCTCTGTTGGTCAACTCAGAAATACCTGCTACTGCGGTGGAGCTGAGCAGTAGTAAGAAGTGGGAGGAGAGACAAAGCAGGGTTCACAGGGAAGGCATGGGACCACCTAGGAACGACTGCAGGGGAACGCTGTCACGCCAGAACAGAGACATGGAAGGACAAAGGCACACGGAAAGAAAGCAGACTTCAGGCACAAAACACCAAGTTCAACATGAGGATTAAAGTTTAACAGACACTGCCCAAACAGTACAGAATGTGTAACTACTAATACAGCAGGGAGGAACCTTCGGTCCTAGTAGGGAAAGAAGGAGGCAGAGAGCAAGACACAAGCAGGAAGAAGAAATACTTAGGAAAAGCAGTCCTGCCAGCTTGACTACCTAGAGACATCGTGATGGGGGCTGGTGCTACGGCTCAGCATGTACACAGCTCTCGCTTCAGTCCCTGGTACCCTGTTCCAGGCACCATCACCTATGCTTATAATCCCAGCACTACAGTGACGAACTAGAAAAATCAGAAATCCAAGGTCATCCTCAGCTACAGAGAATTCAAAGCCACACCATGCTGGATGCATCAGACACTGCCTCAACAATAAATACAAAGGCACAAGACTTGCAAATGTGTTGAACATTTTCTCTTCTATGTGGAATTAATGGGGGAAAGGACATGAAATGAAAGGAAACTCTTTAAGATGTGAAGTGGGGAGGACACAAGAGGAAGAGGACTGAGACTTTATACCAGGAAAATACCGCTATGAAGCCCTGGGCTTTGTGCAATTAATGTGCTAAACAGGAAAAGAAATGTAATTATAGTTAGAGAAACAAATCAGCAGAAAACTCCCTAGAGCAGACACAGCTAAAATTTAAGCTCACAAAGTCCCCGAAGACAAGCAAGTGAAAAGAATGGTGTGTAAAAGACAGTATTCATATCAGACAAGGCTCCCCAAACTCAGTACTGGAGGTACAGTCTCCCCGCTGATACGAAGCCTGCAGTCCACACAGAACAAATCACAGGCCAGATATGACACATAGCCAAGAAAGAAGAATCAAAATATGTGGGGAAAAATACTTCAAATCCCTGAATAAAATTCAGAGATCATTTTTTAAGGTACACTCCTGAGTAATTAGGAGAAAATGTAGAAAAAATGTAAAGCCATTTTACTTTTTAACAAAATAGACATATTCACTCCCATGTATCCACAAGTTTTTACATCAAAGAATTTGAGCAAAATTGGATCAAACTATTTTAAACAAGGGCATCTGTATTGAAAACCATCTTTTTTTTCTTATCATTATCCCTTAAGCCACAGAGATAACAGTTCTTTGCCTACACTTAAATTAGAATAGACATCTCAAATTATCTAAAAATGGCTGGAAGTGTACGTATAGCAGTATACATGGACACATGGAGGTGCTTTATAAATGGCCCGCTAATTTATACAAGGCATTCAGCATCTGCAGGCTGTTCATCCATGGGGTCCTGGGTAAGTGTAATTAGGCTTTATCACCGACACACAGATGACTGAACACACAGATGCAGAAAAACCAAATCAATGTAACCCCCATTTTAAAATAAAATTAATATCTACTCTGCCCAGTTCTTACCTGTCTTGACATTTAAGAGTGATAGAATTCAGAACCTGGAAACAACCTAGATGTCCCTGAAAGAAGTCAGAACCTGGAAACAACCTAGATGTCCCTCAACCTAAGAATGGATAACGAAATGTGTACATTTACACAATATAGTACTACTCAGTGGTAAAAAGTAATGATATCTTGAAATTTGCCGGCAAATGGAAGGATCTCGGGAAAAAAAAATATTGAGTGAGGTAACCCAGATCCATAAAGAGAAACATAATATGTACTCACTCATAAGCGGCTTTTAGACATAAAGCAAACTAAAAATAGGCTACAATCTACAACCCCAGAGAACCTAGACAACAAAGATGACCCTAACAGAGACATACATGGATCTAATCTACCTGAGAAGTAGAAAAAGACAAGATCTCCTGAGTAAAATAATAAAAAGTTAATAAAAAGAGAAAAGAGTGATAGAAGAGGAGAAATAAAGAAGTATTTCATATAACAAGATGACTGAAAAGAAAAAGTAAAACTAGAACATAATGTTGTCAGTATTGACAAAAGAGGTGGAGGTTGCTCTTCCCATTGAGTCTGACTGGCCTGTGACTGCACAATGCTGTTCCTGAGCCTGGCTAGTAAGAAGATAGGCAGGTTTTCCCCCATCTCTGGCAGCCCTGAGTTTTCATAATAGAAATTCAATTTCCCTACCCGATGAAGAGACCTCTAAGAGTCTCTGCGACCTCATGAAGGGGGAAACGTACTCAAGTAGAAATATTCTCACAGCTGTTTTGGTCAAGGTGCCAGATACATGGGTGAACCCATCTTGAATTTCTTCACCAGCACAGATCAGTCACCAGGATAAGCCAGTAAGTTACCATAGCCAGCAGCACTCAGAATAGAAGAGACCAAGTCAAACCCTGCATGGGTCTCTACTCCATAAAATCATGAATGGCAATATGATCACTGTAATTTTGTACCACAAAATAATCCAGGCATAGGCACATGCACCAATGACTCCAGTGCTCTGGAGACAGATAACAGGACTGGGCTGTGTTGGTTACCAACCTGGTTTCAGGTTCGATGAGAGAACCTGTCTCCACGGAATAAAGTGAGGTTGGTAGAACAGAGTCTGACATCCTCTCCTGGTATCCATACATATGCACCACATACAAGATTACCTAAACAGAGAGGCCGTGGTCTAAGGAAGCAGGGTTCAAGGCAATGTTAGTGAGTCTTTTATGTTAAAAAGCAACCTCCCCAGAGTTTGAGGGCTGCCAATGTAATGATGTTAAGAGGCAGAACCCCTTAACAGCAGTGATTAAAAATGGATGTCTCTATTTCATGAATGGGATTCAATGCCTTTTCTGTTCTCTCCCTGTGAGGATGCAGCAAAGGGACCTGCATCAGTGTGACTATGAACTTCCCAGCATCTGGAACTATGAGAAGTAAATTTCTGTTTATCATAATTTACTCAGTCTTGAGTATTCTGTTACAGCAACACAAAATTTATTAGGACAATGATATTCAGTCAAACCCAGAATCTGTGTTAGTCAGAGGGCTCACAGTCATCCAGCACTTCACTGAATAGCTATGTCATTGAGCTAAGGAGAATAGTAGCCAAGGTAACCTCAGGTCAGTGCTCTACCATTATGGGCTTCACATTGAAGACACTAAATATTTCTAGAGCAAGGACAATCTGATGTAGTGAGCAAAGCCATGGAATGAGTAAATCTCCATAAAGAGCAGAAAGTGTCCCGTTTTCTAGCCAAAGCGGGAATTTTAGAAGTTAAAGTACTCAATAATAAAGTAATCCAAATTAATCTGTACTCCCCAAAATGGTCACTGGTCATTTACATACCCAGCAACTTTGCAAAAAAGTAAATATAAACAAACAAAATCAATCCTGGGCCAGCGGGATGGCTCAACAGGTAAAAGAGCTTTCTGTCAAGTCTGACAACCTGAGTTCAATCCTTAGGCCCCACATGTTAGAAGGAGAGAACCAATTCTTAGAAGCTGCCCTCTGACCTCTACATGTACACAGAAGCACATGAACACATAAACACATAAAATAAGTAAACAAACATTCAATGAAATAAATAAAATTAATCTTGAATGATGGAAATATGTTGACTATAGACTATTTTAAAATATGTGCATCTTGAGTAAGATATTAAAGGTTAACATGGCCACTTTATTCCATGTTATGTAAGATCTGATAGCAGGTATTTTTAATATTTATTTATTTGTTGTGTATACAGCATTATGCCTATATGTATGCCTGCAGCCCAGAAGAAGTTTCGAGGTCTCATTATAAATGGTTCTGAGGCACCCATGTGGTTGATGGGAATTGAACTCAGGATCTCTGAAAGAACAACCAGTGCTCTTAACCTCTGAGTCATCTTTCCAGTGCCTGATAAGCAAATTTTAAAGAAATACACCTTCTCTGCTAGTCCATGATTCAGACTTTCAAGTCTCCAAATCAAATTATAAGGTATTTTCAGGGAACATGACCTTTGAAATCATAATTTTAAAGTTTTTAAGCATTGGGGGGAGGGAGAGGTAGGGTATGAATTTGGTAGGGAGATATGGGAGATCCAAAAAGAGTTGGAGCGAGGAATAAATATGAAAACTATACATGTATGAAATTTTCAAAGGTAAGAGAATACATCTTAAAAGCTGTTCATAATCCCAGAGGTTAATGGTGTTTAATGATCGCTGCTTAGTGACTATGTTTATCTGAACACACTGTCTCACTAACTGATAAGGATTTGAAATAGCAGGCAAAGAAACGTGACATCTTTTTCCACGTTCCAGTTTCTTATCAGTGTATTTACGGGATCAAGTTTTATGACTTATCAACAAAGACAGTATATTTTGCTGATAGAATAATGAGCCTCCACCTAAAAATTACTCTGGGTGTGCACAACATCAGTGCATAGCCATTAGTTGGTTCAAGGAAGAGCCGTGAGCTACAAAGTCCCAGAAAGAGACTTGAGGTTGGGTCATGTTCAGATGTGGGATCTGAGCACATTGGAGAAGTTGCGTTCTTGTCTGGGTTCTTAGTCTGCCGCTGCTTTGAGGAACTCTGGCTGGACAGTACTAGTATATATTCTATAAAATATAAAAACATATCTGAATATTGAAAGTTAGCCTTTCTAATATCATAAGATTATCACTACTGTTTATGGAAAATTCATGTCAATTGCTTTCAGATTAATCATCTATCATAGTGATTTAGAGTATGCAGCTTATGTTAAGCGTGTAAATTTGTTCTCCCATGTGATCACAAAAACTCTAACCCTAAAAAATTAAAGTGTTTAAATTTATTATTTAATATCCTTTTCCTAAGCTAAATATCTGGACTTGAGCTAAATATTTCTGTTCTCTGCCATAAATAAAATCTGGAACTGGGGATAAAAGGCTCACAAGAGGGGGAGAAAGATGTCCTGTTTCATAAATGATAGCCTTGAAATCTATGTCAAGATCTGTTTCTTAAACCTGCACATGGATTACAAAGGTATAAGAAGGTTAATCAGTCACAATAATAGGACAAATTATATGAACTTGACCTGATACTAATAAAAGTAGCATTGTTGGGTATGTGCAGCTTTAATGCATGTGTGAGCAGAAGAGAGAAGAAATAATTCAGAGAAGATTCGAGGAGGTCTCTGGAGGAATGGAAGTCTAGCCATGGTGCTGGGAACGGAAATACGACGTTAAAGGAAGGCAGCCATAAAATGACTCATCATGACGTTCTGCTAAGCTCATATACCAGGGTCATGCTCAGCCATCATCAGAAAAGCTTCCTCCTTCAATCGATGAAAGTAAGCTCAGAGAACCAGCTGGACAAGGTTCAGAAAATGAGAGAGCTTGGAACACTCAGTCCTCAGGGAATGTGTCCATCAGTTCCCTTCCCGAAAGCAAAAAGAGTGTAAGAGCCCGAGGGAATGCACACCACCACGAAAACAGGCCTTTGAAACACAGCAAGACCAATGCATATGTGAACTCACAGAGACTGTGGCAGAATGCACAGGGCTTGCACAGACCTGGACCTGACCGGGTCCTCACTGCTGAGAAAGGAAGTGGACACATGCCCCCCTCCCTAGCCCAGAAGCTCTTTCCAGTTGATAATCACTCACAAATGAAGAATTCATTTTCTCCAATGGAGTCACACTGGGTATGCAAACTACTCTTCAGGGCAGACCCCATTTCCAGCAGAAGACACCAACATAAAAAGAACTCTATGGCGTTTTAGAGGTTCTTTGTTTCAAAATGCTTTCAGGGGGACTTTTTTCCCTTACATAAATATCATGATTCTAGTTTTGTATGATTCTAGCTTTTATGGGATTTCTATATATGTGAATGTGTGTGTCTCTGTATCTACATGTGTTTCTTAAGCTTTTTTTTCTTCGCTCTTTCTTTTTCCTGAGTGTGTTTGTTTGTTTGTTTGTTTGTTTTACCCTATTCTGGTTTGTTTCTTCTTATTTTTTTCTACTTTTATTTTATTGCCTTTTAGATGCTTAGTAAGAGAGAGAAAGAAATGTTGTGGATTTGGCTTGCTGGGACAGTATGGAGATTCTGGGAGGAATTGGGAGAAGAGAAACTATAATTAGAATATATTTTTTAATAAAAATATATCCTAACCAAAGAAAGGAGTTAAAGGAAAGGAATATATTATGAAATTCTCAAAAAAAATAAATGACTCTTTGTAAAAGATTCTAAGAGTCTAATCTCTTCAAAATAAAATTTTAAATAGGTACATATTATATATTACTATATTATATACACGTACGCACATGTAATAAAATCAATAAGAAATTAAAAAACAAAACAAATTTTTTAAATTCTCCTAAAATAACTCAGAGCTGTCCCCAGTCCTAGACACAGATATCCACCACCCCACCCCACCCCCACCCTGTTAAGAGCAAGAAATAAGGCCTGCACTGGTGGCACAAGCCTTTAATCCCAGCACTTGGCAGGCAAAGGCACATGAGTCTCTGTCTGGTCTACGCAGACAGGCTGCCTACACAGAGAAACCCTGTCTCCAAAAAAAAACTCAAAATAATAAATAATAATAAATAACAGTAATTATAATATTAAATAAATAAATAGTAAGTAACAGGAGCTGGGGAGATTGCTGAGTAGATAAAGCACCAGTGCTTTTGCAGAGGATCCAGCTCTTCAGTCTCCAGCACCCACATAGCAGGCTAACAACCATCTTCAACTCTACTCCTGGGGACTCCAAGGCTGACTTCTGACTTCCCTGGGCATCATCAGGCGTGTACATAACACACAAACATAGATGCAGCAAAACACTATACACATAAAATAAATCTTAGAAGCACACTTTTAAAAAGAGCAGGGAACAATTGTATTTACAACCAGAAATCATCTTCAGAGACATTTATAATGTTAATTTTCTTGTCCTAAGTCAGAGGAGATGAGAGGGATAAAATTAAACTGCAATGGCCTCGGCAAGGGAACCTTCCTCTCAGTGTGTCGTCGGAGTTCATCACTGTTTCCTATCCACCTCCATACAACCCTTTAACACATCTATCATCCGTACATTCAGACCCTCAGCAATAACATAGACTGCTAGATCAATAGATGGCGCACAGGTCACATAGCAACTGTACCACCTAAGCTCAGAAACATCTTCTGTGAGAAAGCAGATCACTGAATGTGGCAGTATTTCCCTCCAGCTGGGCCAAGGAGACGCAAGACAACAGATGAACATAAAGACCACAAGGCTATTCAGATGGCTGCATCATGTTGGAAAATCTAATGGTCCCTTTCTGAACAGCATCTTAATTGGAGAGAATTATAATAAAGTATTAAAACAGCAGAATGAAACATTCCTGTGGCACTGACGACATTTGAAATTCAATGATATCCTGCAGCTCGATGAAATACGGTAAGGGTAACACAGTGGAAAAAATGATCTGCTTCTGGGAGCTGCGTGGTACACTCATTTCCTAGAATAATAGGAAACTAACAAATTATTTGATTTAAGTCAATTTTCTACAAACCCAGTGCAAAAAGAAAAAAAAAATACGTTGCTTTGGCAAAACACATCTAGGCCACAGCTGTCCATTCCACAACAAAGCGCATACGGACAGACAGGACTCAGTCACCAAGCTCCGACTTACGCTGACGTCTTGGCAGCCTTCCCTGGACACTCTTGCTTTCTCTGGGCTGTGCAGAATGGTTCAGTTCAATATCCGAGGCCCGAGGCCCCACCAGTACAGCTTTGATCACTGCTTCCACCTTGAATTCATCTTCAGTTCCACGAGGACAACACAGGAGTTTAAGTGCCTGCTACACGTCCCGTTCTTTCTTTCTGTCCATTAAATCCTTTCTTACTTCTCTTTAGTTTCGGGCCCATACCTAAGATGCTTGTCTTCATTCTCCCTTCTGTGTTCTCCTTTCTCAGAGTCTCTCATCCTCTTCTTCCTTTTTCATCACTATTACCTACCTTTCCTCAGCCCCAACAGCTGTTGCTAGCTATAACTTCTGAGTCCTGCTATGCCCTCCAAGATCTCCTCTTTTCCTTATATTTACTTTCTTACAATATTGTTCTCCTTGTTTTCCACCAAGAGACCCCAGCCATATTCTTGTTTACAAAGTCTATGCAACAATAAAGCACTCCTGGAAAGGTAGAATAAATGGCTATCAAAAGTTGGTCCATAAAACATCACACATATAGGTATTTGGATGCACGTGATTTCTGGTGGACATTTTATATCTCGGGTACCTTTATGTTTTTAGTTATTTATTTTTGCTTACTTTATGAGATAAGCAAAAGGACTGTTGTGATGCCTCACTCTCCAGTGACACACCCACTGCAATTACACCCATCCTCTCATTAATAGCAATCCACTGGGGCCCAGGAGTGGAGGCAGTGACTTTCTAGAACATCAAGACCTCTCCAGCACTGTGAGAACAGAGTGACTGTCACACGTGTCCAAGAAACACATGCCACCAACATCCACTGATACCAATCTGTTGTTTCACTTGGCTGGACTTCGCTCAGGAGGCTGCACTCTGCTTTCATTTAGATATAATTTTGATTCTCGGAATGTAAATGACATATCTCATGCAATAATAGCTTTATTATCATAATACTCTCTCCGATTTGCATAAGCTGGGGACCTAGAAATGCTGTACTAAAGTGCCACGTCCCTGCAAGCCCTTTACTCTGGTATTGATTACCTTCTTCCTTCTAAAGTTTACTCGTGAAACTTTGTCCTTATGTCAAGTCATGCTTTGTGCACATGCATAATTTTTTTGTAGACCCCAGATAACCTTTTGATATGACATAATGCCAGCAAGAAGAGAGGTGGTCAAAGTTGAGGACGGCCATCAAGTGTAGCCTTGTGAAAAAAGACAAACACACTTTCACTAAGTCTAAAACCTTACATGGAACACACTTACACTAAAATCATAGTCATTTCTTTCTCTGATATAACTTGCTGAACCTGGCAACCGAGGCTTTATTCTAGTTCTTCTTCCCTTGATGCTACATGACCATACAAACATGGATGTAGTTTAAGTTATGTGAGCTACTAATGCTGCCACACACACACACACACACACACACACACACATACACACACACACCTTTCTGTGAAATGTAGAAGAAAAAAAGAAGACAAGAGGAAGAAGAGGAGGAGGGGAGAAAGAGGGAGGCCAACAAAGAGAAGAAAATGAAGAAGAGAAAAAGCTGCACCTTGTTAGGAATGATTAACTGAGAACAAGATGCACAGCACTCACCTTGTCAGGGGTCTTGTCAGGAATACAGCTTATCCGTTCCTCTTCACTTAGCACTGGGCAGTTGGGAGGACTAAGAGTGGTGGGAAGGCTGAGAGTGGTTCTTGTGGTTGTGGTTCTTGTGGTTGTAGGCTCTGGAGTGCTAGCTGTGTCAGAATCTAGGAGAGTCATATCATAAAAGCAGACACAAAATAATTGGAATTATATATGACCAGGCATTTAGGAGGACCAGGATTCTCTGCACTTCCAACTCTGTCGATTCCTTTCCTGACTGCTCTCTAGTTCCATGTGTTTAAAGTTCTGCATTTTTACTTCATAGCACCTTGTTTTGTTCTTACTAACTGTATTTACCTCTGTGTATACCAACATCCTCTCCTTTGGTGGAGGTTCCCTGAATTATGGAACATACAAGACAAATTACCCCATCATTAGAAGCTTGCAAAACTGGACACCAACTTGGCTTTAGGCTATGTCAGTAAATCATACCCTGTCAGTCAAATCAGGTCAAAACCTGTCTCTATAAATGAAGTATTGCTGGAACACAAATACACTCATTTATTGGTAACTATTCTATGTTGCCATGGCAATGGTACACTTGATCATAGAAACCATCTAAGCCAGTCAATCTAAAGACTGACTGAAGGTCAAAGGACAGCCTGAATGACTCAGTCTTATCTTTCCATCATGTGACTTTTAGAGATTGACCTCAGATAATCAGGCTTGGTGAAAGTGCTTTTTACTACTAAACCATCATCTCACTAGCTCTGACAATCTAATACTTAATCTCTGACCCTCTAGAAGAGTCTGCAGACCTCTGCGGGAGCTATACGCAGAGAAAACACAGTAAAAGTGCTGTCTTAAGTACAGAAATTTCAATTCTGTTTTCTTTTCTTTTTTTTTTTTGTGGTTTTTCGAGACAGGGTTTCTCTGTGGCTTTGGAGCCTGTCCTGGAACTAGCTCTGTAGACCAGGCTGGTCTCGAACTCCCAGAGATCCACCTGCCTCTGCCTCCCGAGTGCTGGGATTAAAGGCGTGTGCCACCATCGCCTGGCCTTCAATTCTGTTTTCTTGGGCAACAGTCCCTTAGAACACTTCCAGAAGGTGGCATTCTTTTGTAAGTATAAATGCCAAGTGAGAAAAGGCAAGTCTAGAAACTAACCCAGGGCTAGAAAACTGATTTCTAATATAAAGATCAGTAAAACAGAAAGGGCATTGTTATTACACACTGAAATAGAGAAGAAGTTTTATTTACAGTACTATCTTAATAAACAATGACATTATAACAAGAAAATGTTGCTTCTAGTTGTTTTTCTTTGCACTGGGGTTTCCAGTTCGAAAATGATGCATTAAACAAATTGTGTTTGGTCTCACTTCTGCATGAGGCTTTAGCTCCCTCTTCAGAATTGCAAAACTATAACACTTAATGATCTTTGAGATTCTTATCTTATTTTCTATAAAAAGCAAAAGTTGATGTAGCTGGGTGTTGAGTAGAATGGATAAAACAAATGGTTTGACAGTAGTCACAGGCTGGCTCTTGATAGCCTGGTTCCCACAAGAAGTGATTTCTGTGGGAGGCAGACAGGGAAGCCTGGATCATTCAGTACACCCTAGCCCATCTTTTGAGATATATCATCTCAAAAATCTTCTGATAAAAATAACGTGAGTAGGTTTTTAAGAATCAACTTGGGGCTTTAAATAGTTGAATTGATATATAGTTAATATATACACGTATTTCCTTTTACACAGCACATTGTTCATTATCATTATCAACAGAACTATATTTTATAACATTCAGAAAATACATTTCTAAGACAACTGTGGAGCTAGATCCAGTGTGCTAATTAAATGTGGAAATGAAAATTCCAGAATTTAAACCTACTACCTATTGGCCTGCCGTGGTTTATAGATATTCAGTAAGATACCTACAATCCGCAGACATTCATATCTGCATTCATACATACATGAAGCAATAGAAAGGCTTGACTTCGCTACCATAGGCGGTGAGTTTGCTCTGATTTGGGAGAGACCCAGAGTCACTCGTTACCATTTGATGGAGTAGAATTGGCTAAGAGCACAATTAGAACCACAGCAACGATGAACAACACAAGCAGCAGGACAATGAGTATGAGCTCCAACTTGCTGAACTTTTTAAACCTTCGGATTGCCATCTGAAAAGAGAGAGGACAGTTTTAAATTTAAAGTGGGCTTAATCATAACTAGAAAGTGTTAATCCCCAAACTCAAATGTATGTAAGACTTTCTATCACCTAAATTTTCAAACAAAACAAAACCCAATTCCTTTTAGCATTATTCCGATTTAGCTGCTGCCTTGATCCCACACCGCTATGAGGCAAATCTCAAACTGCATCTATCTTAACCTGAAAATATTACATTTTATCTTCAAAACACAAGAAATCTTACAAAGCAACCAGCAAAAACATTAATTATGGCACCTATGTATTTTTTACAATGATTCCTTACTGTAAATAAGGAATACCTAACCAAGGTTGAAATTCACCTTTTATAAATCCTTCAAATGACTTTTATAATTTTTTAAATAAATTTTCATAAATGTTGGGCCTCCCAAAGATGAAAGTGAGATGTATATGTTGTCATTAGTTTATATCTGAGTCACTCTAACCAAAAGGGCCTGTTCTGTAGACAAGCCACACAGTTTAGACGTCATTACTTGTATTCTGCTCGTGCTAGCTAATTGATAGGATCCAACATTTCCTCGGATTTAGTGTTTATGGTTTTAGCAGCAAAGGAGCAAAGATGGCAAAGCATCTTCACCAGGAAACATAAAATCTTATTTTCTTTCTTGTGGTACGAGTAACCACTGGCATTTCCAAGATATATTGTCCCATTAAGAATAATAAAATAGGGCACTGCAATTCTTTAATCTGTTAATTGCTAGAAGAAATATTTCTAGAGAAAGAACTATAACTTTATCTATGACTTGCGTCAGAAGCATGCACTTCCCAAAGGGATAATGGGTTCAACGTTTAATTCATTTATTTACTACTCATCAAAACCTTTTTTTCCTGACATCTTTCAAAGGAGACTGAATATGCTTCTAATCATTTTCATAAACTGGTAGATTTAAGCACATGTAACTCTTAACAATCCATTAATTCTCATGTCTACCCATCTTTACCCAGAAGGGGCCTCTTCAAGTTGGTACACTTCTAAGAATCTTTTATAGTATTCTTCCTTTCTGGCACAATAGGGCATCCCTGGTTCCTCTTACCCTTTCCCTACCCTGATCTGTAATTACATATCAACCAGGAGCCTCTGTTCCTTCTAACAGGAACAATATTTAGGAAGAATAGTGCAGATGAGAGCTGATGAAATTCAAACTTGAGAATTTAGAATTATAGGGCTTCATGCATCACTTTCTAAGTGGTCACTTTCTAAGGAGGTCATCTGATGAGTCCCTGAGGATTTGTGAGTTTAATTTATTCTAGATTTATTTTATTTTCTATGTATGAATGCTTTGCTTGCACACATGTATGTGCACCGTGTGTGTGTGTGTGTGTGTGTGTGTGTGTGTGTGTGTGTGTGATACCTGTAAAAGTCAGAAGAAGGTTGCAGATCCCCTGGAACTGTAGTTATAGAAAATTGGTTGTGAGTCACCATATGGGTGCCGGGAATCTAACCCAGGTTCTTTGCAAGAACAACAATTGCTCTTAACTGCTGAGCTATATCTCTGTCCCAAGAAATTGTTATTTTAAAAATATAGAAATTATACATTTACTTCCAGGTATGATTTGACTATGTACATCCATCTGAAATCCTATTAACGTGCAATGGTAATGAAAGATGTGTCTTCAAGAGAGGGGTTGTGGTGAGGGGGTTGGGTGACAGACAGCACCGCTGCACACTGTGAAGTTCTGTTCTTAGCAGAGTGCTCTGATGTGACCATTTAATCTTCTTTTTTACTTTATTAAAATAACTTTTTTTATTTATTTTACATGCCAACCAGTTCCCCGTCTCTCCTCCCATCCCCTTCCCTTTTCAATCCATCTCCTTCCTCATCCACTCCTCCTCCACCTCCAAGTCCAGCCTCAACTTGCTGTGCCATCCTTCTTATCTTCTATGTGTTTTATGGCCCTGTTATCTGAGACACCTGCAGTAAAGAAGACCTGTGAGCACTGGCCTTGCTCACTCAAGGCCACTCTCCCTCCTCACCACCCCCCTCTACTTTCAGGCTGACTTATAAACTGTGCACTATTTACTTCAAGAGAGTATGTCCTATATTCTCTCTCAGACCTTGAGAAAGAATCCTGAAATGTAGTTCCTTTCTCTTCATAGAGTAGATCATAGAGTAGAGATGATCTACTCCAACAATGTGTTCTCATATACCCTCTCTTCAATCAGAAGCATTCGTAGTTCTTTGCTCAGAGATCAGATAAAAGAGGATTTGCTTTTCTTATACTGGTAAGACAACACAATGAGTGTAATTACTCTTACTATGGAAAAGAAGGCGGAGCCGGAAGCCCTTCTCTCTGACAGGTCCACCTTGTGTTTTTCTACAAAGACGTGCCCTGACTCTAGTGTTCTGGGTTATTATCTACAATACCTCGCATTAACGAAAGCTTTACAAAAAAATCCCATAGCATTTGCCTTTCCTGTAGAATTCCACAAAGGCAAATATTTTGTACTTACTATAATTAAATTAGCTAATAAGGAAAAAGGAGATCATATGTTCATTGTAGAAGAGGGGGTATTAGGGTGACATTCCAAGTAACCAGGGCTCTTTCTTTTTGGTGACCGCGTACAGTTGTGATGTGGAAGATTATTCTTTATTCTACTATTTTAATGCTAATGTTACATGCTATGAAGAAGCATCTCCACATCTGGCCAAACTGTACTCACCATGGGCTCTATGATATCTTGGCAAAGATTTGGTTAGACCTACAAACCAGGAGTTCCATTTGTGCTCATTTATCCCATCAATGCAATTGTGTATCTGAGAATCAATGTGTACCCAGATGGTTTTTCCATCATGAGAACAATGTGTCTGTCCAGAAGGAGGGCACTTGTCCATGAAACAAGCTAAAATTCGGTCATATGTAAAATCATCATGATAAAGTGAGCTTTAAGCTCACGAATCCTTTGGCATCCTTCTGGCCTGACCCTTTGAAGTTGGGTTGCACTTACTGTAGCAGAATATGATAGAAGCCTGGCTTTCAAGGCCAAGTTGCAAATGGAATTGTAACTTCCTCCTGCTTTGTTGTTTGGATCTATACTAAAGAAACTAGCTGCCAGTTTCTTCATATAAATCATTTGAAGTAGACCTACAGAGATTTCAGACAGCTAACATGAAATGGGGGTTTCCTACCTTGGATCACCTTGAAAATTGTCCACCCCAAATAACATACTTCCCTTGACTACTGATGAGGTTCATGTCTCAGCCTGAACCTCATGAATGACCAACCCTCCACCATATTTCTCACCTAGAGAGGTAATAACTTTTTATCTTTTAAGCAGAATAACTTGCTACTGATGGAGGTGGGTCTTGTATCTTATCTGTTGTTTTCATTGGTTAACTAATAAAGAAAACTGCTTGGCCTGATAGGATAGAAAATTAGGTAGGCGGAGTAGACAGAACAGAATGCTGGGAGTAAGAAGTTGTGTCAGGTAGTTGCCATGATTCTCTCACCTTATACAGTTGCAGGTTAAGATCTTTCCTGGTAAGCCACCTCGTGGGCTACACAGATTATTAGAAATGGGTTAGATCAATATGTAAGAGCTAGCCAATAAGAGACTGGAACTAATGGGCCAAGCAGTGTTTAAAAGAATACAGTTTCTGTGTAATTATTTCGGGGCATAAGCTAGCCATGCGGGCGGCCGGGTGCCAGGGACGCAGCCCCACCGCTCCTTCTATCACAACATGCTACCTAACAATAACGAAATGCAGATAGATAAATGTGAACTTTAAATAAAGTATCATTGGTGTTTTTTGAGTTTTCTTGATTCTTGGCAAACATCATTTTTGCTTCATATATTTAAATGTAGTAACTGTTCTTAAGAACCATAATATGCATTTTCCAGATACTATAAGAGAAATACTTTCTTAAGCTTATACTTTCTTAATACATTTCCAGTATTACCTGATTGATTTTATTTTTATTTTCTGCATTAGTGGGACCTTGAAGGTAACACACACTAAGTCAATTAGTAAAGTAATTCAAGGAAAACTAAGATTAAGCAAGACTCCATAAAAGTAAGGCAGAGGAGAGGAAATGAATGCCAATGGACAATAAAAATGTAGGAGTGGCCGAGAGGATGAGCTGGGCTGTACTCCCAGAATGGGAGAAGACACCATGAGGATAGAAGAAGATACTATGAAGATGAGAACAAGAAGAACCTTGCCATCTTGGAGTTTCAGCCGGAAAAGGGGGTCTTTTAAAAAGAGATACAAAAAGGAAAATACTGCCCAATGTTTGTCCATATGAATCAGAATATTAATTTGATGAGCCAAGAACACACACTTGGCTTCTGCGGAAAGAGGTGATTTCACTTGGAAATCCCTGGTAGCTGACTGAGGCTATTCATTTGGGAAAGAGAACAAAAGCAATGGTCAGGAGTTCACTAAGATCCTAGCTGCCATCAGAGACACTCTATCCAGTAACTGATGGAAGCAGAAGCAGAGATCCACAAACAAGCCCTGAGCTGAGCTCCAAGAGGCTTGTGGGGAGGGGGGAGAGGAAGGAGGAGTGACTGTATGAGCCAGGTGGGTCATGATGGGGAAAACCCCGAGACAGCTGACCTGAGCTCATGAGATCACATGGACGCTGGACCAGTGGTCAGGGAGCCTAATGGAACCAACCTAGGTTCTCTTCATTCGTGTGACAATGGTAACCTGTTGCCCATGCTGGATTACCTTGCCCCTCCTCAATCTAAGGAGGCCCTGCCTCAACTTAATTTGCCATGCTTTGTGCAAGCCTGTGAGAGGCTTGTCCCTTTCTAAGAGGAGATGGAAGAGGAGCGGAGGGGGTCAGGGGTTAGATGGGAAAAGGGACAAAAGTAGAAGAGAGAGGGAAAACTGGTTGGTATGTAAAAGTAGTGGGAAATGTTGTTTAAATAAATAAATAAGCCATCCTTGGGTTGCTATGGCAGGAAGAGGCCTCTTCAAGAAGAGAAGACAAGGACCAGCCAGGGGAGTACTTTTGCCACACAGATAATGGCACATCCCTTGATAAGAATGGCTAGCAAATAAAAATGTATCTGAACCAAAGGAACAAGGCTGGAAGATTGGAAATTAAATGTTTGGAAGGAGAACGTTGAAACTTCCAACCAATAAAATTCTCAAGCAAAGTTCTATCAGGTTTTCTTTCTGAGGACTCCCTCTGGTTGGGAATGAATTCAGAAGTGCATTACCACTGTGTCCCAGAAGAAGAAAAAGAAAAAGAAAAAAGAAAGACGGAAAAAAGGAAGGAAGGAAGGAAGGAAGGAAGGAAGGAAGGAAGGAAGGAAGGAAGGAAGGAAGGAAGGAGAAAGAAAGAAAGAAAGAAAGAAAGAAAGAAAGAAAGAAAGAAAGAAAGAAAGAAAGAAAGAAAGAGAAAGCTAAAATCGCGAACATTGTGAACTGGGGAAAGAATAACAGACTTTTAGAGGCTTTGTAGAAATTATAAAGACTACTAGACCAGAAGTCAGACTACAGATACAGGAAACAAAGCTAAGCAGTTTCCGTGGCCTGTCTTTACGATTGAGGAAACAATACAGAGTAAGAACTGGAACAGTGGAGAAGTTTGGCCCAAGGGTCCTGAACACCTTCTGACTGAAAATAAAGGCGGAGCCTGAAGGAGAGAAGAGAAAGAAAAGAGAGGTAAAGGGAAGACTGAGAATAAAACGGAAGGTGCACTCTAACTGCTGAAGCAATCAGAAGCTGAAGCAGGAATAACTGGAAGCCATCTAAGGAAACAGAAGTCATGGAGTCATGGTCTCAGTTCAGCCAACTGGGGCATAATAGGAATCATTGAGAGACTTGGGAATTGATGCCAGTGCACGATGAAACTCATATGAAGGGATGAATATGAGAAAAGCAGAGAAAACAGGAAGTTCCCAGTCCAGGCAAATTTCCACCCATGCATTCCCCAAATATCCCAAAGAGGCCTCCAGACTAGTGTGTCTGAACCCACCTGAAGACCTGAGAGGAAAGGGTAACAAGTGTAGCTGTGATTGCCTTAGAGTCCTAAAGACAGACTGTGGGCCTTTGTGACATTTGGAGTGACAATGTAACTATTGTCACCAGAGAGTCATTAAAGGTTATGATTCCCACAGACAACACTGCAAAGAGACAGAACTGACTGCACCTTAATCTGCTTAGAGGCTCAGGCAAACAAAGCAGACGGAACCTGCTCTTCTGTCTTAATTCTCTAAACTCTTCCCAGTCCCCTAATGCTGGCGCTGTAAATTCTGTTACCGCTTCTGCTTCTCTGCAGCTTGGTACCATGACAGCCCCCACCCCCAGCCTACAAAAATTGACTCACAGAAAATAATATCTTTGTCTACATAGAAAATAAACATACCAGAGGCCCTTTCGTTAGCCAGCTTGGACTTCCAGAGAACAAGATGGGAACCAGTCCCCCCATGGAGAAAGACTGCCCAACTCTGGCATTTTCCCCAGCCCCCTAACCTTCCCCAGCCCCCAGCCCTACCTACCGGATGAAGCCTTGAGACAGAGAAGCCTATTCTGCTTCAAGCTTGGCCTCCAGGAAGCCCATTCCTTCTATCTCTCTGTCTCCAGGCTTTGATTTTTTGTTGGTTTCGGGTTTTAGTTCTGTGTCTTTTGAAGCTAAGCAAAAGAAGACCTTTAGATTCTGGTAACAACCGTTCAGGTTGAATGGACAGTTAAGCTCATGTGATCATTTGTAAAATCTGCTGGTGCTGGCCTTTTCTTCCACACACTGACTTCCTCAACCTAGCTGTCCACTGGCTATTCTGATGTTACTCTCGCGCGCTCTCTCTGTGTGTCTCTGTCTTTCTCTGTGTGTCTCTCTGTCTGTCTCTATGTCTCTGCCTGTGTGTCTCTCTGTCTGTCTCTCTGTCTCTGTCTCTCTCTGTGTGTCACTCTGTCTCTCTCTGTCTGTCTCTCTGTCTCTGTCTCTGTCTCTCTGTGTGTGTGTGTGTGTGTTTTAACTACAGGGAGCCACATATCTGGAGAATTAGTAGATAAATGAAGCCCTGATGTCAAATGAGAACACAGATGATGCCATTTGTGATTTGAGGTGACACCCTCTTTACACCGAGGAGACAGTTTAAGAGCCTGCCTGTCACATGTGAGACCTGGGTTTCATCATCAGAACCACAATTTTAATAAACTTTTTTTTAAAATAAAAGAAAAAAAAAAGAAGAAGGACAGAGAAACTGTACTTTTCCTGAGCACTGGGGGACTTTGAGCCGCTAAGCTGTAGGATTTGCTAAATGCCAACTTGCACAGGAGTTGAAACATGAGAGGTATGCCCCAAGAGTGACTGTGGGTGCCGTTGGCATTCTTGAAGTTAAAATTGCATGCCCAGTGAAGGCTTCCTGCTGCCTCCAGCCACAGGGCTTCTACTGGGGCTCGGGATAGACCCTGGTGCAGCAGGGGAGTCACGTTTGACTGTAATACCATCCCTATGCCCCGAACTCAGCCCATTGCCTGCCCTGGATTCTAATGAATCAGATGGTCATTGTGCCTCTTACTAGGAGGAAAGCTAGTAATGTTCTGTCCAGGGCAGGGCTTCTGTGAAGAGAGAAACTTTTATTCCTCTCCAGAAACAGGAATGGGGTTGTAAAAATCAAGGAAAATGGAAAGAGACCAATTTAAAAGCTAGAAACAAGTGCTTTGAAAAGAAAAAAAGGGGGGGGGAGGGATTTTAACAGTCTGTCATCATCCGTTGAATAACCTTTTTGTTAAGCAAGCATATTATTTAAATTTTAATGCTAACGACAATCGTAGTTGACAGTGATAGAGCAAATGTTCAGAACTTTCCCTACCTCTCCTCATGTGCGGCCCTCATAGCAGCCCCTGAGAACTACAGCTAGCATCGCCAAGATGAAGCAATTAAGTTTCGACAGATCTCATTACCTGCACACAACAGGTAAGGGGAAGCTGGGACCTGCCCTTTGAGCTGCAGAGCCAAGCTTTCCGTGTCCACCCTGTATTCTACGCTGCTGTGCCCCGAGCATACAGGGTCTTACAAGCTGTGCCTTGTGGGAGACTGCTTTTACCATGGATCCTCTGGCTCTTTAGCCAGGGCTGGACTGCAGATCACTCTAGCTGGTTAAGGGCGTCTTACATGCATGACTTCCTCTAGTTCTCATAACCATTGCCCAATAGAACTTACTTTTTTTTCCGTTTCACCTCTAAATTAACTGCCATTCATAGAAACTGGATAGTTCAAAGTCTAGACCTGTGACAGAGCCCAGATGACAACAGCCTGAAGCCAAAGCCAGTGCCTTCAAGGCTGGCATTATGCCAACACCTGCTATGTTCAACCAAGGCAGAAAAACATGTATATCCCTGGAAAAAAATAAGAGTTTCTAAATTAAGAGGTGAGATACATAAAAGAAGCTTATGTCTAAAGACAGCCAGAAGGCTTACAAAAGGAAACAACTTTTCTGTTAATTCTGTCTTCTTGGCAGCTGGGGGATTTGTATAAGCACCTGTAAATCAATTCACTTTGAGTTTAGGGCCCACAGGACATTCTTTGTGACTTACATGAGAAAAGCCGCCAGTCCACCTCAGTGCTCTAACTGATTTGTCATAAAGTTAGCAAAGCTGTGGTTTAAGGGGAAGGGCAGTGTGCTTGCAGCTTATTTGTCCATTTGCCATGATTATTAAGGTCCTACTATGTGCGGGCATTCTTCCAGGAGTTTATTAAGCTCCTACTATATGCAGGCATTCTTCCAGGTGTTTATTAAGCTCCTGCTGTGTGCAGGCATTCTTCCAAGAGTTTATTAAGCTCCTGCTGTGTGCGGGCATTCTTCCAGGAGTTTATTAAGCTCCTGCTGTGTGCAGGCATTCTTCCAGAAGTTTATTAAGCTCCTACTATGTGCAGGCATTCTTCCAGCCAGTTATGCTCAGAGACTAAAACATAAAAACCCCTGCCTCTGTGGGACTTAAATCCTTGTGCATAAAAAAGGAGACAAGCTAAATAAACAATGCAGTAGGTTACACTAAATCAGATTTGTGGGAAATGAGGGTGGGAGGAAGAGCAGAGGAACGTGAGAGAAGATCTGCAATGTTATAAACGGGTTGGTCAGGGAAAATCTAACAGAAAAGATAAGAATTATTGCCACACATAAATCACCTAGATCCAGTAGAATTTCTCCATTTTAAATAAATAATTGTCAGGGCTTATTTTATAGCTGTTTGGGCAAAGTAAATGAGTTAATGACATGGAGATCAAATTATTACAGTGGGCTTGTCAGTTAACTTGGAAAAGCTGGACAGCTCTCCCCTTCTCTGAAGGAAAGCCAGTGTCTGATCCAAGCTGGTCTTTTAAAAGAAACCTAGTAACCTGCTGTGTGGAGAACCAGAATGAGTCGGTAAGAAGACTCCCACAAGCAGGGTTATTTCGTAGAAGTATTCAGCAATTTTTTTTTTTTAGCAAGTTGGTCCATGATCTCCTGGCTAATTCGAGAATGGAAAGAGACGATTAGCTAGGTGAAGAAATCTAATCCTACCCAGATGAGTGACCTCACGGGGGAGGGGCACATTTAACACTAGACCTCAGTCTCCCCAGGACTCCTTGAAGAGACCCTATCCTTCTGTTACTTCAGGCCAGGATATACAAGGCTTTGTCTTCCTTATCATCCCCACCATAAGAGTCTGAACCAATTTTACTTGGAAATTTCTTTCTAGGTCCGTCTAGTCCTCAGTACCCCATGCTTATGGAGCACATTGTTATGTAACTTATTAGTTCATTAAGACTTCATTGGAAGAGAATGGCTGTTTAGATGAAAAGCATCAGAGTGAGTGACATGGTGACCGCTTTCTTGAATTCGGGACACTGGAGAGAGTGGCATTCTACTTCCTTCAGGCCCCTTTCCCAGGACAGTAAACCAAGAACCACTCCCTGCAGCACCTGACCTGCTTTCTTTCCCATAAATGATCTCTGTCCACCACTCCTGACACCAGACCAACAGACAGTTTCGAGATCAGGAGTTCCCCTGCAGCACACCAGAACCACTCCAGACTGCCGTGGGGAACACACCGCAGCCTTTTTTAGTGAGACCTGTGGAGTTAATCTCTTCCTCTCCCCAAAAGTAACCCCTTCCTAGCTCTGTGGCCAATCAGAAAAGAGATGCCCACCGAAGGCTAGATAGGCTGTAGCCACTTAGTAACTCTTAACTGCCACCAGGAAGAAGCCAACAACACTCCATTGCCCTCTCCTCCTCCCCTGGGCACTTTCGTTCTGTGCCACACTTCACTGCCTGTCCAAATGTCCACGATTCGCTTTGTGACTCCCCTCTAAGGCCACACGAAATCCCTAACCCACACCTCACATATCCATCTCAGTATCATTACATGTGGAGTCATGTCGCCTCGACTTCTTCCCTAAGACAACTCTGTATTCGATCGATAAAGGCACCAGACCCATAAGGACGTGATACTTGTCCTAAGTATCACAGTAATCACCACTCCTCAGTCACAGCTCCACAGAAAGACTGTCCCACATAGCTGCAATCTTTCTCCCAGACGGTACTCCTTTTCCTCATTTCCCACGTCCTTCCCAGAACCTGAAACAATTCTCACCCCAGATGTTATTCTTCACTCTTCAATACCCTCATACACAAATACATAGATTTATCCATAATCAGGCTTAAAGATGGTGCATAGACCTGGAGGAATGCACGCATAAACACACGTGATACATAGACCTACCCAGGGAAAAGATAGATGAATTAAATTTTAAGTGTGCGCTTATGTAAGTTGGGTGGTTGTTGTTTTTGTCCATACAAAGTATGAAAAGCACTTTAACCAAAGGAGGTCAGCACAAATTCATGCCAACCTGTACACAGACACACACTCACACACGAGTCTGAAGTCATAAAGGAATATGCAGTTCATAGACAAACCTCATTGCCTGCTGCGGTTGCTCCCAGTGGTTCTAAAGAATGGCCCAGCAGTAACGGCCGAGGAGAGCAATGCACAGAAAGCAATCCAAGGGCGGGTGATTGTGTCCTGGCCAATCATGAAAATGTTAATAGCCTTTGAACGCAAATCACAGCCCAGCTCTCATTTTCAAGATCAGAACTGTTAGTTAATCAATAATCAGCCTTCCTCTAAGGCATGGATTCTCAATCTGTGGGGTTGTAAACCCTCTAGGGGTCGAAGGACTCTTTCACAGGGGTCCCCTGAAACCATTCTACATATCACATATACACAATTCATAACAATAGCAAAACTAAAGTTATGAAGTAAAAACGAAAGTAATTTTATGATTGGGGGTCACCACAACATGAGGAACTGTATTTAAATGTCACAACATTGAGAACAACTGCTCTAAGGAGAACATCTGTAAGACCTTAGGGCAAGAAGTCACCAGTTATAACCCATACTTTTGCCTCCGCTGTGAGTTTACTTAGCTCTTGGAACTTTAAGGTGTGTGTTAAGAAAACACAGAATTAACTCTATTGGTAGACAATAAAAAGAGAAGAAAATAACTGATCCGGAATCACAGTAGAACTCCAGTCTCTGTCAGAGATCCTCAGGAAACCATTGCTGATTTGTGAAGGGAAAAAAATTGTCTTGAAAATTTCATCTAAGTACTTTGATCTTTTCTTAATACCATGAAAATGTTCTTAAGATTGCTTGTATTATAGAGACCCTTTGGCAGCCTCATATCTGGATACGCTTAGAGCAGTTTTTAAATGTATGTGTAAGATATAGAAAAATGTACGAAATGGTTACTAGGATATTTTTAATTGTAATAACAATTTTAATTAATGATATTTTGACTAATGATAGAACAACAAGCACAATAATTATTGAAATTTAAAAGTAGTGATAGATATTAGCATTCTCTCAAAATTATCTTAACCATATAAAGAATATAACATCTTGGACTAAAATCACAAGTACTACTTAACATAGTGTGGCATGCAGCCAAAATTTGAACTGAAAAAAAAAAAACACTAAATCTCATTTAGAGATTAATAAAGAGTATATAATCATTTTCCCTTCCAAGTTCACTGAGTTCTCTGGTTTATATCTGAAATCCAGGTGCAGAACCCTCCCTTCTCACTGAATATGTTTTCTTGAATTAGGACAGAGCCCTCCCCAATGTCTGCACCACGTGTCATTCATAAACCTGGGTTACTAGTCCTGGAAGAAATAAGAACAAAAATCAAAGGCTTTGTTGACAATACAACTTTGTTGGAAAGCTTTTATGACAATATATCTGAGGAATTTTGTGTCTATTGACCTGAATAACTTTAAGTGAGAATTATGTTTCTAACTCTGTCTTTTAATTTTTTCTCTGGTATTTTTAACTTTATAAAGTTCCCAGTCTATGACATACTGCAAATTGTAAAAATTAAATATTTTTTTAACTGGGCATAACTTTAAAGGCCCTACCTAGTCACTCCTCTTTCTGAACACCTCCTTTTATGGACAACTAAAGAGTCAGGATATAACTAAGATGAAAAGCATGATTATGAGCTATGAATCCAACATGGACAGACAAAAGTCTCCATCTCTCACCCTGGTCATATCAAAACAGTCGTAGCCTGGGCCAATCAACAGGGAATCATTCTGTCTTTGCAATAAAACTCCTTATCCTAAGGCTTCTCATTTCACTGATCACCATGAAAATTTTGTTAGGAATCAGACTGTGGGAACACCAGATGTCTAGATATCTTAGAACCAAACGATTAATGGCGAAAGAGCCTTCTATTCCAATGACCCTAGAAAATGGCATGTAAGCTTCATAAAGACAAGGATCCACACAACGAAGCCTTTGAGCAGGCCACACCAGTGAACTATATACTGGTGCTCGTGAACATCATCCACTCACACATTGTGAGTGTTTTTCTCCACAATGATCCCTTCAGCCATTGCCTTATTTGTCCTTCCAAGTCCCTTACTTTACTACGTAATATGCTCAGTGCTCTCGGTGTCTTATCTGAGCCCATTCCACACAGGATACAATTTCTGAGGAGTGGAATGAACACCAGAATAAGACTCCAGGAATATTATTCAAATATAAGCCCTGCGTATTAGAGCTGAGGAAGCCAAGAACCAGGAATGTTGTGAGGTTTCTGTTGTTGCTGACTAAAAACAATCTGAGTTCAAATCCTAGGTCTGCTTGGTAATGCATGAGCTCTGGTTAGTAATCTTGCTTTCTTAACTTAAATAAAGATAAAAGTGGTATCCAGACAATAACATAAAATAAGCCAGTGCAGGTAGAAGATGGTGTTTCATACATATTCAAATTGTTGGCTATAGTTAGGAGTCTGGTGCTCTGCTAAGGTTTGGGATTCTTCAACTCCATCAACCTCTCGCCCAAGCAGAACTCAGGATCCTGAGCACAGCAAGAAGTAGATAGAACATCTGTCTCACACAGGCCTTATACACTAAGCATTGGCACGTGTGACCTGCCTGATTATAGTAATAGTAAGATTTAGAAAATTCAGCTCCAAGTCCTTGAACTAAAAAAGACAACTCAGGCAACACCAATGTCCAAGCACCAGGATGCCTTGAGTAGTTTACTCCTCAGTGACATAGTCTTCCCTTGCTTGACCTTAGGGATGTCACAAAAACATGGCTCACCCGAAGCTATGAAGATCTTTAAATGTAAGGATTAAAAAAGAGAATGGTACGGCTTCTCCACTACCTCCACCACCACCCCTGAGGGGTCCTCGGATTCCTGTGTATAAATCAAGCACCAGCCCCTCCACTATTCTCCACTTCTAGCCACAGTAAAGACAGGATTAACCCACTTCTCTACACAATGCAATTCAAGGTATAGCTTTTATACGTACTGTAAATGAGACACCATCAGAAGTCAACACTGATGGAGTGCCTCTTCTAACCTGCATGACACTAAATGGCTCGAATACATTCTTTGTTTCTTCCTCATACTCTACTCTGAAGTGGGTACCATTATTCCTCAAGATGAGAAACTTGGGGCACCAACAAAAGCTTGCCCAAGCTTGTAAAATAACAAACTCTTTTAGTATTAAACATAACCTCTTCCATGCTTCTTGTTTGCCCAGATGTATCTCCATAAAGAACCCTGGAAAGTACACAATGTAGGCCAATTGGTATCAGCCAATCAGCACTGTGTTAAAGGCAACGAGGAAGGAATGAGAGGTGCATGTGAGCTTTTAGCATAATAACACTCTTATTTTATTTATTTATTTTTGATTTTTCAAGACAGGGTTTCTCTGTAGCTTTGGAGCCTGTCCTGGAACTAGCTCTTGTATACCAGGCTGGCCTCAAAACACAAAGATCTGTCTGCCTCTGCCTCCCGAGTGCTGGGATTAAAGGCGTGTGCCACCACCGCCCGGCTACTAACACTCATGGCAAGTATTCCACAACATTCGCATTGTTTTTTTTATCATATCCCGTTTTCCTCAAAGATTTCCAGGTATGCATCCTCTTAAGTGCATAGTGGAGTCCTAGGTGCCCATCAAGACACTGCAAACTGAGTTCCTTCCAACTCCCCATCCCAGTCCAACCCCTGCGACTGAGGCCCAGCCTGTGTGCTTTCTCCTCCTTGCGGTCTCTCCTGGGCTCTCCCTTCCTGGAGTAGTCCTTTTCTAAAACAGTCCTCTCATCTGTGTACCTTCTCCCAGCCATGGGCTGAGGGTGATTTACAGCAGAAGGCACCCATGCAGTCTGAAGCTGCTGAGTACAACATCTAAATAAAAACAAATCACTTTCTGAAGAGTAGTTCGATATTGCATCATTGAATGACTGTTTAGAGGTCTCCAGCTTGAATACAGTGTCAGAAAAATGACAAGATTAAAAATAAAATGAGCTTATACTGAATATCAGGTTGTCAGCTTATTCTCTGTATATTTCAAGCAGTCACTCAGATTCTCTGAAACTCAGCAGTCTTACCTGTAAGTAGGTATTATGCTATAAGCACAATGTTTGGGGTCCTTGCTTGTTTGTTTTTGGGCAAACTTAAGGTAATAAGTACTTGATCTCCAATCTCAATTTTCCAACTCCTCCTTTTCCTTATCTTTTTGTGAAAATAAAATAAAATAATATCACTAAGCAGCACCAGAAGCTTAAGTTGTATTAAAAACTGTTTTTCTAGCATCTTCCTGTGGTGCACACCAGTAATCCCAGTTCTCAAGAACAGGAAAGAGATCACAAATCTGTTGCCAGCCCAGGCTACATAGTGAGAGCTGGCTTTGTGGGAGCCTAGGTAGTTTGGATGTTCACCTTACTAGACCTGGATTGAGGTGGGTGGTCCTCGGACTTCCCACAGGTCAGGGAACCCTGATTGCTCTTTGGGCGGATGAGGAGGGGGGACTTGATAGGGGGGGGGGGGAGCTTGATCGGGGGGAGGGGAGGGAAATTGGAGGCAGTGGCGGGGAGGAGGCAGAAATCTTTAATAAATAAATAAATAAATTTAATAATAAAAAAGAAAAAAACAAACAAAAGAGAGAAAGAAAGAAAGAAAGAAAGAAAGAAAGAAAGAAAGAAAGAAAGAAAGAAAGAAAGAAAAAGAAACCAAGGGGTAGAGAATTTACATAGCATATGCATGGCCCTAGGTTCCAGTCCCTGTATCTCAAAACAGAACTGCTTCTCCAATTTATTAGCCCCCAAAATAGCCCCACTACACTGAGCTAGAAGAAAGTAGTCTTTCCCTTCACTGAAAACTGCATGGATCACACACTAAACAGATTCTACCAGATACTGGAAGAAAACCAAACCCAGATACCACCACCACCATCACACACACACACACACACACACACACACACACACACATACACACAAGCTCCAACCCCTTCCATCCTCTCTCCGCCTATTGAAATGCCTTCCCTACATATTGTAAGTGGTACCTCCTTATTGAAGCTGAGTCCTTTTCCTCCTTCCTTTCTTCCACATGGAAGCCCAGCCTGTCACATCACAGGCCACCTGTGAAGAAAAGGACTTAGACTGAGAAGCAGTCTTCTCTGACCAGAAATGTTTAGAGGAAGGTGAGACTAGAAAGAACACACAGCAAGGATTGCAGCACTTCCTCCCGTTGTGAAATGCCTCCCGTCCCATCATTTTATACTGCTTCTGTCATTCCCCACCCCTGGGCACAGATAAGCGCACAGGCGCACGGGTATCCAGGAGAGAGGCAGTACAGTAATACATTACCTGATACTCACGTGTTCATAATAAAACTCTGCATCTGTGTGACACCTTGAGCTTTCCGGACATTTATCTACATCATCTCTCAGATAAGAGCCCTATGGGACTGGGCAGGCACTCTTAATCCCCACCAATAAATGAAGAAAAATTATCAGCTAAAGGTCACTCGGTGCCACAGCTGAGTTCCCACTGTCTTGGTCTTAACCTTAACCCAAGGTTCATAGAGTCTGAGATCAGTAATCTAAAAGACGTGTCTTTGAGATTTAAAAAAACCTGGTCCTTACACTCAATGAACTCAACACGCAATTGGTACCAGGTCTCTAGAACAGAAACCCTTGGATCCTATCAGTTATAAATTCTACCTTCAGTATTCAGAGATCCTCTCAGCTCTTAATAGAAAACTCCCACCATGTTCTCGGTTGCCTCCTCACCCTGCTGAGACCATTCCAGAACAGTCTGCTCCTGCAAGGGCAGCTCAGCATAATCCTCACTTCTGATCACAACCAGCCCCAGACAGATAATTCAAACTTGACGATTGGGTTCTCCATACCAGAAATTTGGATTTGAGATACGGAATATGAATTGTCTTGCTGGGCACTGGGTCTGTGAGATCGTGTCACATTACTGAGAAACAGCAAGTGAAGAGCTGAACTAAGTACTTGTTGATCACCCAGAATAGACATGCCAAGAATAGCAGGAATTCACAATTCTGCTGTGGTTTGGATATGGTTTGTCTGCTTAGGGACGCTGTTATGCTCTGAGAGAAAAGCAAGGGCCTGGAAGAAACGGAGACTGTGGGGAGTAGGTCACTGGCCATTGTTGCCTCTGAAAAGAAGTAACGCACAGCTTATAGGATCCTCATTAGTTCTGTTGTTAAAGAAGCGCAGGACTGTCTTCCTCGGGCTTGCTCTCTCACGCTGTGTAATTTCTCCTTCTTACAAACGCTCTGGCTATCTTCCATGATGCCATGCAGTCAACCCTGCCCCCAGCCCCCTGCCAGACCCAGCGCCACACTGCTTAGACACTGAGCTTCCAAAACTGTGAGCTAAATAAATTGGCTTATTTTTAAATAACATTAACTTGTCTCAGGTATTTAATATACTAAATTTGAAAAAAAAAAACTAGTAAAAAAACCAAACAAACAAAAAAGGAAAAACAGAGAGAAAACCTGCCAGTGTTTTTCTAATTTCTGTGAAAACTGATACATAACATTTCTTGTGGTGCTTCTGCTTCTTCATCAAAGCCCTGCTTCAAGGTGCTTCTATTCTCGGCCCCACCCACTCACTCACCTATCAGCGAGTGTGGTGTGTTTCTGTTGCTCTGTCTGAATGTTTCTGAGCCAAGTAACTAAAAAGTCCCCAAGAGTGAGTCCTATTCTAACAGGCTCTACTTATCTTCTTTTACCCACAATAAAAAAAATGTCTTAACTGAACCTTTATGATCTCTCCAGTTTATCCTGTGTAAGACCCATCTCCTCCAGCTGCCTGAGTTTTGCTGGATTTTTATGATCATCTAAATGGTAGGGCCTCCAAATCTCCACAGAGGCCTATAAATCATTTGGAATCTCCATAGACACACAAATATAGATATTTAAAGTAAAAGGCATGTATCCCAAGAGGCATGTGGCAGCATAATGGGAGGTGACTAATAAAATCTCATATTGATTCAATTTTAGACTAAGACCATTGACGAAGAATGAGTAATCTCAACTTCTGAATCACAGAAAAGATAGGGTAGCAAATGCGATTATGCAAATTTATAAGATTTGCCTGCTATGACCTTTGAAAGTTATCTGTGGTTCCTTCCAGTCTCATACCACAGATAAACACCTAATCAATGTAAAAGGTACACTAACTGTCTTAAGTTCACAGATAATATCTAATAATAATGACCTGTGGGCTCTGTCATTGTGTTCTCTTGTCTATCCCAGCCCACTTTTCCAAGAGCTCCCTCTCTGGAACCCACCATGGCCACACTGGTTTCTGCTTAAAGTCTTTGTCAGTTAGACCAAAGAGCCCTCAAAGAGTGAGTGAGTGCTACGTGACAGTCCCTGACCTTTTACCTTATAATCTATGAGAGACATGGGCAGGGCTGATAACCGCCCAGCATACGACAGATCAATTAGTTTTCTTAAAACCTCCTCCCCTTTAGCTCATGGTTGTGGACCAAAGGGAAATTTGAAAGCAAGCCCAAGCTTCCTGTAAAGGAAGTCCCTCCCTGCAGGCCCTGCCAAGAAAAGTGACCCTGTTTATGTCCCTAATCACAAGATTCCATGTTGGTATTGTTACTGATTGCACTAGAGATGAGCACCTAACCCAAAGGCACTAAACTGAAGTCTGCACCGTGGGACAACTATACCACCTACAACTTCATCCTGTCTGCACGTAAGACCTCGAGATAACTGGGAGATGGATTGATTAATAACTGTAAAAAAGGGACAGAGGAAAAGAAGTAAGAACTAAGCAAGAGAGAATTCTTCACCTACTTCAAACTAGTACCACTTTGCCCACATCCCTTTGGCAAGTGTGTGATGAAGTCATATGCTGCAAAACAGGGAACTAAAGCATTGTTCACTCCTGCTCTTGCCCTTCCTGTTCTCTGAGTCAGCACAAGAGGCAAATTTAGGAATCAAATTTACCTCCTCGTTCCGTTTCCTGGACTCACAGGTTGCAACAGACAACCAGATTTAGGACACTCCTGAAACATAAATTACTTCTCTCTTTCCACAAATACTTCGGGAACATTTTCCTCCTCTGCTTCTCCAGCTTTTCTCTTTCTCCAACTCCTGCTTCCCACTCTGAATGTTTCAGTCCCAAGGAATGGATTCCATACAGATTAGTTAATATTTACATTCAGCTTCCAGCAATAAAAAGCATCATGTCTTTAGGACACAGAGAATTTTCCTGTATAACGCGAGGAAAAGCCTAGAAGAAAGTCGTTGCTGATCTCGATTCAGCTACTTTAGGAGCTCAGGGTGAGGGGTTGACAGCTGTCGTTCCTGTCATGGGGGACTCTAGTCACAGCAGCCAAGTTTCTACACAAAAGGAAAGATATCAAGGACTTTTTAAGAAATACCACCTCATTACTTCTTGTATATCATCAGCTATTTGTATATGGAAGAAAAGAAATGCAGCTCTTATTTTTAATGGGAAAAGTTCACATAGGCAATGAACAAAGGGATTGGTGGTAACGAAGTAGAAAGCTGATGTCACGTAAGCACTTGGTACTATTTCCTGCACACAGAATAGTAAACCCATGTGTGGACTCTGCCTGAGCTCCCGTGTGCTCCACCTCTAACTGCTGCTGAGTTCTGACTCTGCACTCTTTGGAGACTGCTTCTGTTTGGACAAGAATAAAACTCACACTGCATCCTCCTTCATTCTTATGTTCCTCACACGAGAGGAGGCATCTAAAGAGGTTTTTAGGATCCCAGGAACTACAAAATATCCTAAAGCAATCAAAATCCTTTCATCTCTAATTGAATCTCTATCTATCTATCTATCTATCTATCTATCTATCTATCTATCTCTGAGACAGAGTCTCACTGTGCAGCTCTAGTTGGCCTAGAACTCACTAGGTAGACCAGGCTGGCCTGCGTCTCACAGATATCTGTCTGTCCCTACCTCTGCCTCTTGAAAGCTGGGATTAAAGGCGTACACCACCACAGCCAGATAAAATGATTTTTATAATTATTATATTTATTTGTGCATATGTGTGTGCCTGTACCAAAAAATGTCACCTGTGTGTGAGAATCCATAAAGTACAGGAAAGGGCTCTGGATCTCTTGGAGTCAGAGTGACAGGTGGTTGTGAGCAGCTTGGTCTGAGTGTTGGGAAACAAACTCGGGTGCTTTGGAAGGATAAGTCGTCTTAAACGCTAAGTGATTCCTCTAGTTCCTGTGGATTTCCATTTGTGCAGCATTCAGGTAAACGGTAATTAATCCCTACTGCTGAGAAGACAGCATGGGTCCTGAAGAAAGGCCCGTGTGCAAGCCGTGTGCAAGCCGTGTGCTAGTTCCTGCGGAGTGTGTAGTCACGGCTGAGCTCCTGGCAAAGCTCTTTTCTCCCTCATATCTTAGTGCCTTACGAATGTGGGTGTGCACCAGACTCTCCCAAATGGCTTTCTAAACACAGCCTGTGCCTTCTAAATTCAGGTTTCTGACTCTGGAAGTCAACGTAGAGACTAACAAGTTGCGTTTCTCAAGAACTGATGCTACTTTCTCCCCGATGGGGGACTTTGACAACTGTCAGCTTTGTCGGGTACAGTAAATCGATAGTGCTAGAGGTCGTGTGGGAGAATTGCCTCCTTGCAGCAAAAGAGTCTACTGAACCTAATTCTCTTCCTATTGACTCAGAAGCCCACAGGGCTGGAACAGAGAACCGCATCCTCCAGAAACTCGCCTACATTTTGGTGGCTGTGGTTTTGCTACATCCAAGTTCCTTGCTCAGCTCTCACTGAAGCTGGGTGCTTTCCTAAGTGTCTACATGACAGGTTAGAAAAAATTCCAGCCTCCATCTTCTGACTAGAGAGAGTGCTTCAATCCCAGGAGAGAGTGCAGATTCAAACAAGGTTTCCATGCCTCATCTCTAAGAGAAAAAGTTAGTTAAATCATTACTTTTGCCAGGCGGTGGTGGTGCGTGCCTTTAATACTAGCAGTCAGGAGGCAGAGCCAGGCAGATCTCTGTGAGTTCGAGGCCAACTTGGTCTACAAGAGCTAGTTCCAGGACAGGCACTAAAGCTGAAGAGAAACCCTGTCTCAAAAAAAAAAAAAAAAAAAAAAAAAAAACCTTTTATTTTAAATCAAATAGCCCAATAAAAGAACAAAAACCTAATTTTGTGTCATTACACAATTAAGAGGAAAGAAAGAGTAACGCGGAGGTTCTACCCTTAAAGATGCACAGTTGTAAACAGGTACATTTTATCATCTCTCTTTTCTTGTAACAGGACAAGTGGCAGAGCTTTGGGGAAGCTGAGGCAGGATACCACCTTTAATCCTAGCACTCAGGAGGCAGAGGCAAGATCTCGACCAGCCTGGTTCACATAGTGAGCTCCAGGCCAGTCATGGATATATAATGAGACTTTGTCTCAAAAGACAACAACAACAAAAAAGTTCCTCTTCAGTTCCTAACAAAAATATGAATTCATATATGGCGGAGCAACAGCAATAGATGCAGGAGGTCTAGAGGGGACAATAAATAGAAGGAGACCTCGTCCCAGATCAGTCTAAAAGAAATCTACTTATCTTCAGTGTCTTGATTCACCAATGTCGATGCTAACTGGGTGTGGAGACAGACATGCTATCTCAGCAAGTCTGGTGAGATTCTCCTGCTGTTTTTCCTTAGCCATAGTAATGGCCTCTTGTAGAGACTTGAACCTACCCAGATTCAGTTTTTCCAACTCTCTTGAGAATGGAGTTCTCTCTCCTTCCTCCACCAGGCTGAGGATTACTCCCAGGAGCTGCTTTGCCACCTCCACAGCCTCACAATCCATACCTGAACCACTTCAAAAGCAAAATAGATACACACGCACGCGTGCGTGCACACGCACACACACACACACACACTCAAAATGGACTAAGAGTGGAAAAGATACTACCAGGCATCCTCACCGTATCAAAGCAAGGGTATAACAGCTTCCTTCTCACCTCTGGCTCATATTTATACACCCAAAGAAAGAATACCAATGATGATGTTCTCGCTCCTCTCTTTTGAGTCTGGTAACTTTTTTCCGAAGCCTCTACTGTCTCTTTAGCAAATTAGAAGTAGAACTACACTCTTTGCAGGAAAATTTGAGGTTAAAAAAATTTAATGTACCGTAATACATGAACTGGAGTCTAATTTCAGTTACATAAAATATATGAAGAAATCATGGCTGGGTTAAATTAAAAGGCGGAACCAGCAGGGTGGGAATTCTGGAAGTCACAGTGGTCTGGCGCCACCTTGTGGGAGTCATCAACCAATGCTAGAGGGACTTTTAGCCTTGCAACACCCAACTTCCAGGCAAGGGGCAGGACTAAGGCCTCTTCTTTTCTCTGGGTCCCTTTTATTTGATTATTTCCAGGATATTGTGAAGAGAACAGGAGATGGCAATTAACTTGTCATTTTAGGGATAGGGAACTAAAAACTGAACATTAGTTATTGTCCTTGGCCAGAAGCAAGAAGAAATGCCCTTTGTTTCTCAGGACAGGAATGCTAGAGGGGATTTTGGTTTCTTTTCCTAAATAAGCACCCATCCTTGGCAGTAAAACATGACCATGTGACTGAGACTTCAGTCCAGACACTGACCCCTTCTAGTGAAGGACTTTAGGACTGGGACTCAGTTATCATGGTGGGAAGGATAATGTTCATTTCCCAGTTTCAGCCATCTCCTAAAAGATGTCAGGGCTCCCTCTTCAGAGTGGAGAATGTTAAATAGGACTTGATCAGAGGTCTGTTGAAGTCTACTAATGGAAAGCTATTTTCTCCAGGCCAGAAGAATGGAATCTACCTCTGACATAAACTACCAAACACGAGTTCATTCAGCTAGACTCCCTGGGAAGGCTGGTTCACCTGAAGTGATGCTAAAGAAGCTGCAGGAAATGATTATTTCCTTAGTAAGACCTTGTGCTTTTCCTTGCCACTTCATGCAGTTTGGGTAGCTCATGGCGCTATGATGACCATCCAGCAGTGTTAAGCCTGACTCCTTTTCTAACTTGGAAAAGAGCAACCTTTTTCTTCTTTGCTTCTCTCTTCCATTTCTCTTCTCTCATTCTCTCTCTCTCTCTCTCTCTCTCTCTCTCTCTCTCTCTCTCTCTCTCTCTCTCTCTCTCTCTCTCTCTCTCTCTCTCTCTGATACTGATTGTGGCCTGGGCATGCTTTCCTGAACACTCTGGACTTGCTTAGTCTTTTCATCTGAAGCTGTTCACCACCACCTCCCACCATGTGGTAACGAAGGGAATGGTTCTCTCTGACCCTTCTCTGTCTTCCTCAACTGGGCAGCTTCCTGCCCTGGGGTTTTCCTTTTAACCTCTATAAAGATTCTCCTTAAGCTTCCTTCTGAGTCCATTCTTAACTCTCTCATGAAGGAGACTAAGGTCGCCAAGAGGGAGCCCCAATTTCCCCCAATAATGTGGGGTCTCTCTAAATGTCCCTGTAACACAAATGTAGGAACTCATCCTCTGTATTCACACTTGATGAGCTTTTCTCGTGAGTGTGACACAAGCCGTATTACTAGACGCCTGGCCCTAGGAGAATGATTGATCTCCACATATGAATAGGGGCAAGTAGGGAAGAGAACCAATCATTGGCCATTCTATCTTTTAATTCTCAAAGAAACCGAAGAAGTCATCTCAACCACCAGCATAGCCTGAACCATCCCCTCCAATCTCACTTCTTGCTGCAACCCACCCTAGCTCCCTCTGTTTGTAAACAACCTCTCTTCTCTCTGGAGTGCTGTTCCCTGCTTTATGTGCTCGCCACCTCGGACACCCTTTCACCTTCAGAATGTCACCACCCAGTCCATTTTCTGCCAATGTTCTAACCTGCTGGCATCGGCTACGTTTACAATCCATAGTCATTTGATGGTATTTTCCCTCTAAGTAAAATGACCTCTCCTAGTAAGAAATATGTTCTGTTTACATATGCATAGCCATTTCCATTTCTGAATAGGCCCCAGCTGACTTACTTTCTCTGACCTTTATTGTGACTTTCCTGACCTCTCTTCACCTCTGCCCTGTTGCTTTAAGTCTACATAGATTGAATCTGCTGTACATCGTATGGGGCAAGGACTAAGCATTCTCGGGTAGGACCATTCAGCGAGTGATATTAAAGTGTTCTTGTGTTAGGTTAGGCCTCCGTTGTGAAAAGAGAAAGGCAAATAGGAAGAGACTCCATTTCAAAGCCTAGCTCACTAAGGACACCTGTTTTGCCTACAGGCAGTGTCCCTGAACCCCATAAACAAATCCTCCTCTCCTCTGTGCCCACAGGTCTGTGTGGGCATGTAAAACCAGACCCTTCCTGGTTGGGGAACTGAAACTCAATCCCGTTGACATACATTCCTGTTGCTGCACTGTGACTTCTGGAGGGACTGTTGGGTAGGTACACCTGAGCTCACCAAAGTTTTTGCATCATCCAAGAGGTAGAGCAAAGGAAAGATCTTGGTTCAAGAGATAGATACTCTTTCCTGCTCTGGTGGGTGAAATCAGAGTTTTAGGTAGTTAATCAGAGACGGGGGCATCATGTTGCCTCTGACTCCCGTCTTAACTGTGTCCTATGAAGCCAAGGTTTCATTTCTGCTCCTCTCAATCTTGGAGTTCACAGTGGGCATCCTGGTCAATGCATTCATTGTCTCGGTGAACTTTTGGGACGTGGTAAACGGGCAGCCATTGAACAACTGTGACCTTGTGCTGGTGTGCCTCAGCATCTCGCGGCTTTTCCTGCAGGGGCTCCTGCTCCTGGATGCCGTTCAGCTCAGCTGCTTCCAGCAGATGAAAGATCCACTGAGCCACAACTACCAAGCCATCCTCACCTTCTGGATGATCGCAAACCAAGTGAGCCTCTGGTTCGCCGCCTGCCTCAGCCTCCTCTACTGCTCCAAGGTTGCCCGCTTCCATCACACTTCCATGCTCCACCTAGCAAGCTGGGTGTCCAGCAGATTTCGCCGGGTGCTTCTAGCTGCTCTTCTTTTCTCCTGCATCTGCACGGCCCTCTGTTTGTGGGACTTCTTCAGCGGATCTCACTTTACGGTTACGTCCGTGTTACCCACGAACAACACAGAATTTAATTTGAAAATTGCAAAACTCAATTTCTTTCACTCATTTATCTTCTGTAATGTGGGGTCTATTCCCCCTTCTCTAGTTTTCCTGGTTTCCTCCGCAGTGCTGTTTACCTCCCTGGGAAGTCACCTGAAGGCCATGAAGTCTCGAACCAGAGATTCTCGTGACCCTGGCCTTGAGGCCCACATCAGAGCCATCATATTTCTGGTCTCCTTCCTGTGTTTCTATGTACTATCATTCTGTGCTGCCTTGGTCTCGGTGCCCTTGCTGGTGCTAAGGCACAGTAAGGGAGGAGTGATGGTTTGTATTGGGATGATGGCGGCTTGCCCCTCCGGACACGCCGCTGTCCTCATATCAGGCAATGCTAAGCTGAGGAGGGCCATAGAGACCATGCTATTCTGGTTTCAAAGCAGCCAAGTGAGAAGAGTCCACAAGATGCTTCCCAGGATACTCCGATAAGTCATGTAACGGGCTCATCACAAATACACCTCTAATGCTTCATGCAATTTTATAGTTTCTTCCATAACACAGAACTGGAATTGTTTTTACTTGACCTCAATAAACACTTTAATATTGGAATAAATTAATTGAAACTCTGATCTAAACAAATATAATAGTGTTAGCTCCTTAGACATGTTTAGTAAAATGAACAACAGCAACAACAAAAAGGCGAGGGAGTCACTGTGAGTCCTTTCCTCGCGGAAGCTCGTTATTGATCACTGTGCACCCTAGGAAGCCTCTTCTGAAAGAATAGAAAACCTTAACGCACTAACGCACTTGCTAAGACTCTCGTTCAAAACTGGTACCAGAATCATACATGAAAATAATTACTACTATGGCAATCACTCAGTGCTCTTTGAACCCCGATGTTTCCATGGAAACATGAGGTAAGAAAAAGAAAAATTTGGAGAAACAAGTATGCTGTAACTTCAACTTCAAAGGGGTGCTGCATAAAACCGCGAATGAGAGCCGTGACTAGTGTTCACTTTGCAAATATGTTGAATCCAAAGTGTACTTCTGCCTATTGGACAGAGGGAAAAGAGGTGAGGTCGCACTGGCTCTGCCAGTGTCCGGATTTTGGAACCACTACTGCACCTCCTGACTCTACCCAGTCACCGTTGTCTAGGGTAAGCAGTCTTGCAGAAAAGCACAGCTATGAGGCAGCTGTGTGCAGACCAAGACTTCGAGAGAGAAAATTCTAGGCCAGGTATTTAAATCCTTCAAAGGTGTCAGTCCACGGGTCTCCCAGGAAGGAAGGCTTTTCCTTCTGTGTGGATACTGTTAAAAAGAAATTTCTCTTCTCAGGCCTCTGTTTCTGATGGATGTAGTTCTTACGTTTTTCCAAGCAAGCAAGCCTTTCTTCAGCTCCAATGATGACAAACTTTGTGTCTTTCCTTGGTGGAGTGGACATCTTTACATCTTTTAAAGTTTCCTTCAGAAACACCAATCCTAACTCACGATTCCAAGTATTAAAAAAAAAAAATTATTGCCACACTTCAGGCCAACAAACTGAAATGTTTGGAGATGGACCCAGATGTCATCTTTCTGGAGCTCCCTCGGTGATTAGAATGTGACTAGTATTGAGAAACACTCGTCTGGATATCCTCCTATCTGAGCTGGACAATGGGATTCCCCCAAATTACAGCATTGCCTTTGACCGTTTCCCCCTACGGTACTTGTGGATATTGTCGGAAAGGGTGTAACAAGCAAAGGCTGTTCTTCCTTATTGTTTCTTCTCTTTATCTGGGTATCCGCTAAGTGAGTCTCCTTTACTTTGTATTATTCTCTGTGAATTTTTAAAGACCTCCCTTTGGAGTGGTTTAAGGCCACAAAAAAAAAAATAGCTGAAATTATACAGTGTAGGCTTTTGGGGCTGGCGATTTTTATTTAGTATCCCACATCTAAGGTCTCCCTGTCTTACTAAAGGTTGAGAGCTTATTTCTTTCTGTGCTAATTCATATTCAGTGGTCTGGACGCCACACTTGGCCCATCCGCTCCCTAGAGAGCAGCTCAACTGTTTTTGGGGAACACTGCTCGGAACATCTGTGTGCAGATTTGGATAAATTTCAGTGACGTCAAACTCTGGATCACCTGGTAAGGATATGCTTAATTTTATGAGGAACTACGAAATGTGTCCTTCAAAGTGGCTCACTGTTTTGCTTCGCCAGGATTGTGAGTGACGAGCTTCTGCAGGCCTTTGGTTCTGTTCCTGCTCTGGATTCGAGCATTCGGCAACTGTGCACCAGATCTTATTGTTTTCTTTGTTGCTTCCCTGAAAACACAAGGTGTTGGGTCTCTTCTCATGTGGTTGTTTTCACACCAAGTATTTTTTATCATATTCCTGAAGTTCATCCATAATATTATGTGAATCGAATTTATCTTTTATTTAAATTGTTTTTATAGTCAATACATTTTGATCATACTGTTTCCCTTCCCCTGCTCCTTCCAGATCCTCCCCGCCTCCTTGCCCACCCATCTTCACATTCTTTCTCTCTCACACTTTCTCAAGAAGAACCATAAATAAAAGGCAAAAAAAAAAAAAAGGTTAAAACAAGCAAAACCAATGAGACAAAAAGTACCAAACACCAACTTACTGTTCCACTATAATTGATGTTGCACTGGTTATAGTTAGCAGAGTTCATGAAGAAAGTTTCCACAAGTGTAGAAAATACGTTTCTTGAGTGCATCTTTTTGGGGACACAGCTTTTATGTCTCTTAGGTAAATACCTAGAGTGAAGTTGCTGTGTCAAAAAGTTGGTGCTTAGCCGGGCGGTGGTGGCGCACGCCTTTAATCCCAGCACTCGGGAGGCAGAGGCAGGCGGATCTCTGGGAGTTCGAGGCCAAGCCTGGTCTACAAGAGCTAGTTCCAGGACAGGCTCCAAAAAGCTACAAAGAAACCCTGCCTCGAAAAATAAAAAAATAAAATAAAAAAATAAAAGTTGGTGCTTATTTAACTTGGGAAGAAATTGCTCAAGTCTTCAGAAGTGAGCCTGACATGCTACCATGCCCACTACGATATGGGGAAGTCATTCCACACTCTTGCCAACAGCGATGTTCTACTCCACCTCTCAGTTTGGGTCATTGAGGTGAGAGTGAAATGGCTTTCATTAGCCTTTCTCTGATAACTGCCCGCATGGAGCACGTTTCCATGTATTTCTTGGCCAGCTTTTTATGCATTTTCTACTATAAACTACTTGCACATTTTATACAAAGCTCTCTTTCGTTACTGATTTTAGAACTTTATAAATTTAGAATTTTTGAGCATTTTATATGTGTGTGTATATAGCTATACAACTCATACATATAAATGCAATACATATAAAATTTATAATGTTTAAGAGTTCCTTTTTATATTTAAATTTTTTATATGTCTACATAAATTATACACTTGCTTCATATTTGTATATATGTATAAATATTTTTGCATTTACATATATATATATTCCAGAAAACATTCATGTGCCTGATACATAGTGACTATTATAACACTAACTTTGATTTATCTTTTCATTCTCTAGATAATATACTTACAAGCAGAAATTCTAGGTTTTGATGCAATCCAATTTTTATATTTAATATTTGTGCTTTTTGCATTTCCACTAAGACATATGTACTTACCTCTAAAAGACTTTCTTGGTCTTCTCTAAAGTTTTAGTAGTTTTCATTATTAATTTTAAGGCTGAAATTCCTGTTTAATTAATTTTAAATTTTTCATCATGCTGTAATTTATTGAAGGAGCTGCTGAAGTTTCTCTGCATTCCATTCATGTGGCTCAGTATCACTTATCAAAGATTTCATGTCTTCATTAAACCAAATCTAATGGTTACATGCATGTGTGCATATATATACATATATGTGCATGTATATTATATATGTGTGTATACAATGTGTATATATGCATATATTTATACACACAGCTCTTACTGGGATTGTGGATGCTATTTACTATATCAAGATGTCAACTTGGAAAGAATTCACATCATAAAAATTATTTAGTCTGACCGGGTGAATGAATGAATACCTTTCTTTATTTAAATCTTTAATTTCTCCCAGTGTTTTATAGTTCTTGGTAAAATTGCTTATAAAAGTATATCTAAATATTTCATAGTTAATTTATTATATATAGAATCATAAAATTTTCTTTTGTTTATTTTCTACATCATATAAAACCACTATATTTTACATTTATCATGTATTTTATAGATTTCCTAAATTAAGGAAATGCCATTTTATCTATGTCTTTAATCTCATTGTTAAATATTTTGACATCATTCCTGCATTAGGATTTTAATGTGTCACTTATTTTTTTCTTTGTGTCTTCTTTGTTTTTATTTATTCCATCAGGAGCAGGCATTTACAGTTGGTAACGTCTTATCTCCCATTCTGTGAGTCTCCTCTTCACTTGAACATTTGTTTGATTAATTGTACAGAAGCATTTCAGTTTTGTGGGGTCCCAGTTATCTATTGCTCACCTTAATTTCCAAGGCAAATTGAGTACTGTTCAGAAAATCCTTTTCTACACTTAAATCTTGTGGGGCACTGTCTATGGGAATGACCTAAATTCCTTCAGCAAAAGAATAGACAATGAAAATGTGGTACATATGCACAATGGAATACTATTCAACGCTGAGGAAAAATGAACTCATTAAATCTTCAAGCAAATGGATGGGTCTGAAAGAGATTATGTTAGGTGAGGCAATCCAGACACAGAAAGACAAACACCACATGTTTTATTTCATCTGTAGTCCTTAGTTCTAAACCCTCAGATATAAGTACTGCTGCACCACTATCACCCATCAAAGAAACCTCTCTTTACGACAAATGAAAACTATCACAGAAAACAATGAAGAGATCAATGACTCCTAAGGAGCTCAGACCCAAATGATGCATCTACATCACACCTCCTGCATCTGTGGCTCCGGGAAAAAGAAATATCAGAAGGGGTGAAAAGATTGGAAGCCAGAATACTAGGAAGTCCACAGTGAAACAGTCTCTCCTAGAAATGGCTGAACAAACAAGACTGAACAAAGGCAATGTCAATGAACACATTGATGTGGGAAGAAGACATTTTCAAGGAGTCCTACCACTAGGCAAAGAACTGGCGGCAACTAATGACTGCTGAGAGGAGAACTCGCCTCTCTCGGGGGTGAGCACCCTCAATGTTTGTTCAATATAGAGTGGTTACCCCTTAAACCACATACACACAGAGAAAAACTGTTGCATTAACATATTTTTACATACATATACATGCATACATATTTACGTTTGTCACAATAATAACCAAAAAACAGAGGCAATTAATTTGAGATTGGGTGGGGTGTGGAAGGAATTGGAAGGAAGGTTCCTAGAATGGGCTAGAGGAAGGAAAGGGATGGAGAAAAGTAGTGAACTTCTATTTCAATGAAAAATACTAAAATATAAAATTTAATAAATAATTGTTCAAATTGTGCACAATCATCTTGCAGAAGTAATACCGGCCCCATTCCTCATCTGTGCCCTTTTTGTCATATATTTCTTGATTACACTCCTCACCAACTATACAAAATAATGCTATTATTTTGCCTCATTCTTCTTGACAATTAACTCTTATGGTCTGAGGCTCTAAATCAGCCCAAGTAGACACAAGAGGTTGCTGCAAGGAAATATTTAATATAGGGCAACATAAAAGAAGGGGGAAGGGGAGAGAGCTGATTTATCAGGGCCACAGACCAAACTCAGGAACTAAACTGCGACCACAAATGCCAGATGAAGCAAGTATTTAATCATAAAATTATAAACATTTAATGCCAAGTTACAGTTACAATTTTTCACCAATCAGGATCCAAAGATTAGGGGCTTCCTTGAATGTTCCATCATTGTCAACCGATAAACAATGCTAGCCTTTCAGTGCAGCCAACTGGAGTCATTTGTTTTTTCTGTTGTTAGGAACAGCCATGATGTTTCTAGAGAACTAAAGATTCATAACAACTATTTATATGGTTTAGGGAGGAGGTGGGTCAGCTATCAGAAGGTTCCCAGATCCCCTAGGGCTTGAAATCCTGAACTTTGTTTCACCCTGCAGGCAAAATGGAGTCTGAAGTCAAAATGGCAGCACTTAGGACAAGGCGCTTTTTGCCTGTTCCCAACAATTACGCATACATGTTACATACAAGATGTTGTATTGAAATAGGTGTATGGCTAAATTAAGCTAACCATTATTAATTACACTAGGTATTCATTTTTTTGTGATGTGAATATTTTAATTCTACTTCATAATTTTCAAGAATACAATACATTGTTTTTAATCATATTCCCTATATTTTAAATTTGGGTTCCTGGCTTTTTTTTTCTCCCTGCATTTCACTAAATTTTTGTTCCCTTGATTGATATTCCTCATCCCTTCCCCTCCTCTTGTCCTTGGTAACAATCAATCAATCTCTACTACTATGAGTTCACTTTTTAAAAGCCCACATATGATTTTTACCTAAAATAATCAGTTATTCTTCAGAGAATGAAAGGTAAGAAACAAATTAAAGTTATTTACACGTGTCCACATACTAAGTGTGCCTGATGTGCTCAGTCCTCCCTGCAATTCAGGAGGTTTTTGTGTCATTTTTTTTTCCTTCTGCCTGAAAGGAGCCACAATTTTTATTTAACATTTTAGTTCAAGTATGCTGACTATAAAAGTTCTCGTTTTTGTATGCATACATAAGAATAGTTATTTATCCTCAATGTAGAAGGATATTTTACTTGCAAAATTACAAAGTCAAGTGTTTATATTTATAGTTGCAGGGTAACATTGTGTAACATTTGGTTGGGCGCCATTCTGTAACATGAGGTCCTGCTTGTTGGGGTTTCTGTCCTGCCTGGTCCCCCAGCCGTTTAGTCCCAGAGAAAATCACACAGAGATCTCCATAAGTTATAAAACTGGTTGGCCCATTAGCTCAGGCTTCTTATTTGTTCTTATTACTTATATTAACTTATTATTCTTATCTATGTTAGCCACATGGCTCGGTACCTTTTTCAGTGAGGCAGGTCACATCCTGCTTCTTTGGTGGTCTGGGCAGGATTGGTGGAGGGAGCTTCCTGCTTCCCAGAATACTCCTGTTCTCTTTGCTCCACCTCTACTTCCTGTCTGGTTTTCCTGCCTATACTTCCTGCCTGGCCAATCAGCATTTATTTAAAACATGATTGACAAAATACAGACAATTATCCCTCACCAATGTTGTTATATTTATAGAATTACAAGTTAGCATGCTTTGTTGCCCTTTCTTCACCTCTGTGATGTCATCTTTTCATTGTATTATAGCCTAGAGTACTTTTGATAACAAGATATTAATAATTAATAATAATAATAATAAGTATTCCTACTTTTGACAGTTTTTTTTATAGCTGTCTTCAAAATATTTAGTTTTCAGAAATCTGGCCATGATGTGTGTGGATGTGAGTTTCTTTGTACAAATTCTAATGAGAGTTTGATAACCTTCTTGGTTTTACAACCTGAATCATTAAAAAAAATGAGGATCAAACCCAGGACCTCAGTTGGGCTGTGGAAACATTTTATTTCTGAAATATATATCTAACCCCTTAACTTAGCATTTTTCATTTGAGAAAGGAAATTAATATATACCATTATTGTTTTATATAAACTCCCTGGATCTGTATGCAAGGGAAACACATTTCTGATTAACTATAACATAAAAAAATCAACTCAAACATTACAAAGTGGTTCAACAAATACTACAGGGTGGTTCAGAAGAATGGATTCTTCTTCAAGCCTTAAGGGAAAGTGACAGAAAACATCAGGATCCCCTCTCAGAGAGGGTTTATATCTCAGAACTCTGTACGACACCAGGTACTTTATCCAAGAGTGTGGCCACTCTCCCACCAGGGAAAGGGCTATACCAGACACAGCTCCCAAATATCCTTCTGCAGAAGTCACTGCCTACGTGTGTAAGGTTCCAAGAAGCAAGGCTTCTTCCCTCTCACACTTTCTAAACTCATTACTTCATCCCACAAGTTACACCCAGAAGTCTTATGACATCGCTGGGACAAAAGGTAAAAGAGGAAGCTAATGTGAGTCATTTGTGCATTTTCTTTATTTTATGTCTTCCTGACTATTTCAGGAGAGTCAATAGGACTGTGATATTTAACCCAGATCTGAAAAGGAAGTCTAAATTTGATATATATGTTAGCCAATTCAGTTCAAATGTCTTAATGTTTGGGTTGAACCAACCTAAAAAATTTCTTTTTCTGATGATTTTCTCATTCTATGAGTCTAGGCCATCCTGTCAAGAACAAGCTCTTATACCCCTGGTCTCATATTGCTCATCAATTCAGTAAAGGATCGGAACTGGGTTTTCCAAGGACCCCATTTGTAAAGATGGCTCCACTGCACTCACCTCCTGTTTCACCCTTTGACCCATCTATCACAGTGGCTCTTGGCCATCAAACTTGCTTTTCCTAGGCCTCTTTTTTGTTGTTGTTGTTGTTGTTTTTGTTTGTTTGTTTGTTTTGTTTTGTTTCAAGACAGGGCTTCTCTGTGTAGCTTTGGAACCTGTCCTGGAACTCACTCCGTAGACCAAGCTGGCCTCAAATTTATGGAGATCTGCCTGACTCTTCCTCCTGACTGCTGAGATTAAAGGCATGTGCCGCCACCACCCAGCTCTTTAAAGGATTCTTAAGAGAAAACTTCTCAGAAAACCACCTTAAATATATCATCAGGCATTCGTAAGAGAAACCTAAAGGAAGGGGTGATGTAGACCAGCAGCAGAATTGCACCTGAGTGGGCTGAGGAGCTTCTTTTGGGCTCTCAGTAGGCACAGAGAATAATCAAACTTGCATTACTTGAAAAATATATTCATGTATATAGACAACAATAAAAATAATGATAAGGTACATTTAATCAAGGATCCAAATATTGTCATAAGCAAAAGGTGTAACCATGGTTTGAATCAGAATTTAAGTAAATGATATGAACAAAGGCTTAGAGAAATAAGCTGAGCCAAGTTTTAATTGAGACCTCCATGTTACTGGTTATCACAGAATCTAAAGTAAGGAGGTGACATGATCATAACAATGATTTTATAAAGACTCAGATGACAATGTTTTATAGGATTATTTTGAAAGAGGAAAGGAAAAGTGTTTGGGTAATTTGCACCCGGATCATAATCAGAAGAGACTTGTTTCAGGATGCGGTGGTGGAAATAGAGAAGCTGGAATAGGTCAAAGAACGCTTTGGAAACACATCATCACCTAGCGTCTGGATTAGTGGTCAGTAGAGACGGAAGAATCGAGGCTAATTCAGAGTGGAGTGGTGTTCTGATGCAGTCACTGGAAAGAAACAAAGAAGTTGAGGGAAGGAGCTGGTTCCAGCTTTAAGGAAATGGTAGGTCAACAGGACTTAGTGCAATGGGGCCTACAACAGATCACTGGCAGAGTTTTGGAAATGAGAACTAGAATTCACATTAGACGTCAGATCTAAAATTGGACTCATAATCAAAAGAGAAGCTTGTCTTATAAAATGTGACTTTGGGGTTGCATTTTATAAATGTAAATAGGCTGTAAAGGCAGAAGGAAAATGTTGGCAAGCTTGGAGGAGGTCATAAACTCTTGAGAGGAGCATATGGGAGAGACATGGCAAGGATTGCTGGATTGGAATGCATATTTTTTCTTTTTGTTCTTTCTTTTGTTTCTTTTCTTTTTTCCCTTCCCAGCACATCTTACCTAATGGTAGCTGTTTGTCCTTACATACCACCAAGATGTTTGCTAAGATCCTGCCCCTTGCCATATTTAATGACTCATTCCAGACCCAGAGATGTTCATCCCCGAGTCCTGTCTAGTTTAATCTGATAAAAATGTATAATTTATGAAATCTCACAGTTTCTTATGGCCATGTTCCCTGCCAAAATGTTTAGCACACATGGGGATGAGCAGAGACAAGAGGCAGAGAGCAAAACCTAGCTGTATTTGCCTCCAGGTGCACTAGAGGCCCAGCTATATGTTAACCCACTTTAGTCTGATGGCTTGTTTTGCTGTTCTGTTTGGTTTTGCTATGGTGCTGGAGACTGACCCTTGAACCTCACTCATGTTTATCCATATGACTCACCACAGAGCCACATCTCCAGCTACATCCTTGCCCAGATTGGTTTGCATTGTGTTCTTATTTTTTTCCCTTTGTGGTGGTACTGAACCACACAACAATGAACAGAGTATGTTAGATGAGGCACATCACCAGCTACTTCTTCATCCGATTTAAATTTATGGCCACTTAAACTCCATGAATCAATACTTCCCTTTCCCTTAAATTTTCATGAAGCTCTAATATTTGCTATCAATGACCTTTGATATAGAAAGTGGTACAAAACTATTTGGGTGGGACAGTTAAGTCTGTGAATAGACAAACAGGGAAGGAATAAACATGCAAGTCCATTGTGGACTAAGAAAACAAGCACTACTGAAGAATTAGAATGACCTAGCTCAGAGTTAAGAGGAAATCTAAATAATGGAAGATTAACCTCAGAAAAACAATAACAAAAAGATGAGCAACCAAATGGCCACAGAAGATCCAGGGAGCGGGTTATTGACACAATCTCTTCAGGGTATGTTTTATTGTCTTTGATCTATTTTGTTTGCAGAACATATGTCACTCAATGTGTCTGTGGTCAGACTTAAATAAGGTCTTATTTAAGGCTTATTTAGTCACTCTTTTAAATTCTGCCTGAGAAGGTGATATGTTTTTAAAGAGTATAAACAATACAGTGGTATTCAGTAATTGTAGAAAAAGAAATCCTATCACAACACAGATAAACCTGGAAGATATTATGCCAAATAAAATAATTTAGTACAAGAAATTAAATGCTATTTGATTTCCCTCAAACGTGTAAGAGTAGATTGGTCATTACCAAAATGAGAGGGCTGGAGATCAGAGAAAATAAAAAGAAAGCTGGTTTAGGAGTTACAAAGCTATAATTAGATAGGAAGAACTGGGTCTGTTACACAGTCAAGTAAGTAATGCTTGTATTATATATTTCCAAACAGTTAGAAAAATGATTTTGAGTGTTTGAGGTGATGGCAATAGTAACCACACTGATTTGATCATTATATATTATAGGGATATACCAAAACAACACAGTGTACCAGCCTTGTACCTGGCCAGTTTGCTTCTATGTTGCTATGATAAAACACTAACCAAAGCAACTTGGAGGAAAGAAATTATTTGGCTTATAAATTGGAGTCCATCACTAAGGGACACCAAGTCAGAAACTCAGCACAGGAACCTAAGGGCAGGAACTGAAGCAGATACTGTGTAGGAAGGCTTTTTGCTGGTTTTCTACCAGGATCACTTTCAGTTTCCTTCTGATAAAGACTAAGCCCACCTCTCTAGAGATGGAACCACCAACAGAGGGCTGGGCCCTCCTACATCTATTAAAAACTAAGAAAATGCCCCACATTGGTTGGTTACTCCCATAAGCTTTTTGCCACCATTGTTCTAACATAATTTGCTGGCAGAACAGAATGTAAGTAAAGGTTTTGTGGCTGGGTTGGTGGTTATGTTTCTCTTTTGGTATCCTCCATAGTATATTTCCATACCAAAGACATAGGGGCGAAGGTTCTATGTAGGCACCAGCTCACCCTCTCCAGTGTCTAATTTGACACAAGACCCCCTCTATGAGATGGAACCCATATTCTATACTGCTTGGGTAACCAAGAATCAGAGACTAGGTAGCCCAGAGCTAGGTAAAACAAAATACTTCTATTTTTTTTAAAAAAAAATAATAAAAATAAAATGACTTCTGATGATATTATGCTATACTCATAGATTGTTGCATTACTCAGCCAGCATCAGAGAAGCTTCCTCCTGCAGCAAATGGGAATACAGAGACCTACAGCCTGACTACTCGGAGAGAGAAGCCTTGGGACAACAGCTCAGAGTCTCCATCAAATCCCTCCCCTCAGAGCTCATGGATCCCCACAGAAGAGGAGGCAGAAAGAGTATAAGAGACAGATGGGATGGAGGACAACAGAACTAGCCCCTCTAAATCAAGCAAAGGTCATAAGAACTCACGGAGGCAGAAGCATCAGGACCTTCATGAGTCTGCACTAGGCCCTCTACATACATATCACAACTTCAGTTTAGTATTTTTATAAACTCCTAAATGCGTAAATGAGTGTGTCTCTGATTATTGTGACTTCTGTTGGTTTTCTTCATCCAATTTTGTTTTCTTATTAAATATTGTTATGTCAAAAATAGGTTACTTCAAAGTGATCAGTTTCACATACAAAAAAAAAGAAGAAACTGAAGCAAAGCAAAATGAAACAAGGAAAAGAAGAAAAAGAAACTACCCCCACAGAAATGCAATGGGCCAATCTGTTATAGACAGTTCAACTGTGCTTCCTTTTCTGCTGTGGGAACTCCTTCAGCCAACAAACTTTACAATACCGGCCCACTTTGGGTACAGTCTCAAGTACTATAAATGCAGGTAAAAAACATGTGTGAGGGGGGCTGGAGAGATGGCTCAAAGGTTAAGAGCATTGCCTGCTCTTCCAAAGGTCCTGAGTTCAATTCCCAGCAACCACTTGGTGGCTCACAACCATCTGTAATGGCATCTGGTGCCCTCTTCTGGCCTGCAGGCATACATACAGACAGAATATTGTATACATAATAAATAAATAAATAAATAAATAAATAAATAAATAAATAAATAAATAAATATTTAAAAAAACGTGTGTGAGGTCTCTTTGGTTCCAGTTCCCAGCATACACAAAGGACTGCGGAACACTACACTTTCTGTGAGTTTATCCCCAAATAAACTTTTGTTATACTCCATTCCAGGCTATTGTGGAACTCTTTTGCATGCCAACAAATTGATGCCCAATGTGGCCTGAGTCCACACCATTGCCAGGCCCTGCCCTTGCCTTCACCTGCAACTTTTTCCCACCCCTGCTCAGCTGAACTACCCCTCTGGCATGCAGTTGTGCACAATTTGGCTTGACTGGTCCATGGTGGCAGTGTGGCAATTTCCAGCCAGCAGCTCCCACCTGGCTTGGTCCTGCCTATTAAGTAGCTGAGTTACTCAAACCTCCATAAACAGGTATGCTGCTCTTGAGTAATTAACTAAATTTGTTAGTAAAGTCTAAGTCTCAAGTAATTCAGGTACTGATCTAGGACCTGCTTTACTGCAGCAACTGTGACCAACTTGCTGGCCAACTATTGTAGGGAGAGAGCCTGCTTGTTCTTCCCAACTGCCTGGCTAGCTTAGCCCTAAAATACCCACACAGAAATTGTATTAATTGAAACACTGCTTGGCCCATTATCTCTAGCCTCTTATTGGCTAACTCTCACATCTTGATTTAACCCATCTCTATTAATCTGTGTATCACCACATGGCAGTGGCTTACCAGGTAAAATTTCCAGCATCCATTTCTGGTGGATCTATGACATATCTCTCCTTGACTCTGCTTTCTTCCTCCCAGAATTCAGTTCTGTCTTCCCTGCCTACATACGTTCTGCCCTATCAACAGCCCAAAGCAGTTTCTTTATTAACCAATGAAAGCAATACAAAGACAGAAGGACCTCCTACAGCCAACCATGATTATTATACCTACAAAAATTTTCTGAAAATTATAACAGAGGTAAGTTAATTTGATTAATAACTAAATAAATTTGAAAATTGTAAACCAATTCTAAGATAATTGCAGATAATATCACCATCTAGGAATTTAACAACCTTTTTGTTTCTACTATGGATGGAATTCTGCAAGAGCTGTTTGACCTACCTTGTACATATATTTTGTGGTTATGGCAGCTATTATCTTTGTTCTTCATATTATATCCTTAAAAATGGTTTGATAACAGAGACAAGAATGAGAAACTTAAAAATGATACAGTTTTTAGCTGAAAGGATTCATACTATTGAAAATGATAACCTTAATTTGACAGGCAAAATTTAATCCATGTCAATGGGTTATGAAACTTAAAAATGGTATTAAGAGATTATTGGAAAGGGTTCATACTGCTGAAATTGACAATAAAAATCTTTTAAGAAGTTATAAGATAGCAAATTGAACATCCCTCCAGAAAGGCAATCTACACACCATTCAAATAATATCTAAAGATGAGAAGTTATCATTAATAGAAAACTTTGAAACATTGGAATCATATATACAGAATGAGAACCAGAAATTAATTGATTTGATAAAATCATTAGAAATATTCACAGGTCAAGAGATTCAGGTTTTACAAAAGACAGTAATAAAAAGATTTGAATCAATTGAGGAACTTGTCAGAACTGATAAGCAAGAAGAGGAGGTATAGGCAAAAGATTTAGCATTGCTGATACCTCTCAGCATCAGAGATGACTTACCAAGAGTTTTAGCCACTTATCCTACTATTAACTCCAAAAAGCCAGCAAATACTCAATAGACAAATGGTTTCACAGAATGTAAATGGAAACCTATAGATATGAAAGTTCTAAAAGAAATTAATCAAGCAGTAGTATTTTATGGGATATATTCACCATTTGATAGGGACATGGTAAAGACATGGGCTTCAAGCAATAGGGTTATTCCACATGATTGACTCCAGTTAGTCTCAGCAATTTTAGAAGATGGGCTGCAGTTACAGTGGAAGTTCTATTGGAGAGAGGAGGCTAAAGCTATAGAACTCCAAGGTAGAGTCAAAGGATTTGAGATTTCCCAAGATTAAATTCTTGGTGATGGCTGTTATACTGATCTACAGAATTCAGTTATTTACAATGAACACATCTTGTCCCTATGCTAGGCAGCAGCCTTGAATGCTTGGGACAGGATTCAAGAACGAGGAAGAATTGAATCATATATTAAGGTCATACAAGGCCCAAGAGAACACTTTATTTACTTTTTACAAAGATTAACTAAAGATGTTAATTAACAAATAGGGGTAACAGATCCAGAAACTAGATGAGTACTTATTGAATCTCTGCTTTTGAAAATGCCAATTTAGAATGCAAAAAGATACTTGGGTCTTTAAAGGTTAGATCAGCTCCAATTGATGAATGGATCATGCACACAGCCAATGTTGAGTCATTTGATTGTAATACTGAAGCTTAAGTAGGCAAAATAATTTCCAAAGGCATGAAGAGATATCAACATTTAACATCCTTAGTCATCAGAGAAATGCAAATCAAAACAACTCTGAAATTCCATCTTACACCTGTAAGAATGGCCAAGATAAAAAACACTGATGACAACTTATGCTGGAGAGGGTGTGGAGAAAATCAAACACTTACACATTGCCGGTGGGAATGGAAGCTGGTAAAACCCCTTTGGATATCAGTGTTGCAATTTCTCAGAAAATTAGAAAACAACCTTCCTCAAGAACCAGTAATATCAGTTTTGTGTATATATCCAAAGGAAGCTCAATCATGCCGAAAAGACATGTGCTCCACTATGTTCATAGCAGCTTTGTTTGTCACAGTCAGAACCTGGAAACAACTTAGATGTCCCTCGACCGAAGAATGGATAAGGAAAATGTGGTATATTTACATAATGGAGTACTACACAGCAGAAAAAAGTAATGACATCTTGAATTTTGCAGGAAAATGGAGCTAGAAAACATTATTTTGAGTGAGATAACACAGACACAGAAAGACAATTATCACATGTACTCACTCATAGGTGGTTTTTAAACATAAAGCAAAGAAAACCAGCCTACACACCACAATCCCAGAGAACTTAGACAGTGAGAACACTAGGAGAGACTTATATAGATCTAACCTACATGGGAAGTAGAAAAAGACAAGATCTCCTGAGTAAGTTGGGAGCATTGAGACCTTGGGGGAAGGTTGAAGGAAAGAAGGGAGAGGCAGGGAGGGGAACAGTGGAAAACATAGAGCTTAATAAAAAAATTTTTAAAGCATCTTGTCAATAGCAAAGGTTTAGAATTGAGTTTTCTACTACATGGCAACAAACTAAGATTATAAGGTATCCTACTTGTTCTTTATATAAGCAAACGCCACTACCTGCAGGAAGTAACCCAAAGGATACTTACTCAAAGAAATGAAATCTGGAAGATGAATGTTTAATTCGTAAAATTAAAACATGTACACCACACCATTGATACCTATTCAAGTTTCAATGGGAAAATGCTTTGAGTTCAAAAATCACATATTTACTAGAAGTTATGGCCATTGTGGGTATACCTGCACAAATAAAGACAGGCAATGGTCCAGCATATGTCTCTAATAAAATGAAGCAGTTTTTTGCTTATTATAATATAAAGCATATTGCAGGTATATCACATAATTCTACAGGGCAGGCAGTTATAAAAATATCAAATTGAATCATAAAGGTTATGTTAAACACATAGAAAGTGATGAAAATGCCCCCAGAAATATAGTGTATAATGCTTTATTAATCTAGAATTTTCTTAATGTCGATGAGGAAGGAACAATGGCAGCAGAGGAACTGGATAAAAGAAAAAAAAAAAACCTTTTGAATCAAATCAGCCAGTACATTTCAAGGATGTGTTGACCTCAGAGTAGAAAGCAAAAGATGTGCTATGTTGGGGAAGGGGTTTCACTCTTGTTTCTACAGGAGAAGAAAAGCTATGGATATCATCAAAAGTTATCAAGATTTGGTTTGAAAAGGAGAAATCTCTTGATTAAGAGAAATGACAGCTCATCCATAGAGGTGACAATCATATAGGTTGCAAGGAAACCTCATAAGGGTTAGGGCAGGGTTTTTTCTTGTTTTTGCAGGAAAATACCCATCTCTGACAAGTAAAGAGACCTTGGACATCTAGATGCTTAAAGGAAAAAAAAGAGCTATCTAGAAGGAATCACCAAGCAAAGAAAAATCTGATATATGATACCAATATCCTCTAGAGGGCAAGATATTATTGATATACATATAATAGTAGTTACCATGTATTAAAAAATAAAAGCTGGCTTTGGAGTTGAACTGTGGCTGTCCTTTTCTAAATTCAAACATGTTGTTAGAATAAAAATTCAATGTTTCTGTCTCACATCATCAACCACCTGGTATAGGGCAGAAGTAAGATAAAATTTAGGGACTACTATTATCAAAACTCTGCTCTCAAAAAGTTTTGCTTCTCCCCATACCTATTTTTGTCTCTATGGTACCTTTTGCTGTATTTTGTCTGTATGAATAATGTTTAGGTTTTCCACAATGAACAATAAATTTTCCTGCAGTAATCTTTAAAGTTTCCAGGAAGAAGGTGGGGCCCCACAACAATGATTCCACCTGGTTGATATGATATAATTATGCTGATAGCACCACTTTAAGATTGGTTTTGGGTTACAAACTGCTCAAGATGATTCCATCTTTGCTAGTTGAGATCGTGTACCTTCTTACAATGTTTGGGCCAGAACTTTAAATAAGAACTTCAGAAAAACCCTACCAACTACTCAAAGACTACCTAAATTATACCAGATAGTAATCTTGAAACTTAACCATTACTTATTTTTTACAGGAGCCCATAGAAATAACATTGCCTCATGACAGTTGGAAATAATTATAGAAAATAATGTCCCCTCTCCCAACAAAGTTTGTCCTCAGGACTAGGGATATTATTAAGTGTTGGTTACAACTGGTATAAGGTTGTGGGTGGAAATAAAGTAGGCTCAGGGATTGCTCTTGAAAAAAAGGGGACAGGGTGAATAGATGGGATGGAATAATTGGTAGATTAGTGTGAGTTTACTCACACTAATAATAATAATGAGATTACTTGTCATTTCTTGCACTTTTTGAAAGTTGCTTGATTGTATTTACTGTTCAGAATATTATTTCCCTTCTCATGTATTTGATGGGGTTGAAGACTAGATAGTCATATTTACTCTCCTCTCATGACTTAGCCAAGCCATTTTTAATATAAGACTTAGACTCCTTAGATTAGGACAAATATTGAAACATTTAGCATGTTTCTTGATTCATGTTGTTCATACTAGCTGTAATTCAAATTTTTATGTATATTGGTTCTTATTGTATATAGTTTCATATTAGGCTTAGAACTCTCTTATTTAGACAAAAGTGGGAGATGCTGTGGGAACTCCTTCAAGCAATAGCCTTTAAGATATCAGCCCACTTTGGGCGTGGTCTCATGTGCTATATATACAGATGAAAAGCATGCACAGATTTTTTTTTTTTTTGGCTGCTGGATTTGGTTTCAGTTCCCAGCTCATGTAGAAGATTGTGGAATGCTACCCTTCTATGAGTTTATACCCAAACAAATAAACCTTTGTTATACTCCATTCTGGGCTATTGTGGAACTCTTTTGTATGCCAACACTTTTCCCAAATCACTACAGGCTGGAATGAAGTTAACAGCTGGAAGTATGACAAGCACCCATAAATATGTATATGATTTTTAAAAATTCTTATTGGATTTTACACTTAAGCTTCACATAAAAATTGCTACTTATGAAAATCAGTTTCTTGCAACTTATGCCTAAAAACTTTTCCAAAAGTCTTAGGATAAATTTTAAGGTTATTTCAGGTCTTCTTCTGTTTCTTGTGTCAATCTTCTGACAATCTTGTATCAGTAATATTTATATAGATATAACATGTTTCATGGTGTTTAAAATTGTGATGATTTTAATTTATAGTATTCTTTTTTATTTATTTTGTTGCATTGGTGTCTCACCTTCCTGTGTGTCTATGTGGGCGTGTCAGATCCCCTAGAACTGGACTTACAGACAGCTGTGAGCTGCTATGTGGTTGCTAGAAATTGAAGCAGGGTATGCTGGAAGAGCGGTCAGTGCTTTTAATCACTAAGCCATCTCTCCAGCCTATTATTATATTTCATGGGATCTAAGATGGCATCAATGGAATGATCCTTCATCATGGGCGGAGGCTGCTTCTTCGTTCCCAGCTGCCCAGACCGGATAACACAGAAATTCTATTAATTACGACACTGCTTGGCCAATAATGTACACTTCTTACTAACTAACTCTTACATCTTAAATTAACCCAATCCTATTCTACATTTTACCACGAGGCTCATGGTTTACTGGTAACGTTCCGGGGGCATCTGAATCCTTCAGCAGCTACATGGCGTCTCCTAGACTCCACCTGATCTCTCTCTATATCTCTGTTCAGATTTCCTGCCTGGTTATATTCTGCCTTGCCATAAGCCCAAAGCAGTTTCTTTATTCACCAATGGTAATAAAACATATTCACAGCATACAGGGGAATCCCACATCACTTCATTGCTTCAGAGTATGAGAATAACAGTGTGCACATAATCATGCAAGAATTGCTCCCAAGGAACACCCAGTTTCATGGTACTGGGTAAGGGATACCTAAACACAAATGGGACAAATGAGTGGAGGATTGGGAAAAGAGTTTTCCTAAAGGAAATGATGTCTAAAGGATGAATTAGAATTATCTAGTCAATAAGAACATAGAAAAGTCTACTGTGTATCTGAGCTAGAACAGGTGATACTATTAGTGCTGTGTGGTTATGTGATCAATAAAGGTGTGTCATGTAACTATGGATGAGAAAATTCATTAAAAAAATTCACTTCAGTAGTATTAGTGGCAGATAAGACTAGGGCAGATTTAGTGCTAGTAAGAGATACAGAACCACCACACACATCCCAGGCACTAAGAGAATACCTAGCACATGGTTGAGCACCTAGAATACATGAGAGAAGGAATATGCAAGATTTGTATACTACATTAAGCAGTCATGCCTCGTCCTAAGAGCAATTAGAAAGTCAACATGAAGGGGGAGTCTGTGCTGAGGCATGTGGTTTCTCACATCCGTCTAGAAAAGTTGCCCCGACAGGAACCTTCCTCCTGCAGAGCTAGAGCTTCCCTTCCCCTCTTTGCCCTGCCTGTTCCTTTGCCAAGAGCACTGAACAGAAAGAGGTGTTTGCTTGAAAATGCAGCTGGCACAGTGAGGTTGTGAACAAGGATGGTACCCATTGCCTGAGCAGGAGCTTATGCTCAGGAGACGAGGAACCCTGCTCACCGCACAAGGATTAGCTGATCACAAAGGCCAGACTTTGATCTGTATGCCAAGCCAGACTTCCAGAGAGAGATCAGGTAAGTCTGTCTGTCTGTCTGCCTTCCTGCCTGCCTGTTTATCTGTCACGTACCCCTGACACTTCACTTAAGGCTTCTATAAGTGAGATTAGCATTGCCAAACTGTAAGCTTATAAGCAAGGGTCATTTTTAAGACTATATGTTGTTGAATTACAGGAGACTTACATATTGGACAGGGTTTTTTAAACCACAAATAGAGACATGGTTTAGACCTAAGGCTAAAGTATACATGAAGGAGAAATAGCATGTCATGCTTTCTATCAGTGCTCTGGACATGTCTGGGGCTCCTCCTTTCACCTGCCACCAGAATGCCTGTCTTGAAGCCCTCCCTTGGGTACTCTGAACAAGACACAAGGCTAAGTAAGACAGGAGAAAGCAGTTTCATCCCCAGATACTGATGATTGATGTTGCTCTGGTCCTCCTCACAGAATTCCCATCATCATGAACTGGAACATGATCATCTCGGGGTTTATTATAGTAGTGATCAAAGTTGCTGGAATGACCATATTTCTGCTATATTGTGAGTATTTGTGCGAGCCTTCTCCCCAGCATCCTTATTGTCAGCATGTCAGACTGAGTATAAAGGTTCAGTGCCTACGTACCTCCACGGTGTCCACCCTCACTCTATCAGACACAGGGGTCAGGTTTACTGCTCTACAATGGAGATGCACAGCTGACTGTGTAAAAGGGTAGAGCCCTTACATGAAGCTTTTGGAGAATATGAACTAGAATATTTAGCATGCCTTTTTATTATTGCTATAATTTAAAATTAATACTGTTCCAGTTCAACCCAATAAGGCTGTGTGAAGGGCTAATATAAGATTAAGATTTAACTGAGAGATGTGTGTGTGTGTGCCTGCACACATGTGTGTATATACAAATTCTTCTCAATAAATTCAGTAATAAAAGGAGCTTCAAAACCAAAGATTTATCTCTGAAGTCAGGAAAAAATGAAGGAGGAAGGAAATGTGAGCAAACGACTGCAGTTGGGTAAGCGGTATTTTCCTTGTGACCCAATTTTAATATGCAATGACTATCATGAGAGCAGAGGAGATCCACAAGTAGGTAAGCGAAGACAACAAAAATATACACAGTCCTCCATGAGGCAGAGAGCTCAGTGCTTCCTCCTGTGGTCACAGCTCCCTGGCATCCCTGGTGGCTCATTTGCTGCTGCTGCCATTTGTAGCCACACTGAGGCTGAGCCACTAGCTGGTTTTCTTTGCAGTCCCACAGGTTTTTGGCAAGAGTAATGATGGCTTCATCCCCACGGAGAGCTACGGAACCACTAATGTGCAGAATGGTAATCTCCCTGCTATCAAGCTGAATTCTAACAGTCCCTAAGAAACTTATGCACAAATGCTCCACAAAGGTCCTCATCACCTTTTCAAGTGTGAAAATGAATAGCAAACCTATTGATAATGATTTTTATCTCCTACTGGTATTAGGGATCAAATCCAGGACCTTGCTTGGGAAAAACATAAGCTATATTCTTAGCCTCTGCTTGAAATATAGAATGCTCAGTTTTCCTCCTGGGCCTGAGGATGGTCTGTGGGGGACTTCTGTAATGTGCTGTAGATGTGTTTCATAGTCTTACAAGAATGGTTATAAAGAAACCAAGTTCTAGACAGGTGTGGTGGTGCAGACCTTTAATTCCAGCACTTGGGAGGCAGAGGCAGGAGGATCTCTGAGTTCTAGACTAGTCTGGTCTACAGAGTGAGTTCCAGGACAGCCAGAGCTATACAGAGAAACCCTATCTTGAAAACAAACAAAAAAAGGTAAAAAACAAAAAAGAAAGAGAGAAAGCAAAGAAAGAAAGGCAGGAAAGAAGAAAGAAAGAGAAACCAATTCCAGCATTAGGAGATGGATCAGTTGGTAAAGTATCTGTCCCACAAGTATAAGACCCTGAGCTTGGATCTCCAGCACACTTGTGAAAGACAAGTGTTGCAGCAGTGTCTGTAACCCCAGGTCTGGTGGATGGAGGCAGAGATGGGTTGATCCCTAGTGCTCATTGGCCAGTCAATCTAGCCAAACTAATAAATTCCAGGTTCAGAAAGAGACCTTGCCTTAACAAATGAGGTGGTCAAGGTTTGGAGAAGGCACCCAATGTCAACCTCTGGCCTCCTCACATATGCACACACAAGTGCACGCACACTCTCACACACATGTACATGCACCCACCAAAACATGTACGTACAACACACACACACAAAGAATTCTTGTTTTACAAAGAAGTCTAGGCATCTTTTTGTGTGCCAAACACTCTGCTAGAACAACTATAGGAGAATAAAACAGGTAAGTAATCAAGCCTCATGTATAAAACAAAAAGTTCAATGCCAGATGATTCATACACAGAGGACAAGATGCTTCTAATCCCACTTCTTTTTTAAAAGATTTATTTATTTTTATGTGTATGAATGTTTTTACCTTCATATATATAGGTACACCATGTGCATGTGTCACGTATGGATGCCAGAAAAGGACACTATATCCCCTGGAACTGGAGTTACAAGTGGTGTGTGCCAGCCTGTAGGTGCTGGGAATTCTGCCACCTCTCTAGCTCCAAGCTCACTTGTATGCAAGAACCCTGTCACTGCCTCTAAAGATAAGAGTTACTGTTGATATCTTTAGGACCCAAAACCGCCATCTCTAATTAAAACAGTCTTTTATAATATTACAATGGCTCTGAGCTCGGGAATGTATTAAAGGGTGAATGCTTATGTCTGTTTCATCATTATTATTTTAAGCAACAACTTCATGTCTGGGTAAATGAAAGTAGTTTTAACCAGAACCAACAAATAACCAGAGCCCCTGCGGGGAGATTTCAGCAGTCTATGGAGCCATTGTAGCTGTGTGTGCAGTCAGTGCTCTCAGAAAAAAGATCCTCTTAGGGGCCCACCGTTCCCCATACTTTGTATTTTAAAAGGCAAACTTCTTATGCTTAGAGAAATCTCTAGAAGGTTACCTACCTCCTTATCTGCTGTAACTCTATGAATCTTGGATCTTCTTGTACTCAGTTACAATTCTTAGAGGAAATCCTAATTGAGAAAAGCATCTAAAAGCTGTCTGGAATTAAAGCTTTTTGTAGAGGGTTTGGACACCAGCAATAAAGGGAACAGCAAAGATGCTATGTCGAGCCTGGAATAAAAATGCTTCCAACCGCTCTCTGAAGGTGACCATATCAAACGTGTATATGGGAGGAGTAAGAGCCTTCTTGGGGTACTAGCCTCCTCTACCCCCACCTCCTGTTTATTTTTGCCTCCTAGGCATTTCACATCACCTACCATAATAGGGAGAAGCGGGGTATAAAGTAGGACTTAGGCACCTAGCACAATAGCCAGATGGAAGCTTCAGAGAAGGAAAATTTCTCACAACTCTAGTTCAGAGGGACCAAGCCCCTTGTCTTCTCTATAGCATCTCTTTCGGGCCTTGCTTCCCTCCTTTCTTCCCCCTTCCTTCCTCTCCACACACTTCCTTCCCAACTCCCAGCCTGCCCCAAACACTGGGATCTTCATCAAGAAAGATGATTTTTCTTTATACCTCTGGATCATCTAGAACATCTGGAATGCTTAGAAACAAACAGTCAGAGCTCAACAGCTCACACCTAATGGTTGTTCATCGAATAGTAACCACCAGGCTTTCTTTTCATTTCAGTCTCACAGATCTTTGGGAGAAATAACGAAAGTGTCATGCCCACAAGGAGCTACGGAACAGGTACAGTGCATGGTCCCTGGTTTCTCCCACCCCTTCAGTACACATAAGCTGGATTCTTTCGTTTTGTTTTGTCTATTTGTTTTGTTTTGTTTATTTGAGACAGGATTTTTCTGTGTATCCATGGCTTTTCTGGAACTCAGTGATGGCTCACACCAGTAGAATTTGCAGAAGGAGGCAGAGGCAGGAGGATCATAAGTTTGAGGCCAGCCTGAGTGGCACAAACTGGATTCTCAAGGAATTTTCCCATTGTCCCTTTCTTGTGGAACTTTTGTTCAAAGGGACCATGAAGAACTTCATGGTCATTCCCTCTATGTTAGGGGCCGGAAAACAGACTAGAGCGATGGAATTTCTTCCTGGATTGGGAAGCCTTTATACTAGTAGTTACAAAGAAGCGTATGCCCCATCATTTTGTGAGTCAGTCCCAGGGCTCCCACTCCAGACCACTAACTAGCATGTATTCATTCTGCTTCTGCCTCTGCTTCTTACTCCCCTAATCTCTCCAGCCTGCCCCAAAGACTGGGATCTTCACCAAGGGAGATGCTTCTTCTTCTCCACCTCTGAATCATCTTGGAATAACAGCAGGGATCACTGTGCAACCAGAGGATCCACACTGGCAGTTGTCGACACACCGGAGAAACTGGTAACGACATTGGGAGGGCGTGATAAAATAGCCTGCCCGACCTCAGCTGCAGTTGGTGGTCTATGGGAAAACGTGATGTGGGGATAGAATGCTGGCGAGAATTAGAGGCCTGCCTGGCTGGGGAGTTCATAGTCCGTGTTCTAAACCTGAGACTGAGAAATCCAGATCCTGTCATCTTCCCCATAAACTGCAGTATCAGGTTTATGTATTAAAGATGAACCAGGACATTAAAAGTGCAAGGCTTAACCAAAGACCTAGTGCATGCAGAAGTGATGTAAGGACCAGGGAGATCGCTCAGTGGGTAAAGTCACACACTATAAAGCTTGATGACCTAAGTTCAATCCCTGGGACCTGCATGTTTGCAGAAGCTCCCACAGGCGGTCCTCTGACCTCTATAAGTGCCGCATGTATGTTCGTTCACACACATACATACATACATACATACTCATAAACTACAAAAGCACACAGACACAAAAGAAATATTACAGAATACTTTATGAGATGTTCACGTATATAGAAAAGGAGGAAGATACGCATTATTCATGATAGTAATGCGTCATCTCAGTGTGCATAAGAAAAAAAGATAAATTAATATAATTAAAACAAAGAACTGGATCCCAGAGTTTACAGTTCACCTTTGTGAAAATGAGAATAGATGAATGCTTTGTAGCAGCTTTGTTTACTGCCTTCCATTAGCTTGTGGCTGCCATATTTTATGCATAGGCAATGAGGAAATTAAAGAAAAGTAATGGTTAGTGTGGGGGGGGGCACAAATGTGCCATAGTAGATATGTGAAAGTCAGAGAACCACCTCACCTTCCACCTTGCTTGAGACAAGGTGCCTTGTTATTCACAACTGCACAACCAGATTATCTGCTCCCCTCCCCCAGCCTTCCAGGGATTCTCCCCTTCCTGCCTCTCATCTTGCCATGGGAGCACTGGGAAAACAAAAGGTCACTACAACATCAGGCTTTCCCGTGGGTTCTGGGAATCTGACCTCAAATTGCCACACTTACACAGCAAATGTCCCACCAACGGATACATCTCCTTAGCCAAAATAAAAGTTGTTTGACCATCATATACTTAAACAATAGAAGATTAAATTCACCATGCTCATTTTACTTACAGTTGCCTCTCTTCAAATCTTAGCAATGATTGGATGTTGGGCACAAAACACTATTCGTGTTTTCCTCCCCTATCCTAGCTTCTCAAAAATCATCCTGTGATCGGGCAGAACTTTCTAGGGAGCCAACCCTTGATAGATGACCAAGGTCAGAGATTAGGATCCCACAAAATCTCTAGGGTAAAGTACCCAAGTGGAAAGCAATATGTTTTCCGGTAGAAAATTGGGAAGAAAAGAGGAGCAGGGGGTGGGGAAAGAAAACAGGGGCTGGAGAGAAGAGAACGAGAAGAATTGACCCCTCTGTTTCCTCTAGTCACCATTTAAGTTTTGGTGCGTCCAGTGTTCACTGTCCCCCTCCCCAGCTTCTACTGCATAGTGACACAGACAAAGATCACACTGATGGTTTGCTGATAACTCCCAACACATTTTTCCACTTGATTAAACTTAATTGGGGATGTGAAAATTTTCTGGAATGATGAAAATCCCACAAAGAGAAGCATTCCAGACATAAGATGTGTACATGAAGTGGCCTGGTTTTGACTGTGGTGCCCTCCTTTCCCATACCTTCTGGGCAATACTGACATCACAGGGCATTTATCAGTAATGCAAATTCTTCATCATTAGCTCTTTGGCACCGCAGGCCAAGCAGTCTGTCTGGTCCAGATATCCAGGTGATCTTACGTCCAACCGAGTTTCAGAACTTCCCCAGGCAAGTGTCATTGATACCAGGGTCCAATCCCCAGGAGCCTTCCTGGTTCCCAGAACCAGAGCCACCATCAACCGCCAGCTCAGCACTGAAGAACACACTGATGAGCCGCTTCTTCTTTTAACTTCTAGAAGTATCTTCAGGACATAGCTGATGCCGAGAAGTACTTTGTTGGTCTGACGCGTCAGCCGGGAGGAAAAGGGTGGCGCTGGGTCAACAACTCTGCGTTCAATGGCAAGTACGTGAACACCCTGCATTTATTTCCCTAGGGATTTTTACATAAGAAGACTAAACCTGAGAGTCACACTGAGACAGCTCAAAGGATTAGACTAGACTTTGTTCTGTTTTCCTAGCTGTTTCCAACCCATTCCCTGCCTATTTAGCCTATTTATTATAGGAAATAAACAAACATTTTACATAATATAAAAATAGAAGAAAGAATATTAGAATATTATTCCTATAATAAATTATCTTCTTCAAAACAACCCACATGCATAGCTGCTGCTGCATCTCATATATTTCATAGGTCATTAAACTACACATTATACCATGTCCCCAGATATAGTTCCTTTACCTAAAGAAAGTTTATTACATACCTATATCCTATCTATACCTTAAAGTTGGCCTGTATCTCTCAAGAACTATCTTCGGGGAATCATTTGGAGTCCACCTTTAGAGGAGGCTATACTATTTCCAGTTTTCATATGGAAATACTGAGCTGGACAAGGAGCAAGCCAGGTCCCCGGCCTGCAAATGGATTACAGAGAGGAAAAAATTAATATGTACTCACTGCCTCCTAAATATCAGGCACTATGCTGCGCTAAGCACACGCATGGATCATTTCTCCGTATTCACCGGGATGCCATGGAGAAAGTTTCTATTACTCCCAAGTAGTTGAATTGGGTATGAGTGTTGAAATGAGGATGAAATGTGCTGGAGTTCACGTAGCAATAGGAGCCACAGTTTGATTTCATGGATCATTGAGCCCAAATCTCATTCCACTTTTTCATGAAATGAGACTCTACAGTCAGACCAAAAGGATCCAAATGCCAGAAAGAAAGTAGGAGAAGGCCAACGGCTTGCCTCCACCAAGGTTTTCCTAGAGCTAGCTCCCATTCAGTAAAGGAAGAAAAAATCTCTTTCCTCCTTTCTTGGCCCTTCCTGTTATAAACATGCAATCAATACTGAAAGATGGTTTTGGACAGTGTGACACTGTTGAAATAGGAGCGGCGGGGCTGCGTCCCCGGCACCCAGCCGCCCGCATGGCTAGCTTATGCCCGAAATAATTACACGGAAACTGTATTCTTTCAAACACTGCCTGGTCCGGCTAGTTTCAGTTTCTTATTGGCTAGCTCTTATATATTGTTCTAACCCATTTCTAATATTCTGTGTAGCCCATGAGCTGGCTTACCAGAGAGGATCTTAACCTGCGTCTGTCTGGAGTGGGAGCATCATGGCGACTCACTCACTCAGCTTCTTTTCCCCAGAATTCTCTTCTGTTTTCTCCACCCACCTAATTTTCTGTCCTATGAGGGCCGAGGCAGTTTCTTTATTATTACAAGACCCACCTCCATCATGACACTGCCCTCAAAGTTTGGAAATACTTCCAACCTTATATGAACAAGTTAGACCTAGATTCTTGGAATCCATGAATGCTCACAGGAGAGTTGAGAGGAAGCAGTGGGTACGGGACTGGACTGGAGAAGATATATGGAGAAGAGGGACTCTAAGTTGGGAAGAAAGACCCAGTGCAGAAAAGGAGGGTGTGTGGTTACATGAGGCTGCCTCTCCTCCATGCACACCTCCCATGTGACCCTCACCTCACTAGCAATCAAAGACAAAACTGAAACCAGGAGCCCTAACCATGCTTTCTCTACTCATGTAGTGTTACAAATGAGAATCGGAACTTCCACTGCGTCACTATAGGCTTGACAAAGACATTTGATGCTGCATCATGCGACATCAGCTACCGCTGGATCTGTGAGAGGACTGCCAAATGATCATGGGTCTCTACAACAAGAGCAACTATATGTCTACAAAGACAGCAAGAGAGATTACTTGCAACTGAAACTAGCCCAGAAAATACAGAACATCCAAGACTGTGCCCATCTCCCATAGGGTCGAGCTTCCCGGTAAATCCTCAGGGTCAATAAGCTATTCCCTCTCACAGGCACCTTCACACAACAGGAGAATCCCTGCTCTACTCCGGGCACTCCCCAAGACCACACTTGCTGTGCTAGGGGACTGGATTCCAGTCATCTCAGTATGCAGGGCCAGTTTTCTGGAGATGAAATTGATGCAGACATGAAATCTATTTCTGAGGAGTTGAGCATTTTGACTGACCAATGGGGCTTTGCCTGTAGACAGGCTCTATTTCATCCTTCGAGCACATGCCTGTGCTACTGAGAAGAAACTGCAAGCAGAAGAGTTGAGGCCTGTGAGAAGGCAGTGTGGGTAGAAGATTAAACTCAGCTTCACGACCTCCCCTACTCTCAGAAGCCTCCATTCCTATATTCTTCCCTAGAAGCTAAGGAAGAAGAAGCCTTCCTCTGTCTGAATTGAGACCAAGGCTCTCGAGAGGATCTCTACAGTTCAACTTGGAGCTGAAAAAACATTGGGGGAATGAAGAGGTTTTGTATAAGACAGAAAAGAGGAGGGGAAGGGAAAGGGAGGGAAAAGAAGGGGAGAGGAGAAAGAAGGGAGAAGGGAGGAAAGAAAGGGGATGGGCAGGAGAGACAGGGAGAGGAAGGTGATTGAAAAATATTCTATTATGACATAACTCCTTTTCTTTACAAGAAAGGGCAAAATGGAGACAAATGGAAATCCTGAGAGATGAAGTAGGGGGCTTGTTTGATCACTATGAAAGAAAGGGAAGAAAAATGTAAAAAAAAAAAGGCTCAATCTTCTTAACTAATCTCTGTGTTCACAACGAGATAGCAGCTCTTTATGAACCTAAAGTTATCAGAAGCAATGTATTGGTTGAGTAACAAGAAGCCTATAGAAAAGCTGAAGGAATTGAAGACACCCAACAACTCAGCATTTGCAACTAACAGTGACGTGTACATGTGCTACTAGTCAAAAGAAATTATAAATTCTATTATTACAAATACTGTTTTCTTTCTAATTTCTAGGTTTCATAGTTGCTAATGTGCCAGTAGATTTGCAATTTTAAAGAGGTAATGCTATTATTTCTATTTAATGAGATAATACTATTATTGCTAATGCTATTATCACTCGCTATTAAAACCCACTTGAAGGAGGTCATCAGAAGTAATCTGGGGGGTGCTGGAATTATGCTTGTACCTGTGGAGCTACAGTTCTCTGGTGTTCTTAACACGTAGGTGTCACAGAGCGGGGAGGGGCTGAGTCTATGGTAGAGAGAATAAGTAACTGGATTCTAACTGGAGGTAAGCCCCAGAACCCAGACAACAGAAAGGAAATCTTGATCCACTTTGAGAAAAGAGAACTTCCATTGCCACACTTCCTGTCTTATGATAAAACAGTTGCAGACTATTGAGGCCAGGAAATGAGGACATCTCATGATTTCTGTGGTTGAAGCCTGAATTTCCCGCAAGATGGGGAGGGGGGGTTACTCCTACACAGGTTCTTAACGAAGCTTGGGCAGGGACTGGAGTGAGAAAGAGGATATTCAGGGACTCTGTGAGTGTTGCTTTAATTACTGGGGAAGGGCTCATGAAGGGTAGATAGATGTAGCCCTTACTAGGGAACAGTGATGCAGGTTTTCAAATGGATTTAGTAAGCCATTTGGGTTGGAGTTTTGACTTTGCTTCTGATACACTTTCCTTACACACTTCTTTAATGTCTGACACAGCTTGTATGTTGTCTTCACAGCTTTATTGGGGCAGAAGTAGCATGTCAGAACATTCACCCATTTGAGATGTACAATTCAATGGGCCTGGTACGTTCACAGTAGTTTGCAGCCACCACCTCAAAGAAATCCTGTACACACTAGCTATCGTTACGTCATCTTCGTGTTACTCTCAGCCCTTTGGAACCACTTCTATACTTCCTGTCTCTACAAAGTTCCTTATTCTGGGTTTCATATGAAGACAATCATACAGTGTATAATTTTCTTTCTTACTGACTTCCTCTGCTTATAATAAGGTTTTTAATATTCACCCATGTATTTCAGCAGGCAACAGTGCTCTCACCTGGATCTGGAATACCCCCCCATATGTCTGTATCAAAGACTTGTTCCCTGAGAGTGTGATATTTGAAGGTGAGAGAACCTTTAAGAGGATCTGGAAACTTTAAGACTCCTGGAATGTATTTATGACCCTGAGAGTGTGCCCTCTATAGGGCATGGACAACCTTCAGCCCTTTCATCTTCCGTTTCGCTCCCAAGCCAGGAGTGGTTTCCCTCCATTGTGTGCTTCTAACACAGTGTGTGCCCTCTCCACAGGACCAATAGCAATGAGGCCAATTGATGATGGATTGAAATCTCCAAAAACCCTTTTGATAAGTTATTTATCTCATGTATTTGTTGCAATGGTGTAAAGCTTGTTATCACAACCTGTATTTCATTCTATGAAAAAAATTGTTTATTTCTGCATCAACTGGGTAATACTTAAGCTTTCCCATCTGTCAAATACTATAACTATTACAAACATTCACTTCTCAAGTATACACCTAGGAGAGTGATTGCTAGCTCTTGCAGTTCTAGGATGCATCATTAAAAGAACTTCTATTTTTCAAAAGCTCCTGAAAAATTGCATCTTTCCTTCTGTAATATATATGAACTCTTACCAATTTCATAGCCTTGCCAACATATGCTGTTATCTTTCTACTTTGGTTTATGTGAATGACTTTCCATAGTGACTTTGATTTGTATTTGATTGCCATTTGTCATCTGATAAAGAATTGGAAGCACCTTTCATGGACATATCACACTTTTCAGTTAAAGACTTGAGGAAGAGATATGGTCATATCAACACACACCTTATTCTCTTAACATTGCTGAGCTCTCAGCTTCAATGTTAAGATCTAAAAACATTTCCATACTTGTGGTTTTATGCCATATTAAAGATGAAATCCAGGGTTTTGTACATTCTAGGTTACCATTTGCCAGTAAACTACAACTTCCTTGATTTTTTAAGTAAATTTTATATAAAAACTTTCGTGTAAATAAGAACATCACACACCATGATTAACAAGACTCTCGATCTATACCATATAACAAATTTATGTATATTTAGAATTGGTATTTGAAGTGAAAGCTGTGGGGTTTTCCATTAAATTTACACTTTCAATAAAAAATGTATTTTAAGTACTTATCCACCACTCAAGCCAAAAAAAAAATGACAGAATTAGAACTTTACAATTAGAAAGACAAATAATTTTACAGCCTCTTGTAACTTCTCCATCATCCTCTTTCATAGCTCCTTCATTTTAAGCCAGGCTCTTACTACACAGTTCAAGCCAGCTTAGAAATCACTATGTTACCCAGCACAGCTTCGGGCCTCTTCCATCTGCCTGCTGAGTGCTGGCATTGCAGCTATGCATCCAAACAGCTCCAAATGTCATACTTTGACTTCAAGACGATTTAACCAAATCTCTTCTTATTTGGACAAATTGTGTGATGAAAATCTTGGGCCTGCAGCATATATTAAAGATAGGAGTGTGATTTAGTACATCCTTTATGAAAAATAAGGAAGATTCGATTATTTTATTTTGCATAGTAATTAGTATATGTACGCAGAAATGAATAGAATATTTAAAGGTGCACAGTGCCAGGTCTTCCTTTCCCTTCATTGCCATAATTTCAGGACAATTATTTATCACTTCCCTACGATGCCGTTCACAGCAACTGTGAATACATAGCCACTGATACTCAGTACGCTCTGATTTCTCACTGAAGAATATGTGGCTCATAACTTTTCTAATCATTGCATGAAGAACATCTTTGTTTTGGCATCTTCATAAAATTCCACTGGATAGCAGAAATATTGTTTAACTAACTCCCTATGGATACCCCACACAACATCAATGTGTAGTTTTTTTGAAATGCTTCACTGGATTACTTTACAAAGTAGCCATGAGCCCCTTCCTCCCCAAAAAATGGAAACAATGATTAAGATCAGGGTGGGGCTGACAGGAAGAAGGAAGTTGAGCAATGCTGGACACAAGGTGGAAACGTCGTGAAAACTTTCTTGTTTTATTTGTTAGTTTGTAATGAGGGAAACAGGAACCTAGGAGTTTAAGTTAGGACAGCCAAGAGAGGAACACAGAAATGGCTGGAGAAGGGCAGCCAGAGAGGATGAACAAATGAAGCAGAACAAAAGCAAAGAAGACCTTCTAGACCTGGAAAAGACTGAAGACTGAGAATCCCAGAGAGGGGACAAGGGCTGCCTCTTCTTCTGTTCCCTGCACTGCACCCCTTAGTCCAGGGCCATGGAAAGCCCAGCTCCCACCTCATTCTAGATCACAGAACACAGCTCCATCACCCAGATCCTTTGTGTCCGCAGGAAGGTAGGGGTGATGATGTAAAAGCTGACACCTCAAGATAGCTTTCCAATCAGAGAGGTGACTGCTGTCTCAGGTAGTTCGTATGTCTAGGAATAAACTCAAACTGGACTATGGGAGGATTTCTGATGGCAAGATAAAGGCCAGCATGTTGTTGGTTGGTTTTGGTCCCATATTTTGGCTCTTTTAAGGGCCCCACCACCCAGCTTCCAAATAAATCACACTCAGAGGCTTACTTTTAGTTATGAATATCTGACCTTAACTTGGCTTATTTCTGGCTTTTCTTTTCTTTTTCTTTTTCTTTTCTTTTTTTTTTTTTTTTTTTTTTGGTTTTTCGAGACAGGGTTTCCCTATGGTTTTGGAGCCTGTCCTGGAACTAGGCTGGTCTCGAACTCACAGAGATCTGCCTGCCTCTGCCTCCCGAGTGCTGGGATTAAAGGCATGCGCCACCACCGCCTGGCTCTGGCCAGCTTTTCTTAAATTAACCCATCCACCTTTTTTCTCTGGACTTTTATCTTTCTTACTTCTGTATATCTTACTTTGCTTCTTACTCTGTGGCTGGTTGGCTGGCTGGCTAGCTGGCTGGCTGACTGGGTGGGTGGGTGCCTGGTCCCTGAAGTTCTCCTCTCTTTGTTCTCTTGCTCCTACTTCTCTCAGAGCTCTCCTCCCATTCTCTCTGCCTGCCAGCCCCACCTATCCTTTCTCCTACCTCACTATTGGCCATTCAGCTCATTATTAGCCCATCAGGTGTTTTAGACAGGCAAAGAATCACAGCTTCACAGAGTTTAACAAATGCAACATAAACAAAAGTCGCACACCTTAAAATAATATTCCCCAACATTTCCCCTTTTTTTCTTTTGAAACAAATAAGAACAATTACCAAGTAAGGATTACATTCACAATATACTGAATTCCAATTCATTTGTGTCTGGTAAATTTAAAGAAAATAATCCATAATCTATCTTATTTTAGTAAATCCAAAATTTTTACCTAACTCACTTTCTATCACATCTAAGGAAAACTGCAACTATAATAATTATCTAGCCTTCAACTCCTTCAAAGGCCCCATTGTGCATTGCAAACTACTTCCACAAGCTCTAGAAATGACAGAGACATCTGACTGCCTGGACAGTCTCCCAAAGTTCTTTTACAATGCTGAGGCATCCATCTTTAGTCTACAGGCCCATAATATCTGGCAGACTTTTCAGTGAAGCAGGAAATTTGAAAAGCGGTCCCACCTATATTAGCAGTTTGTCAGCCACTTTCCTCCATGCCCTGCAGAATGTCTGTCTGTTTTTTCTGCAAAGCAGAAACCCTGAAGACCGTCCCACCTTGTTTTGGCAAAATTCAATGGTCACTTTCCTGTGGGTCCTGCTAGTCCAGTTTATACAACATACTGTCAAGCAGGTCAGGTAAATGCAGCTTCTTACCCAAATGACTAGCTAGCCTTGCCACATTGAAAGCAAACTCCATAAGGAGTTTCTGTGATGGCCATCATCTCTAAAGTAAATTGATGTTGCCATGAGCAGATGTGTCTCACTGTCATGAAAAGTCTTAAGTTAACAAAATATTTTAAATGTCATATGCCATAGGTCTTTGAAGTGTTTGAAGACCATTTATCTATCTAAAATATAACTCTATGTTTATGAATATATCTATCGTAGATAAAATTATCTAGAAAACATACCTAACATATCTGCAAATTTGATTGCTATTAATGACGAACCACTAACCTATGTTTCCTGATTATTCTATGTAGTTCATAATAACTGCTTTTGAAAACTAAAATTTGACCCTACATTTCCAAATGAAATGAACTGCATAGGTACAATACTTTAAACAAAAAATAGAAACATGCATACATATTTAACAAAAATAATTTAAATTGTAATCAATATACAAAAATCCTTTTAACAAAAGTAGAAACATATATACAGTTTTGTAACAAAAGTGACCTTGAATTTGTATCAATATGCAAAAGTTCTTTAAACAAGAACAAAAACATATATACAGCATAACAAAATTGATTTTGAATTTATATCCATATACCAAAATTCGTGCCAATGCAAAATGTCTGAGATTAATAGTTATCTTTTTAACCTATATTCCAATATTCACCTAGAGTATAACAAACATACATCCATGACCCACAAGATAACCAAAGACTACCCACACCACCTTTTCTCTTGGGAATAGGGGCACAGTCCTCTCCATATTGCTTCCTGCTGGCTGTGGATGAAGACATCTCCAAGGGTCCCTGAGAAAAATTTGATCTAATAACCAAGTTCTGGGAAGACCAGTTATAACCTTTGTTGATAGATAACAGCTGTCAAGATTCAAAAGCTCGCCCTTGGTCAAACCAGATCCAAATCAACTTGGAATGAATCTACATCCTATTGTTCCCGGTGGAAGCAAAAGCAAAACCACTTCTCCAATGCATTTTTTATTTCCATTTGACAAATACATTTCTTGACATTTTAAAAGTTAAGGCATCCTTAAGCTATCTAGGCTTGTTTATTTCCACAGTCCCTCTTTCAATGCCAGGTTTCTAAGCAGCTGTCCTTTGCTTTCCAGCAATCAAAAAATTCAAAATTGACACAGTAGCATACAGGATCCAGACTCCCTGTGAATTTTCCATCTTTACATGACTTTTTTCTTTCACATTACTTTTACCGTCTCTAAAGACTTTAATTCATCATTTTTAATCTATTTCTTTCTATGACTGCCTATACCCATTTTCTTTCTTTCTCAAACCTATGCACACTGTAAAACACATTGGAACCTGTTTAGAGGTTTGTTCCATCTGAACCTCTTTTACTACATATCTTTATCTTTTAGCTTTTTTTTTTTTTGGCACAAGCAAACGTTAGACTGTTCAGTGCCTGGATTCCCTGGGGGCTATATAGGCTGGCTCTGAGCTCACTTCCTCTTCCTCCCAGAATTCTGTTCTGTTTACTCCTCCCACCTATGTTTTAACCTATGAGGCCAAGCAGTTTCTTTATTACTTAACTAATGACCTTCCTCCATCACCTTTTCTTACTTCTCTATATCTTACTTTCCTTCTTACTCCATGGCTGACTGGATGGCTGGCCCCTGACATCCTCCTCCCTCCTCTCCTTGTTCTTTTGCTCCTCTTTTCTTCGTTTCTCCTTCTACTTATACTCTCTGTCCGCCAGCCCTGCCTGTCCTTGCTTCTGCCTTGCTAATAGCTGGTCAGCTCTTTATTTGACCATCAAGATGTTTTGGACAGGCAAAGAATCACAGCTTCACAGAGTTAAACAGATGCAACATAAACGAAAGCAACACACCTGGAAATAACATTCTACAACACCACCATTCCCATCTGCCAAAAGAAGCCATTTGTCTTTACCTCTTGCAGAAGGAGCGCATGGCTACCTGGGGCTGTATATAGAGCCCATGCTGGCCACCAGGTTCTCTCAGTCTCTATTCTCAAGTACTTCTTGTACATTTCAAAGTCTCCTGGCCCTTTCCTCTCCAGAGCTACTCTGCCTCCTCATAATCCACATGGTTTATTCACACCAAACATACATCCTCAGGCTATCTCTTGCTCTCTTGCTAGCCTCACTATTCTCTCTTGTTATGCTCTATGCTCTATCTCTTGCTGTCTCCACTGTGTTCACCTGGCTCCACTAGCCCTGGTCATATCCAGTCTGTTCTCTTTTCTCTGTGCTCTGGACTCTTCAAGATGTCTCTTGATATTTTCTCTCTCTTATTCATAATAAAAATCCCCCTAATAAGGAAACAGTCATCTTCACGGTTTCTTTACTGTGTTCCCTTGCATGTAGTGACAATGGTTTTGAAATGTCCCATCAAAAGCTGGGCAGATACACAGATGAACTCACAGGTACTGCCACAGTAGGCATAAGACCTATCCAAGTGCAAGCCTGAAAAGAAAAATCCCAGCATGAAGGAGGGGAAGTGAGCACAAACTCCCAATCCTACCCAAGAAGCCGTTTGCAATTAATAGCTTCTGGGAGAGGGAAAATGGATTCTCTTCAATGGAGTGACACTTAGTGTATCAACCACACTCCGCAGCAGGTCCCATGCTTGGGAGTGGATGAGCAACACAACTATGACCCACTGGCTTTAATGGAACTTTAATTTGGGGGGTTGTTTTTTTTGTTTTGTTTTAAAGAGAGAAAAAGAACACGGAGTTGGATGGGTAGGGAAGAGAGAGGACCTGAGAGGAAAAGAGTCTAATGAAAAAAATACAGTCACACCTTAAAGCCTCTGAACACAGATGATTTGATCATGATAGTGATTATGATGCCACTCAGAGCTGTTCTCCGATTACTCTAGCAATCTCAGTGTGTGTTTAGCCAGAAAGAAAAAAAGGCCTCAGGGCGGGGCTAACTCTTGAATAACTGGTAGCAGCGTTACTCCGTCCTGGACTTTGTCATTATGGAGCGTGAAGATGAAAGGGTAGAGGTGGCGCCCAGACGTGTGGCTAACTGAAACCGCAAAAAGCCTGAGAAAGCTTGGGAAAGAGTAAAGCATGTTTGTTTTCTTGGTAGCAACAATTTTTCGGGTCTGCTTCGCTTGTTAGAAGCAAGCAAGTGCTCTCATCTAAGAGAGGCTTCCTGACTCAGCTTCAGCTGCAAAACCCTGCAGCTCATTAAGAGGTCCTGCCACGAAACACTTAAACGGTGTTGGTGAAAAGCTGAACGCATGCTTTTCGGTTTTCAGCCGTAGCAGGAAAAAAGCTGTGCTGTTTAAAAATGCCGGCTTTCTGGGCCGTCCTGCCAGGGCAAACTCTGACTGAGGCAGGAGGGCCAACTACCGAGAGAGGACTTGACTGTTGTCTGTTGTAGCTCGCTGGCTGGCAGGGACCTTGAAACGCCATAGAATTGTGGCTATAAACATGGCTACAGCCTGTATCTCCGCCATGAGGCTGGAAAGCTAAGGAATGGACTGGATCTAGCTGGCAAAGCCACGGCTTTAATCCTACTCATATTGCTCAGTAATTTAAAGGCTCGTGTGGTCAGAAAAAGAGAGATATACAGTAAAGAGATTCAAAGATAAAGAAAATGTTTAAATGATTTACAGTGTGTTAAAAATATATGCAAGCTAAAAGTTAAAAGTTTTAAAAAAAAAGTAAGAAAAAGAGAAGTTGTGTGTGGTAGTACACGCCTTTAATCCCAACACTTGGGAGGCAGAGGGAGATTGACCTCTGTGACTTCAAGGTGTGGTAGCACACGCCTTTAATCCCAGTGCCTAGAAGGCAGAGACAAACAGATCTCTGTGAGTTCAAGGTGTGGTAGCAAACACCTTTAATCCCAATGCCTGGGAGGCAGAGACAGGCGGATCTCTGAGAGTTCAAGGAGAGCCTGGTCTACAGAGTTATTCCAGGACAAAGATACAGAGAATAGAAAATAAAAGTAAAAATAAACGAAATAGAGGTTAAAATAAAGCGTACAAAGATGGAAAATACACAGAGAATCTTGATACTGTATACTATTATGCTCTCTTTGAATTGTTTGAATGCTGAGGAAGGAGCAACAGCTGCTAAAAGATATTTGTTTATAAATGCTGCTGAACTAATCCAACGTAGAGATTTTGATGCCTTGACTTTGAAATTTGGATCTAAGGACATGATACTTTGGAAAGGAGTTTCTTATTTTGTTTTCACAGAGGATGAGACCCTGTTCATTTCTTCTATTCCGATATGGTATGATGGACCACGCCCTCCTGAACGGTTGCTGTGAATACCTTCAGAAAATTGCTTCGCTCAACTGCCAACTGAGATGAAACTAGCACACAGGTTATACCATGAAAGACCTAATTAACGACGCCCCCATTCAGCAGGAAGCAGTTTGGAGAGAAAAAACTGCGCCCATATTCCCAAATATTGTTTATAAATGTTCTTTTACATTTAAAGGGGGAGATGATATAGGTATGAATAATTTACATTGATATGGATTTTGCTTTAGTGATTTAAATTTAAGGTTAATTTTGTAATGTATATAGATTGTTAATGAATAATCATTAATAATAGTTAAGTTTGTAGTCATGTTAGTTAAGATTTTCTAGATGTGCATAGATATATTTTAGATAGGCATTCTTCATATTTTTCAAAGATTATAGAATATGGCATTTTAAATGTTTTAATAACTTAGGACTTTTCATGACAATGAGACACTCTGCTCCTGGCAGCACCAATCTACTTCAAGAGGAAGATGGGCATCGAAGAGGATCCTTATGGAGTTTGATAGCCATTTGGGCAAGAAACTGCTCTTGCCTGGACTATTGCATAAACTGGACACAGAGAACCCGCAGAGAGAGGACTGCTGAACTTGCCTAAAGGTGAGATGATCTTTCGGGGTTCCTGATTCATGAAAGAGTCTGCAAGACATTCTTCAGGACAAGCAGATAGTGACTGCCTTTGAAATTTCCTGCTTTGTGGAAATGTCTGCTGGAAACTATGGGCCTGTAGGCTGAAGATGGATGCCCCAACGGTACAGAGGAACTTTGGGTGACTGTCCAGGCAGTGAGATGTCTCTGTCATTTCTAGAGTTTGAGAGTTTGCTTATTTCTTATTTGTTTAGGTAATATTGTATCTTTCTGGACTGTTTGATGGAGTTAAGAATAGTTAGCTATAGTTATAGTTTTTCTTAGTTATGATATAGATTATTGTAATTTTTACTTGATAACTGTTTTGTTATATGTAATTTTGCGATGTTAAGTTAAAGCCTTTTTTTTTTTGTTTAAACAGAAAAAGGGGAAGTGATGTGGGAGTGTCATATATCAATCTGTTGATTTCATTGGTTAAGTAATAAACCAACTGCTTGGCCTCATAGCTTAGAACATAGGTGGGTGGAATAAACAGAATAGGATTCTGGGCGGAAGAGGAAGTGAGGTCAGACTCTGCTCTGCTCCTGGACAGACGCCATGCTCAGCTCTCCCAGGTAGACGCGATAGCTCTGCTCTCTGAGGCACACGCGATGAAGATGGATATAGGCTAGAATCTTCCCGGTAAGCGCACCTTGGGGTGCTTACACACATCATTAGAAATGGGCTAGTCCAGGTGCAAGAATTAGCTAGAGGTCATGGGCCAAGCAGTTCTTTAAATGAATACAGTTTGTGTGTTGTTATTTCGGGCATGAGCTAGCCAAGCGGCCGGGGTGTTGGGGACGCAGCCCCGTCGCCGCTCTTATTTCAACATAGAGGAACGGAGCTACGATGGAAATCATGACGGAAACCACTCTTGTAATCAGATGCCTGAGTTTGCTTGGGTTTTCACATACAGGAACAAGCAGCAGCGGTAGCCAATCACAATACAGGTGACGTGGGAGGCGCAGGTAGAAAAGGCTTTCCTCCACCCAGAGGCTGAGGGAATCTTGAGGATGGTGAAGATGATGTAGGTGTAGGAGACAATGGTAGATAGAGAGAACCAAAGAAAACAAAAACAGCCATTAAAAAGAGGATAAACTCTAGGAAAATAGTGTTATCGCAGGATAATTTGAGCAGCTTCCCTTCCGTCACAGAAGAAATTGTCTACCACGTTTGATTTGCGGTAGGTAAGGTGAAATGTGGCATAAACTGGCCAGATTTGATAAAAGAACCCAAATAACTATGACACAGTTACCACGGCGCTGCAGGCTCGGCTGCTCATGAAGGGTTGCAAACAGCCACATAATGGTCTACAGCCACATAATGGTCTACAGTCATCGCTCCGAGCAAGGAAAACTCCGTGGTCCCCAGGGCAAGTTGCAGAAAGAGTTGTACCACACATCCAGCCACAGATATTGCCTCCATGCCGGAGAGCAGTAGCCCCCAAAGCATCACAGGACGATAATGGTTGTGAGCAGGATCTCCGGGATGGAGAGGTGAACCAGGAAGAAACACATGGGGAATTGCAGGCGTTTATCAGCACAGACGATCACGAAGATGATTGTGTTCCCCACTAGGGACACTAAGTAGAAGAAGCAGAAGGTAGCAAAAAAGGATGTGGCACAGCTTTTCAGAGACAGGGGAAACAGCAAGATAAAACCCAGTGGCACTTGTGTAATTCCCCAACATTTAGCTCTGAGTCCTTGTTCCTTGTGAAATCTAGAATGAGAGAGAGAGAGAATGCTTCTCACCTCGGAAATGTTGAAGACATTACCAGTTTCAAGAAACATTTCCCCTGCATCCTTTAACTCCACAACATGGCTATTATTTCTATCTGAAATTGCTGTTAATGAATGGATGTATGAATTCATATATGTAGACATATGTAAGTATATAACAGAAGCGTGCAAATTCGAATGGATGAGTGCTGATCATCAATAGCACACCATACACACCATAGACAGGGAGACTTACCCAGTATAACGTGTACCTTTGTCTCTGAGGGCGCTAAAATCCTCCTACATTCTGCTGTGATGAGCCACCATACTGCTTCCCTGACCACAGTCTGCTAATTTATAATACCTCTTCTCTGGCAATTGTGTCCCCATCTTACAAAGTCCTGCTGCATTTTAATGATTCTAAGTACCCCTTGCCAATCCCGCAAAGACGGGGATCCTTGTATCCTTAACGTCTGCCAAACACAGGCTCCATTTCCATTTTGTTCATTTGAAAATTTTCACCTTTCAATTATAGAGTGTGGTGGGGAAGTGCAATTTACACAGGATACTGTCAGAAGACAGGGCCTCTCCTGGAATCAAGCATTGTATCTTCCCCTGACTCTAGGCTTGCTTCCTGGAATAGTTCACTGCCTCTTCCACATTCTGATTTTCTGTCTGTTTGTTTTGGTATGATGAAAGGTATTCTCACCTCTTACCTCAATGAAGAGTCCAGAAGGAGCAACAGAGCTCAAATTTTAATCTCCAGTTTCTGTCTGTCCTGCCAAGTATCCTCCTGGGACCAGAACACAACTGTGGAGTAAAGACAGCATCTGCTACGTGACTTGCATCTCAATCTCTACTTTCCATAAGAGACAGGACCTCTGTGGGAGACATGACCACTGTGCTCCTACATCCAACATGTCACGGTCTCGGTCTCACCAAGGAAATGCCACATTGACTCTACTGTGGCCACCCATTTTCTCCACAGTCCTGCGAGAAAGGGAAAGAATGAGAAAACACTAACGGGTCAGCGTGAGTTCCTCCCCTCACCTCCTTTGGGTCTCTGCACAAATGTCTCCTCCTCCCAGACTTTCATTTAGAGAGACCTCTTGCTCTCTGCCTTCCGCAGGACTGTACTGTTCTTACCACTGCTCTCACTGGTATCTCAAGTCATACTTTTGCTTGCTCAGTAATATAGCCTCAAAGGCCCACATTTAACTAAGATTTCCACAGCCCATCCTTCATTTTCTCTTTCTTGTACTGCCAGAGTCCCCCCCACTGGAAAAAGTTTGATGACATAAGTACTCAGTGATTTAAAAAAAAAAATGATTTTGCCAATGAATAGAGGTGGACAATGGGGACTGAGCAGAGTACAGAGTGAACTGTGGATCTGCCAGTCCTAGAGAGCTACAGAATCCAAGCAGATAGAAGGGTGGGGAGAAGAGAGAGGCAAGCCAGGGAGAGCTTTGTGCCAGCCCTGCACAGAGCCCGGTAGATGTGCTCTCTGCTAAGGAGGAAGCTGTGACTCCTGGCTCACCCAGTCTCTTTTCAGTATGTCTGTGTCCTTAGAAGATGAGGAGTCAAGCATTTCCATGATGGTGCTTTACTGTTCTGTAGCTCACAGGCAGGAGCGCCTGGAAGATGCCTCTAGACAAGGGGGAACTCAACCAGGAAGTTCATGGCCTCTCCAGGGTTCACCCAGAATGGCAAGCTCTGGGCTAGTCCAAACCTGGGGCCAAGAGGCAGAGCCAGCAACTGTTTTCCCCATTCACAGTGAAGAATGCTGTGCACACAGAGAAGCTTGGGAAATGTCCAGAAATCATAGTAGTGAGGAAAGTTCATTTGTCTTTTTTTTTTTTTCTGGTATTCTCTCCTTCCTCCTTTCTCTCCTGCCCCCAAGGATGGTTAGCTATCCACTAAGGAACAATTTCTAAAAGTTCAAAGCTTCTCTAGGGATGGAGGCAAAGAAAAGCTGAACATAACCTCTCTCCTTCTCTCTTGAGGCTAATCAACTTTCAGAACACTGAAAAGTTGGTTAGTCAGCAAACTTGAAGCTTCTCTCATCAGGAAGTTCTCAATCCCCAGGTCACCTTCTCTCAGATTCTAAGTTATGTACAAACAACCCAGACTGTGAAGGACAGGTCTGCACCTATCCTTGATGCAATTTAGCTCAAGAAAACCTAAGGGACTATTGTGCTCTCTCAACTGGCCCCAATGTGGATATCAAAACTTGAAGTCAGAAAATAAAGGGCCAAGAATTGTCTCTGTGTCTCCAAGATTTTAAGAACCCTCTTTCTCAACTGATCTCTGGGCCCTTCCTATCAGATCTACTCTGTCTAAAATTGTGTGAATTATGGTAAGAGAAAACAAACAGAGAGGAACTGCCCCTTATTTTAGCATCTTCATCTGCTAATGCTGAATCTCTCCAACATGCACACTTTCCTGACGCGGCCGCTTAGCACAGCCATGCATTTTGGTGAGTCTTCACATGCTATGCTTCCCTGCCTTGTCTAAATTGAGGAGTAAAACATAAAGAATATA